>NW_025224966.1:4490271-5013254 GCF_014066325.1 Apis laboriosa
TTTTTTTTTTTTTGTTATTTATCGAGAATTAAAGGTTCCCTCGATTTTTCGCCAAACGTATTAAGTTTAATAAATCTTGAAAAATATCATGGAATTTCTTAATTTATTTTAGGTTTTACCATTCATCGATTTAAGATTCACCTTTGAGAACATATTAAATTCTTGGAGAGTTTATACGAAATAAGATATGATTTTGCTTTGGATTATTTATTGCCTTGGTATATGAATCGTATCAAAGATTGATTTATCTTCGATATTGCGTTAATAATAAACAGTTTCGTTTATAATAACACATTAATTATATAAAATTCAGTCGCAGAATATTACGAAGATTTTAAATCGAAGTTTATTACGGGACTCGGGTGTAACGTAACAAAGATTTTAGGAATTCAGGAACTAAGAGGAAACATATTTCTTCGAAAGCAAGGGTATAAATATAAATAAATATTTCCGGCACTTAACGAATTACGAATCTACGAATATAAGTTAGATTATTCGGCAGGGACGGAAAATACGAAAAATAGAAAAACTTTGGGGACGATTTTGACAGGAGCCAAGCTTTTGATTGGCACTCTGCCAAATAGTCATCGTCCTCCGCTTTCTTATTTGTTTGGATATCCCCGATCTCCCCCCAGTTTCTCGTTGTATAGAAATTTATTTAATATCCAACAAGGAACGAATACTCGATTGATCTTAGAAACTTGCGCAATTTCAGGGGAGAAAAATTTCAGGCTTCAGACGAAGAGCGATCGATACGAATACGGCGTTAACCGACACCCACCACCTTGTGTCTCGATAGGCCATAGTAGTTAGTCTTCGGGCGTCCCACGTCGAAAACAATCTTGCGACAGTTAAAGACTGATGTTGCGACATCCCATCATGGAGTGGAACGGAGCGTTGCGACAACTCGCAAGAAACGATCCTCGAACGGCAGTCGTTCGAGATCACTCGGCCGATTACTCAAACAAATAGTCACAAGGTGGCAAACATCGACGTTTACAGTCCATCGTGTCCGAGACTAAACACACGCGTTCGATCATCCATCCACTCCGGTCTTCACGTCAACCGGTTGCCCAAAATTAATTTGGCGGCCAACTGTTTGGACGTGTACTGTTGGTTCATCTCCGGTGTTTACGCGCCTCTCGCGCCAGTTTAATTTTCGCGCGAGACGATTCTTCTCGCTTCCCCCCTCCTCTTCCCCCCTCTCCCTTCTCGAATTCTTCGAAATCGAATCGATACCGAACGCACACGCACCGATCCTTCCCACTCGTTTATATATTTTCTCCATTCCCCTCGAACAAAATTCTCAACTCTTTGACCATAAAATTCATCGTGAAAGATGAAATTTAATCAATTATTTCGGAATCGATCTGATTTAACGCAAGTCCAAAAGCTTGAACCCAAACTTGAATCTAAATTTTAAAATAATCTAATATATACCAGACACGATTTATCAAAATATTCTCCCTCTCGCGATATTTTTTCCAAGGATAATGAGGGCGACGTTCGAATTCATCATCGAATCACGATATTTAATCAAAGGTGCGCTTTTGACCACGGCCATTTACGAATTCCCCGTTACGTAAGCAATCACCGTACCGCTTTGATCTGGCAACAAAACGCGAATCGGTTAATATGCCTCTCTCTCTCTCTCTCTCTCTCTCCCCCCTCTCCTCTCCTTCCCTTCCGCAGCCGCCTCTCGTTCCGTAAGAATATTAATACAATCGCGAACAATTTTCCTAAAAGCCTTTACCCGAGTATTCGCTTTATAACAGTGTAACTTCGTAATAATTAGAGGTAAATTGAGGTCACTGCGCTGTAGTTAATAAGCTGTCTTGCGCGCCAAACTGATGAGTCGGTAAACACCGTGGAATAGTATATTCTACGAAGCGGGAACATTTTTACGCGTAAATTAATTATGCATTATATCCGGTTACCCACTTGGTCTGCCAACCGGTTACGTTTCATAAACACGACGGATATTTCCGTGGCCGAACATGGCTCGTTTACATTAATTTCTCATAAATTGAAATTGTGCAATTCGTTTAAATTCGAATCGGTGTAAAACGTCGTTTACATTGAATATAATAATATTACATTTACGATTCGATTAATTTCTCAATTTCTCGGCAGGAGAATTTTTTTAATTGTTGTACATCAAGTTTGTTTAATCGCGAGTCACGCGATGACGAGGATGAATTTTTTTTTAGAGCTAACTAACTTGTAAGATTTTTTAAAAAAAAAAAAAAAGAAATTCCAAACTATTTAATCCTTTCCTAATTTTTTTCTTTTCTTTTCTTTCTTTCTTCTTTTTTTTTTCTTTTTTTTTTGGCATCATTAAATCATATAGGATATGAATAGAAATCAATACTATCGGAATTTTTTGTTTTATTATTATAGTTTAAAATGAAAATGGCAGAGATTACGAGATGGAAAGAAGCTCGAACGTGCATCTACTGTACGTTCCTAATAGCAATCAATCCCTTTCAGTGACATCGCAACACTCGAGAATGTCACGTTCAACCTTCCACTACCTGGATTTTGCATATATCACCCCGATCGAGGTATTCAACAAAATGGACAGGTGTCTATGCTTGGACATTGCCGATCGACGATTATTTTATTTGAATAAAATTGTGATGAATTTTATGAACTTTTATACGGCTATAAAACAATTTTTGTTCCGGGTTATATACTTAAAAAAAAAAAAAAAAGAAAAAAAAATTCTAGAAAATTTCCAACTAACGACGTTGGTACAAAATAGTTTTACACGGTCATTTTATATAAATTTCTGAAAATATTTTCAGAAATGAAGAAGAGATAAAAATGAAGAAGAGAATTTCAGAGAGTGTTGAAATTTTGTTCGTCATTTTAAATATTAAAATTCAGAAAGAAAAAGATTTGAAAGTATAATAATGATGTTATTAAATTATCCGACAATAAGCATATTATCATTACGTGTAATAAATTTCATAATACTTTTTTCTTAAAGTTTCGAAAAAATTCCAATTCAAATATTATTTAATATTGGTTATTTGTCCAAATGCAACGCAATTTCGCGTTCATTTCATGCGACTTTACCTGAACGAGCTCACGTTGCAGTTCAAGTAATGCATCCCAGATGTGCAAGTTTCTGCATAACAGACCCGTTTATTAATTAAAGCCGACATCAAAGTGGTTTCCATGATCAGCGTACGGATAAATTAATTACTTATTTTCCTTTCTTTACCGTTTATTTCGTGTGTTTTTCTTCCTTTTTTTTTTTTTTTTTTTTTTTTTTTTTATATGTAATTACTCGTTATATAAGAGATTTATTTTGTACGTTTTTTTTTATATAATAATATATATTTCTTTGAATCGACAAATAAATTCAATTCAATTTTTTCAACGAATTCAAAAAATTCGTAGCAAACATTTACTCTTTGTTTATAAATTTAAATCTGACGTCTTCGTTAATTTTAAAGTCAATTAGCTATGAATATTTTCATTATTTTCATCATTATAATATCCATAACAGAGAATCTAAATATTTGAAGAATAATTATTAACAGATGATTAAATTTAGAACAAAAGAACAAATTTGTGACATCTTGATCTTTTTATACCAACGCGTGTGCGATCAAAGTCAATTTGTTTTATCAGAATTTTCTACTTTGAACTGTACACCCACATATTTCCCTTTTGCATGGACGAGTTTTAAACAAACCGTACGAATTGTAATCCATGTATCCATCAAATTCATTCGAGAGATGATCTCTTTGATGTTTCGTTCCATTCTCGTAATCGAGTTGTAATTGCATTAAATCGAAGGGATTTCATTTTATTTCTCTCTCTCTTTCTCTCTCTTCCTCTCTCTCTCTTTTTTTTTTATATTAATAATAGAAAAAACTTTTGGATTCGCGACGACTTTTGGACAATTTCAACAGTGAGCACGAAAGTGATCAAAAGTTTTGAAATTTTAAGAGCTTCTGGCCGCGTTCCGCGAATCAGAAGCTCTCTCAACAATGGGATGTTCTCCGCGCGTAATAGTTTCCACGCTCCTTTTTGTTTTCTTTGCAATACTTGAAATCTTTCAAGGAACAATCGCGGCCTTCTTTTTAGTTCCTCGTCCAATTTCGCAATTCGACTAATAACTCGAACAATATCGCGTTTCAGAAACGTATTTTTTATTCAACGTGTAAAGCGTAAAATGAAATAGAAGAATGGCTTCTCGCTTTTCTAATTATTTACATTTCGACGAGAGATTACAAATTGCTTTTCAACGAAAAAAAAAAAAATATATATATATATTTCGAGGAATATCGAGCAAATTTCTACCGTAACCTCCGTGTTCATAAAAATTTAATTTTTTTCTTTTTTTTTTTTTTTTTTTTTTTGAAAATTCGCAGTCCAATCCATCATTCATTATTGTTCTTTCCACGAATAAATATTCTTTATGAACCTTCCTCCTGTTGTACACGTTCTTCACAGGGAAATGATAAAACTTAAATTGTACGAGCACGTTGATACGACACGCGTACTTAAACGTGCGCTTGTATCGTATCGATTATCCACCTCTCTTGGAAAGGAGACCGTGCTCCGCAATTTTCAACTTTTCTTTCGCCAAAATCTAACTAATCTCCAACGATAACAAAAAGATAAAATTGTACGCGTGTAAAATTATGCGAAAATTAACGAAAAATGTTGAAATTATTTATAAGTGATTGTTCGACGCAATTGTTGAACCGATGAAGAGCTGTAGTTGACAGTACTTTAAAAACAGCCGGAGGTTAACGTTGCGGAGATCGATAACAGGAACACGTGTACCGCGAGATTACACGGTGTTCGTACATTTTTGGATGAATATTTTTGAACAAAAGTGTGACAATCGCAATAATACCAAGTATGTGAATATTATTTCTATTAAAATTAAAATGACGAAGTATGAATTTATTATTTTTATACGTAAAAAAATAAATTTTAATCTCCTTGCTTCATCAATGATTAAAATTTTAATGATGAAAATATTTGTTTTCTTTTTTTTTTTTTTTTTTTAATTTTAATTTTGATATACAAAATCCTTTGTGAATTCAATCTTTATTTATTTAACTTACCAATAATTAAGATATCAAAATGTGATATATAAAAAATAAATTCATATATTATTAATGATTAAAATATGACTATAATATAAAAGTTTGTTTCTTTTGATTTAATTTTAGCAATCCTTTTTTTTTTTTTTACGTTTAATCCCATTTAGTTTGGACAACAAACTCGCTCCAAAAAGGTAGCTCAGGCAAAAAAGGAGCCGATCACTCGTATTATGTTTACAGAGGCAAGGTGAGATGATATGATCGATGATAAAAGAAGATTGAAGATGGACCGAACAGGTAAGCTTTTACATTCCGTACTTTGTTATTTCTCTTTCCCATATCTGTAAACTACATTATCCCCATGGGAGGTGCACCCTTCACAATCAGTTTCGGTATGTTCAGGGCTAAATTGTATCGACAATCTCCCCCTCTTTTTTTCTCGTGACCTCCTCTTTCTAAAGATGGATATAAATCGTGAGAAAAGTTTGAAGTTTGCTCGAACAACGAAATAAAAAGAAAAAAAAAAAAAAAAATTTTCAGACGCTTTTATGACGAAATCAACACAACTTTTCAATTTTCAATCGAACAAAGTTTAATCATTTTAATATTTAAGAGATTATGCGATTTAATTATTAATTACAATTGTTCATATTACGTTTTATATTATTATTGTTTATGAATATTTTATCACATAAATAATTTTAATGAGATATTTAAAACTTTTTACGTATAATTATTATTATTATATCAACTGAAATATAGATATTTTAAAAAAACATTGATATATCGATTCTTTTATAAATTATATATATATATATGTACTTGTATAATATACGATATTATATGAATATTTATTCTTGTATATTTGGTATTAAATGCAGAAATGAAATACGAGAACGCTATTGAAATGAATTTCAATAGGGAAATATTTGTTTCTCTGACTATATATATTTATCGAAAATTCATTGCACTAATGAAAGCACAAATGTGATGAAAAGGAAGCAAAACATTTCGAATAAGAAACGAACGATCGTGATTCTATTATTTCGTCATTTTCCTCTATCAAAAAAAAAAAAAAAAAAAAAAAATTTCATTACAATTTCGCTTCACAACCATTCTTCAATTCTTCGTTTTCTTTCCGTCAAAATTATGCTCAATGTCGAAAAAATTCATTCCAAGCTAAACGGAATAAGTTCAATCTTGCTCACTTTTCTCTATCACGACGATTTCGCGTTATAATCATCCCCTCAATTCTTCTCATTTTCCATCAAAATTACGCTCAACAAAAATTTTAAATAGAAAAAACAAACGATCCATTATTTCATATAGCACTATCCTCAAATCTTGCCACGCGTCAAGCATTTAAACGAAATAAGCACGTTTCGTATCCCAAGCATCGTCTCCAATTTTCCCCCGTTTTCCGTCGAAATTAAAGCAACATCTCTCGTCCACCCTCGAATCAAACCATCCATATTCTTCAATTTATCGTCACCCTCTTGTTCTCATTAAGCCTGCCAACCCTCGACGCGGTGGCTGTATAACTCTTTTTTAATTGCTTACACGAAACATAGAGAGTGAAATTCCGTTTAAAAAATGAGTTTATGCTCGCATTCCGCGTACGCCAAGACCTGAATTCTTTGATAATGGAGAGGATGACCCAGAAAATACGCGCGTTATCCCGCTATATGTATATACATATATACATATATCTTTCTCTCCCTCTTCTCCACGCGCACAAACGCAACTACGTGAAACGCAATTGCACCGAGATATATATATATATATATATATATATATACGTCCCACGCGTGCATAACGGTACGCCCAAAAGGATACCGATTCACGCTTTGTAACGTTACCCTCGATACTTATAAACCCGGCGCGGATCCGATGGAACGATTTACCACAGACAATGGTTCACTCACGGCGGAATCGCATTCGATCCGTGTCGGTAATGCAGTGTGCGTGAGACGGGTCGAGCGCGTGTCGAACGGGTCGGAGAGAGATGGAACGTGAGCGAGGGAGGGAGATGGTACGAGTGGAAATTGTCGACGATAGTCAGACGGTATAAAAGGGAAAAAGAGAGAGAGAGAGAGAGCGAACGAGTACGGTGTACTAAAAGCAAATTGACTGTCGATTAATAAGGGAAATAAGGACGCGTATCAACGAAGCGGTATTAATGATGAATTTGTTGTGCGAGTATCCGTTATTTTGTTGTTTTTTGTTGCGTTTAATTGCTTGGAAATTGGATTGAAGGAGGAATTGAATCGAGAGATACTTGTTGATTTATTTCTATCGTACGACGTGTAAAGGATCTTTTTGTTGTAAAAACCTTTTGATCGTAAAATTGTAAAATTTGAAAAGTGGAGTTTGATTGTTCGTGCGATTTCTTTTTTCTTTTATTTTTTTTTTTATTTTTTTATTTTTTTTTTTGATGGTGATTCGAAATTGAACGTTGCGAAGGTCTGAAGTGGAATTTGAAAAGTTAGTACAGTTAGTTACATAGGGAGTTAACTGTTAATCGAGAAACGTAAAATTAGATTAATTTTTCCGAAGAATAATATATGTCTCGATAATGTAAAATGTTTTTCTACGGATAAACGCGTTTTTGACGGATAAACGGATTCGAAGAAATTCTTAATATATATAAATTTTCACTTATAAGAAATAATATGAATTTGACGATACAAGACGACGATACTCGAGCAATTTTCATAAACACTCGAGCTCGCTGTTTCGTCTAAAGGGGCGGTTGTTGGAACAATTAGAAAAAGGGAGCTAGGAAGAAGCAGTTTGTCGTGTAACCTCGATATTTCTAAGAGGGGAGGAGGGAAACGGCAAAGGGAAGTTAAAAAAGCGTTCACCTCTTTTGTCGAGGCTATCACCGAATGCGAACGTGTTTTCACAAAGAGACGAAAGTTAGTCTCTCTCTCTCTCTGGTATATAATGCAAAGGCGGACAATTGAAAACTTCCTTTTCTCTTCTGTTACGATATGCGGCCATGTTTCCTACGCTTATTGTTCTGCGCATCGTAAATTTCGATTGAATCGACTGATCAATAGGCAGCTTCGCGTTTAAAGCGATTTATATACCCCCCTTACAATTAGTCCATCGTTTTATCGAGTTTGTTTTCCCTCTGTACATAAAATACAAATAGTTTATAATTCTTCGAACCTATAATATCTCTTTTCGAATCTCTCGAGATTGTTTCGATATTATAGAATCGATATTATAGAAAATTGGTTTATTTCTTTTTTTTTTTTTTACTCTTAATAAATAAATAAAATTTATCACACTATTAACCGACCGTATTTTAATAAGAGGATAAAGAATACAATAATATGCGATAATACGCAATTTCAATCACGCAGTTTCGATTTAATATCTTCAATTAATGCCAACCGTAATTATGACTGTAATATTCAATCTATTCTTCATTGAAATTAATGCTAATTGAAAATTGCATGGCGATTGATGATCGAATTACCATAGTAATTTATATCATTGATTTTATCGAAGTGTATCGTTACTATCGATATTTCGCAACTATGATATGCGAGAGAGAGAGAGAGAGAGAGAGAGAGAGAGAGAGAGAGAGAGAGAGAGAGAGAGAGAGANAAAAAAAAAAAAAAAAAAAAAAAAAAAAATGGACCTATCGAAACGCGATCGTTTGTACAGAGGACACAAAGATAAATGTTCGATGCAGAGGGAATTCGAAAGAGGGAATTTCTCGAGAAAAAGTCGGGTAGGCTCGTGGAAGAAAAATAAGGAGAAATATCAAGCACGAAAGAATGTTCGATGCCGTGGTTTTTTACGCTCTCTTTCGTGACGGAGAATGACTATCTCTTCGAGTCCCAGTAGGGCAGACCTGATTGCCTTTCTTCTTTTACACTTGCAATTCCGTGGTAACAAGTTGGAAAACTAGCACCTCGAAAACTCTGTATTATTATAGATCGACGTTTTATTTTGATTTCTTTTTTTCTTTCTTTCTTTCTTTTTTTTTTTTTTTTTAAATTTTTCCACGTTTCTATCGAAGCGTCGTAAATGTACCGTGTTACAAACAATTTTGTAATTGTTTAATCTTATTTGCTAACGTTTCTACTTTTTTATTATTCAATTATACATATTTCTGAAAATAATTGATAAAAGGATTTTCGTGTATAACCACGATCGAGATGAATATTGAAAAATGAAATTTGTACCGAAATAGTCCAAATAGAATCATTAAATGTTATTACGGGCAATTAAATATTCATGAATTCGTTAAATATTCCATATGGAAATATTATGACGTAAATATTTTACAATCTCTGTAAATGTTAAATAAAACGCGTAATTTATCAATTTTGCAGAATATATCATCTAATAAACGGAATAATTATTTAATATATGTTATATAAATATAAATAGATTTATGTGCAAGCAAAAGAAGAAAAGTTACAACTTAAAGAGAGAAGTATATATTAAACTTTCTTCTTAAACTATTAATCGATATATATCACTATCGATTTTTTTTTGTTTACAGGAAGAAGTGATTACTGCTGTTCCTTTCATTCTTCCTCTATTTTCTCGATATCTAGTAAGAATTAAATGGAAGAACCTCGTGATTGACACACGGTAAATGCGATTTTTGTCGGAAGAGGGTCGAACTTACGAGGAACTGTTCTTAAAGAATAAAGTTCCAAATGAAAAGAATGGCCGACTAAACAGAATGTTTCCAAACCACCACATTCTTAGACACTGATTCATTCGCTTCCTAACATTGGATATAGTTCAAATTCCTGTACTATTAAATTCCTAAAAAAAAAAAAAAAAAAAAAAAAAAATATTTCATCAAATCTTGGAATTAAAATTTCTTTTTATGAAATTTCCTTCGATTAAAAGATTATGAGAAGACGATGGAAAATTGCAAAAGCGAAAGTGAGAGTTTCACGAAGACAGAAAATAAGGTCCGTTCGGTAAACTTCTCCGAGAACCTCCAAAGCATTAACCATATTTAGACATGGGCTGGTGAAGGACTACGCGCGTCATGGCCATTTTTGGCAACAATAAAGGAGCTGTAAATGGAAAAGAAGAAAGAAAGGAAAGCAGAGAGGCATATTCTTGTCTCGAATTATTATAACATGTTATGTTTGCACGCGTTGTTTCTACGGATATTGACATTTTTCTCTATATATGTAGATAATCGAAAGTACGATTCAATGTTTCCTTTCGATTGTTATAATAGAAAACTGTTATCCCACACCACTCGAAAAAGTATATTTGCGTTCCATTACAAGGGATATTGATTCGACGAGATATATTTTATATGGATTTTTAAGAAGAAAATATATATTTTTTTTCTTTCTTTACCTTGCTACACTTTCAAAAAATTGTATCAACCTCTTTATTTTACATAACCGTAATTTACTTTCATTTTAAATCTACTAAATGTCCAGTAACTTGTGGATGGCAATATTCGCGTATAATAGCCTTTCAACCCTGATACCACTTACACATACCACTTTACTGTCGTTCGATAATTCTATTCACTGGCATAAAAGCGTACCGTGGAGTTATCAATGAATTATCGTTCACTGTACACCGTTTCCTTCGCCTCTTCTCGAACTTCCTCCTCCCCTCACTAAAATTTTGCAACGTTATTCGAAAAAATTTGAATTGCGAAGAAAATCGATTTTTTCCCTTCCCCTCTTTCTTTCCTTCTTCAATTCAACCCACTTCGGATATACATTCGAGTTGAAACGATTATTTTAAATTTGTTTCTCGTCGAGAATGTTGCTGATTAAAGTTTTCTCACAGGCATAAAATAACTTTATGAATGAATTCCGCCACGGAATAATTGTGATCTTCCTTTATTCAATTGGATGAACCGAAGTGAACCGAAGAAAAATCGTTTCTTTCTATGAAATTTTCTCCCGAGCGGAAATTTATCGGAACGTTTGGGAAATATAAGCGAAGACGGACAGCTGGAGGACAGCTGTAGATAAACGAAAAAAAAAAACTGTCCTTTTTCCTATTTCTCTTCCTTTCGTTGTGTATAAATCGTCGTAGCCTGCACGATAAATCACGCATTCGATCTCGAGAATATCACCTCCTCTTCTTTTAAAGGACGAAAATAACGATCGACGAATTACGCGTTTTATTAATTAAATTTCTCAAATGAAAAATTTCGAAAAGAAATGTTAAAAAAAATATAAATTATACCAAAAACCAGGGCAGCTATTCTTATCCGACTTAAAGTCATCGTTCTCTTCTTCCTTCGATTCCTCTCGCTTTTGCAAATCACTTTCAGAACTTTGTTTCGAAATTATATTCTTCTAACAAAAGTTCATTGTCGATCACCAATCACCAATTTATTTATCGTCACACGCGTAGAGAATTTAAACTATATAAAAAAAAAAAAATGATGCACTTTTCCTCAAAAACGAGATAAATACGGGGAAACGCTTATTCATTTAAACGAATTTCATCGAATCTTTGATAATTGTGATAATGAAATATTCCTAGATTGTCTCTCGCACAATTTCTTCACTTATATATCTCTCTATATACATCGTGGCGGAATTCGGACAAATCGGTTTAAAGATTATAATTCGAGAATCGTTTCTTAACAACGAGACGCGTAAAATATTTGTGAGAATCGCACACTGGTGTCGCAACACTGGCAATAACGATTGACTAAAAATCTCTCATTGGAGATGAGTTGCCGCGGAAGTATTCGGAAATTCGTGAGACTGTTTAACGTGAAAAACGCGATGCCCGAGATCAACATATCTAATTTTAAAAAGGTTAATTTTAAAAACTTTCCTCCCCCCTCCCCATTCCCGCGCAACCTTGGAAGTATACACGATACACGCACACGCACGCACGCACACGCATACGCGGGATACGAACTCGCGTTTCCCTCGTATCTTTTCCCTTCTTTGCACTTCCTTTTACTCCCCCTTTGTTTCTTTCTTGGCTCACTACTCGTCTCGTTTCTTCGAATTCACTCTCGTATTTTTAAGCTTCACCGTTCAACGATTTTTCTTTTCATCTTTCGTGCATCTGTTCTCTGCTGAATCAACTCTCGAGTCCAGTCGATATCAACTTTACAATGTCGTTTCCTCGATTCGTTTCCTCGAAATAAATCGTGGCAATCGAACGTTTTCGATTCGGACGTTTCATCGAATTACGATTCATCTTTTTTCATCGGTACAATTTCATGTTGGATTTCGTGATACGCGTTGTTTAATAATTTTGCTCCATCTTGTAATTTCATTTTCAGAATCGTTTCAATTTGCTGTATACGTGTGTATTAATACGAGCAATTGGAAGATTGGAGATTTTCGTGCGACATCAATAATAAATCTATGGAATGTTCGATAACAGCACATTCTGCGAATACCAGAGAAGGCGAGGGAGTACGAAAGGAAATCTACGAATCCTAAAAATCGATCGATGCTCTTCCCGAATATAAACACGAAGGTTTAACGCGGTTCTTCCATTTCTTTTCAACGATATATAAAATATAAATATTCGCGACGTGTAATCGTTCGATATTCGTCATTGAATTTTTATCTAATCGTAAAAAAAAAAAAAGAAACGATCAACGATTTGATGAAACATTCATCGCTGAAAGATCCGTGGAAATTAATTTTTCAACAGCACGAAACGAGTGAATTTTCTATCGTAATAATGATTTAAACATCGTGGAAACTGGATATTGCGTATCCTCGTCTTGTTTATCCCTCGGGCAAAGTTGGCGATGTGGGGCAAAAATGCAGCGGGGAATAAATTTTTTATCTAAAAAATTCATAAAAAAGTTTAAAGCGAATAATATCGAAATGAACTGTACTGAATGTTTATCCAAAGTGGGGAGTGTATAATGGGGCTGACACAGTTATAAATAGAGCGGCGCTTTTCGTGGCGCGAAATTAAAAGTGCACGTTTTGTAAATTGTTCGTTTCACGGCCGCTTAAATCGAACCGTGGCCGCCCCTATTTGAACGGCAACGTTTTCAAACGTGACTCTCGGGGCCTCCAAGCCCCGAATCCGTGATATTCTACGTCTAATCATCCGATGAAAACATGTTGCGAAAAAGAAAAAATTATTAATTACGAGTCCAATGGAGATAATCAATAAAATTATAGGATAAGAAAAGATCTACGATTTTTCGATTCAATTGTATTATATTTATATCTATATCTATCTATAGAGAATCCAAGTTTAAAAATCATTTATTTGAAATACGATATTTCTTCTCTATCTGTCCAACGTTGTGTTTATTTGCGAGTTTATCCAAGAAGTTCGATACATAAGCAATATTATTATCTACTACTGGAATGTTATTCTTGGAGCCTATCTACAAAATCAACAAACTTGTACGGTTCTCTGCGCAAAGTTTAAAGCAAAGTGAAAAAAGGAGAAATAAGGAAAAATCGAACATGGCACGATTCTATATAAAATTTCCAATTACTTCGAATTTCGATCGGGTCGATTTTCTTAATCAAGGATGTGCTTTGAGCAAGCGTAGCGGAAATATCGAATGATGTATCGCGATAGGCATTCATAATTTCCGGCTGGGTCTGGGTAACGTCTGGTCCCTTTAATAACGTTACACCATGAATAACGCGGAGTCGAGGTCCGCGTGGAATTTTCTCGTCAATTTTTCGCTTTAAACTCGACTAAAAACCGCAAATTCGAAAATCGATGGTCGCGAGGCTTTTGAGACGAATGCCTCCGCCCCCTCGTTTCGTTTACTTTTCGTCCAATTTTCGTCCGATAATGCACCGATTATGAAATTTTCGGCCCTCCGTACAACAATCTCGTTATCCCTCCGCAAATTTTCGTCGATCGGCCGCATAATTATCGGCAACGATAATTGTGAATGAAAACTTTTCAACGGAGGAGGAGCAAACTCCTGTTCAACTTCATATAGGAACGGATCTTGTTTCATATGTTTCGTCGGATATTTCGATAAATTAAATTAAATGAAAATTCCGCAGATGTTACTTATTATTTTATTATTAAGCGAAGAAAATATTGTTCTAATTTTCAAACTAATTAAAATCAATTTCTGTTATTTTACATTGGGGACAAATTTTGTTTTTTGACAATAACGAGGAATATTTTTGACAAGTGAGAAATCGTTATTTGTTAAAATTCCGATGTTGTTCGAGTTATGTGGAAAGAATTAAACAAGTCTTTTCTTTTTTTTGTAGATAAGTAAGATGTTTAATCGTAGATATTTAATTCTATCGAGAATGTCCTCGATCGTATAATAGTCGAGGAATGGAACGAGTAATGATGTAATAATGAGGCATTAATGAGGTAGAAGCTTAATCTCGTTTCCTGAAATTTTAACTCAACATTTAGTTTCAAATTGATTGCCAACTATACGAACGAATGCTTGATATAAATTTCAAAAAATATAAACTAATAAACTGTTAAAAATATATATATATATATATAAAAGAAGAAAAATTATATCCCTCATAAAATCATAAAGTAATGCTGTAATTTATTAATAGAAGAAAATTTTAATAAGAATCGATTCTCTAAATTCTATTTCTATTTCTATTATTGAATTAAATGCATACATCGCTTAAAGAAAAAAACAAATTTGTTTACTTACGTTAACATGTTTGCACGCGATTGTGAATAACTCCAGCTGCAACAAAATAAAAATTAATTATTATGCGGTATTAAAATAATAAGTCACAGAAGAATATATCACTAATTTGCTAGTGATACGCGTCGATAAATGAGCGTGATGTCATCGACGTTTAATTAAATTAAAACGAAATATAATAATCGCACGAAATCGAAAATATCGAAATCGATATAGAAAAGTGATTCGATTAGTGGATTCGAATATTTGGAAGATAGAGTTTTAGTCCTCGCACAGTTTTCCGCCGCTGTGAATTTAAAATATTTTCAGAGCGCGCCAATTTCTCTCGAAGCACGAATGTTGTGTTTGCACAACTCTTTCCCAGAATACGAAATGGAAAGTTACTTTAGATTGAATCTTGAATTTCCCCTTCTGTGTATCAATAAAGTTAATGAAATTCTATATTAGTCCACCGTTCGAATATTTTTCAATATCGAATTTTAAATCGGGAGTAATAGAAAAATTTTTTACACGATTTATCACGTAAATTAATTCAAAATATTTATTAAATTCGAAATATTTATTATTATACGCATTTCATATATTTATATATATATATTTGCACATGGCGCATGTTAGTTCTGCCTTCTTCTATAAACAACCTATGAAATATAAAATATTCTAATATCTGACGTACGAATTAATAGAATCAGATTGAGAGGGAAAAATTTTTATTCGTGCACTCGTATTTACACATTTCTACTTCTTAAAAGTTGCGCGTCTCTCTGTTCCTTTTCAAATTAAATTTAAATAACGAATATCCAAAAAAAAAAAAAAAAAAAAAAAATCGAAACAATATCGTGGTTTAATCCGCCGTGGCGGTTTTATACTTCAAAAGTCAAGTTTTAAATTAAAAAAAAAAAAAAAAAAAAAAAGAGAGAGAGAGCAAGAAACTTTTTACCATTGTCACAAATCGGTCGTTCGAGCGAGACGACTAGAAAATGCAATTTCAATCGTCCTACACACGCCGGTCGATGATGGATTTAGATCGTCCGCTTTTGCGGGTGAAAGTTTAAAAACAGTTTCGACGAGACGCGATGCCATTCGATGCCATTAACCATGGACGACTTTAATTGATTTCTTAAATTAGCCTCGGCTGTACACCGCTAACCTCGGGATAGGTTGAATCGCGGCCGGCCGGGAAATTGTGAATTTGAATCGTTACGTGAGGAGCAGGAGGAACACGGTGAGGAGGGGGAGAGAAAGAGAGAGAAGAAGGGAGAAAAGGGGGAAAAGTAAAAAATAAAAAAGCGGATTCGATGCGACGAGGCGGCATTGTTCAAGGAGAGAAAAACAGAAATGGGTTCAACCAAGTTAATATCGAATCGAATGGGGCGGCAATCGGTACGAAACCAAGCGGAATGACCTTATTGCTTGGGTCGAGTGCAATCTGCAATTGACTTGGTTTGTTACTACAATTGGCTATTACCGATTTATAGGTATGAATTTTTAGAATAGATTTATTACAGATTTTGACGCGTTGCCGTTTCTTATATTTCGTAATTTAAACCGTTCCTTCAGTCTTTTTGGATCAAGGAATAAATATGATGTTTGATTTTTAATTCGGATAGGATGAATAAAATTTGAAGAAACAATTCGAAATTTTCATCCTCCAATTTGAGATCCTTTGGAATTATATGTGTCACATTGTAGAAGAAAAAATAGCTGATAATAAATGATAATATGAATAAAAAAATAATAATCGATATAGTCAAAATCATGAATATGGTCTACAAGAAAAGATGTATTAATTATTTAATGTTTAACCGTTTAATATTTTTGATGCAAAATTGTTATCGTATCGTGTAAGTACATCGTGTTGTTAATCGATTTCGTAATGTTTTTCAGATACTTGTTAGAATGAAGCGTCCCAACACTTTCGAGCGACGATATGCATTCTCACACCTCTTTACATAACGTACAACTTATCGATAGTTCCATAACATTTAGTGGCTTTAATAGTCACTCGTGACAACCGTGCGAGGATGTAACGTTCGTTGAAATGTAACTATACAATATTACCGTGTTATGCAAGCTTTTATAAGAATACGTTGCGTCGTCGACGAAGCGAGAGGAACAGTATTAAACTGAACCAAGTTTTGCATAATACATGCTTTGAAATCGTTACGTTCACCTCGTTTATGTTCTTCGCAACACGAAAATTGTTTACGTTTAGATGATATATCTAGCGAGGTGATCGTGAATAAAAAATAAAACAAACGAGGGGGAGTGCAAATATATAAGGTAACGATTTTCTGTGACTGTTGTTAAACACTTTGAAGGTATATCGAACGATTCGAGATTTAAATATCGTAACGATCGATTATCGGAAGTAACTTATTAATTGATGTTCACATATTCCTTTCTCGCACGTATTACGTTGATATTAAAAAAAAAAAAAAAAAAAAAAAAAAAAAAAAAAAAAAAAAAAAAAAAANAAAAAAAAAAAAAAAAAAAAAACGAAGAACTTGTCTTTCGTTGTTTGCTTCTTTGTCAAAGATCAAGTGTTTCCCTTTGCACCAATTTCTTGAGTATAATTTTAGAAATCGAATTGAATCGACACGGAGAGAAAATAGCTGACAATTCTCTTATAGGCGCGCTTGTGTGTATCTTTTAAAGTGGGGTTAGATCCGACTGTTCCCATATAACTTATTTTTACCGCGGTGAAAATTCTTCTCGAATGATCTGCGGGAAACGAGTGCGTAAACTTGCGATGACACGATAGGATTCAAAGTTCCCCTTTCTTTTATCGAATTGATATATATTCGCGTTTATTCCCCGTAAATTCCGTTTCAACATACAGGTAGATACGAATTTATTTGAATTAATAATATCGGATATAGATATTTCTTTCTCTCAAAAATGAATTTCTTAAACAATTTGGAGGATGCATAAAATATTTTATCGTTTAAATATTTTATCCGGTTCAAGCATTGATATATATATTCATGAGTCAAAGTTACGACACGAATTCGAGTGAAAAAAAAAAAAAAAAAAAAAAAAAAATTCAACGAAATTTAAAATGTAGTTCGCGTATATAACGCCAATAACGAAATCATTTTTCGTTTTGGCAAAAACTAGTTTGTAGGAGTGCAAACACTTCTGAAAGAAATGATGAATTTTCATGAATATGTATGAAGGCGTATAATGCACGGAAAGAAAGTTATGTTTGAAAGTCGCGCGATATTTGATGTCCTGCAATATGGTGGCAAGGAATTTTGATGAGGAAAAATTAGTTTCTTCGAAATTTGCCTTCGGTTGCCCTTCCTTTCTTTTTTTCTTTTTTTCTTTCTTTTTTTATTTTTTGGAATTTAAATAATTTCGATTAATTTATTAAATCGATTAATTACTTTAACTGGGCGCGAAATTAATGTGTCGAATGAAAATATGATAATGAAACACCGTTAATGCGCGAGCTAAAAATAACAAGGAAAACAAATATTTCATTAAAACCTGTCATTCTGTACGAGATAAATTTATTACGAATTAAACACGTTGATGCGAAATCCAATTTTGAGACACGAGAATTTTAACTTGGCTACATCTGTCAGGGGTTTAATTACGATTTTTAACGTTGAAAGAAGAATTACATCGCAACTCGTTAATGATATAGAATTTCATACCATCACGTCAAAGATATTATTAATGAATATCTGATAAATCTTTAAGATATCTCTGACGAGATAGAGGAAGAGAGAGAGTTGTAATTAAAGATAACAAAAGGATTTTCCTATAAATGCAACACGATTGTTTATTTCATTTCATTTGTCATTTATTTCCACCGAGATACCTTATTCCTTCGTTTTACAGTTTTCTGCACATTGATCGCATCTTTCTTTTTATTTACTCTCTGAAATTCCGATAGATATTATTCGACCAGCATTCGTGACCTCTCTCTCTCTCTCTCTCTCTCTCTCTCTTCACGAGCCATTATCACTCGAAGAAAACGAAAATTGACTTTCATTCGAATCGTTCTCGATAAATATTTCTGCCAAATCAATTTACGTATTTTACGAAACACGCAAATAAATTAGAAATTAAAATTTATTTAATTCGAATAATTTAAATATAAATTATATAGAATTATATAAAATAGATAAAAATGTAACAATTTTTGCACGGAACGATTGTAGTACAATTTCATTCGATAAAATTTCATTTCGGAGAAAAATGATGATGATGGAATTGATATGAAATGTTTCGATAATTTGCGAAGCGACCGCATTTGTGGTTTTCTTTTAAATTCAAAGAAAAGGATCAATTTGCAATTTGAATTTCGCATTTCAGATTTATCTGTACGAATCGAAACGAGAGGAAATGTGGAACGAGAGACAGATTCGAACATGCGAAATGAAGAAAATTTGAAAAGTAGTTGGGATGTCAACAACCCTTTTCACTCGAAATTAAAACTTTGGATAGTTTTAATTAGCTAATTCATTCATTCGAATTTCATATCAAGCTGTTTTAATAAAATAAATGAAATTAATTTACCTTGTTTAATTGAAATTACAGCCATCTCTTGCGTTTTATTTCCACGATTCTAATTAGTTATGAAGACGTTGTTGTATCGTGTAATTTTCGTTATCGTTATCTCTTATATTCATACTTATAATTCTGAATACAAGTTAATTTTAAAAGAAATAATTATGGATATTTAAAACGTGGACAAAATTAGAAAAATTTATTATTTCGTAATATTTTAAATACGAAAAAAAGAATGTTTTTAAAGGAAACGTCTATGAATACGAAAACTTGAAAAAAAGATGCAAAATCAAAGGAAGTTGTTATTATTATTTTTTCAAACTAAAAAAACACACGAAATTTCCTTTATTTTCTTGAAAAATATTATTTCAAGTAACGTTTTTTAAATTTAATTTAAAAATAAAAATTAACACTATACCATGATTTTAAATAGAAAATCAATTTTAAAAGAAACATCTATGAATAATTAAAAACACAAAAATGAAAAATTGAAGAGAGAGAAAGAGAGAGAGAAAGAGAAAGAAAAAAAAGGAAAATTAAAAGAAATTATTATTATTTTTACATTCTTGCTTCGTCGTTAAAAATAAAATAAAATTCTCTTTCGAAAAATATTATTTCAAGCAACGTTCAGATTAAAAACTAACATCGACACCACGATCAACAAAAGGGAGGCCGAATTTGAAAGAATAGAAGGGACAAAAACACGGGATAAAGATTAAAAAAGTTCGCGTAAAAAGATTTTAAAATCCAATCAGAAGAGTTCAAACGCCTATCAGGGGGGTACTCTCTGGAAATAGGTAGGATGGAATCCGTGCACGTTCTCTCTGTAAGTATCGGGTTTGTGGAAACGAGAACGAGGAGAATTCACGTAAGACATCTCTCGATCTTAGACAATGATATACCGGCTTCGAGAACGTTGCCCGTGTACGAATGTAATCGTGGATCCGAGGCGGAACAACAATCCGCGGATTATGCCTTCCTCAACTTGTGGATATACTTAACATGCTTGTTCGAAATTACACGAGAATTACAGAGAGAGAGAATTCGTGAATTTCAATTTTCGAAATGTTAAACGTTTGATCTTATATAAGAAAATGTAAAGAAAATTTTCTCGTATGCCTGAAAGTTATGCAATAATTTTTGAATAAACGATTTGAAAAAAAAAAAAGGGATGGTTAATTATTTGGACGAAACACCATGAATTTTTTTTCCTATCGAGTGAAAAAACACTTTTAATTATTTTTGAATTATTATGAGAATGAGCCGAGAAGAAAGTTTTGAAAATTTTGCATAAAAATTTCATCGGATCACGAGTAACTTTCAACGTGACCCAAATTCTATGCGTATAATAATTTCACACTTCACTTATTAAAAAAGTTAATGATATTTCGCGATATAAAGTCTGTCTAAACCGTTGTTATAAATCTTTCGTAGAACGATTCTGGCGAATCCTTTCGTAGAAAATCATAAATCAAAAAGATTGAGATCCGAAACTCGTGAAGGCCAATTAATTGGATCCATTCATTTTTCTCTGTAACATCGTGAAAAACGATGTTCGAATGTATAATAAGCACAAATGATAAAGATGTCATCGAATTAAAAATTATTAAAAGTTCATTTGGAGGGAAGAAAAATTAATAATATCATTATCGGAAAGATAATTCTTCCATTTTCGATATTGCGAATTTTTCTTTGATATAAGAGTGGAATACAAAAATATAACAGGAAAGTTAACAATTCTGGAATCAAATGCGAAACGAATATATACAATTAAAACAATTCCAATTATTGAACATATAGCTTCGAAAAAGAAATCGATCGAAGGATTTTCGTTTGTATTTCCGAAATAATAATGTTTGGAGTAATTAAATATTTAACAACGACGTCCATTTGTACGAGAAATCGTACAAAGGCTTTCGAGTACAATAAAATTTGGTAAAAAAAAAAAAAAAAAAAAAAATACTTTTACATCGACATTTTATTTTTAATTTTGTTTTTGTTTTTTTTTTAAACAAACAATTGTACCAATGGAATCAAAGACACGCAGTGTGTTCGTTCGAGTCACAAAGGAGCAACAACAACAAATTTCCATTCTTATTAATAATTTTCAATTTTTCACCCTTCCGTAATTAAACGTCTTCTTGTACATCAAGATATTCATTTCAGTCTTGCAACAGCAGCAGCAGCAGCAGCACTTAAGCGCTTTCCTGCATCTGACATAGACTTGCTTACACATACTCTTCATCCCAACCCTCCGTCAGTATTGCTTCCACTAATTATCATATTAAAAATTACTCCAAGCAATTTCCACCATGGTCTCGTTCATTCATGTCCCGGTTCTCCGGTTAATCATTCAGCATCCATAAATTACATTACTCTTTTAAAAGCTTCTTAGGTTTGTTAACAGACTTGATTCATGTTTAATGGGCAATTTGATCCAACCGTTGAATTTTACATCTCTGTTTTCCAAAGCTGTTTGTTAGCTGCCTCAGATATTCAACTAATATAAGCTTTCTCCCAAATACAATTATTCGAATGTAAAATATTATCGATGATGTTTCACGGTGTTTTTTTAACAAACTTTTTCCCCGAAATTAAAAAATTAAAAAAAAAAAAATACAAAAGAGATTCAAAGATCTATCTCTTTATATGATTTCACTCGCATATAAACTTCGATATTTCGTTATATTTGAAAAAAATTACGCATCAAAATGCAATTAGTTATTCAAATAATATAAACGTTCGTGTTTTTAGAAATTTTACATTGTGAAAATTAGTGTAGTGGATACATTCATCGAATGTATTTGGATGATAAGAGGAAAAAAATTGAGAAATGCTTTCGAGCGTGAAAAGAAATTTTTTTCACAAATCGAGATGAAAACCAATCTTCATTCTTCTTCTTATTCGGCATCCAATTTAAGAGAATAATGTGCAACGTGCCGATTCAAAGTGCAAGGGATATTAACTCGTGCATACTGGTTGGATCACAGATTCATCTATTTTTTTTTTTTTCTTTCTTTCTTCCTTCCTTTCTTTTTTTTTTTTTTTTTTTTTTTTTTTTTTTTATGATCTCCAGATACGGGAAATGCGGCGCACGTTCCGTATCCGAGATCTGCACATGACAAGCGTTTCAAATATCTGCATATATGCAGATATCGAATGAGCGATCCGCAGAAATAGAGAAAAGAAGGCGTTTGAAAGAGAGAGGCAAACAGAGAAGAAAATTCCGGAAAATAAATTATCTTTGTCTTTCGATTAGAGATTTTTGTCTCTTTTCAATCCCTATCGTTGGAAATTATTTTTTGAAAATAGTGATAGAAAAATGTGGTTCACCCAATAGATAAATATTTTAACTTAGAAATTTTGTGTACTCGGTTTACACTCACACTTACACTTCGTCAGATTCGAGAGGAGTTTTTCGAAAATTTGTAATTTTTCGATTACATCTCGAAGAATTGGATTTTTATCTTAAATTCGCAAAACAAAAGTATTTAGAAAAAGAAAAGTAGTAATAATTTATTTTTTGAGCAATAAGAGAATGTTGAAACGAATCCAGGAATTTTTATGGAGATAGAAGAACGATTATTTCTTTTTTTTTTTTTTTTTTTTTTAAAATTTATCGCTACTTATGAAACTATTTTTCAGAACAAACAAGAAGAAGAAGAAGATCTTATTTGATACACAGCTTCTTTTTCTAGATACGTAGATCGTGGAAGAACGAAGGTGGCAAAAGATTTATGAGCAGAGAATGCTTGGTAGAATGGTGAGAGGGAAATTAAAGTGGATATATTGTTCGCATCTTCTAACCGACAATATCAAGCAGCGAGAAGGTATGAAAATTTATTGTAAAAACTACCTTATTCTATACAAGAATCTTCGCCTTTAAAAATTAACGGAAGAAATAATCTTAAAGAAATAATTAAGCAAGAAAAAAATTTCTTATTTCTTATTTCGATTGAAAACAAAATTTGTGACGTGACACAGATCGATGAAATTCGACAGAACGGTTCGCGGATAAATCCTCGTGTATCGAATCAGATCCGCATCGAAAACACTGGAGATGATCACCACGGAGAAGCCTGGTGGTAATAAAAATTTATTGGGTCGTATAATAGTGTACATATCGCTTCTTTCGCGTCACCATGCAAAGATTGATCCGACAGATAACTTTCGATCGGCCAGAAAATTGATGAGCAGCTCGATTTTTCATCTAGCTTTATATTTGTTTCTCTGTTGCGAGTGGACAAAAAGAAAGAAAGGGGAGGGGAAAAAAAAAAGAAAAAAAAAAAAAAAGAAAAAAAAAAGAGTATATATGATCGCGAAACTGGTTCGTGTATGAGAAAAGCTGGACGTGTCGAAAGTTTAGCACCCCTCGCTCGTTGTTCACGTGTATTAGTACCGTTGTCGTCGGCACGCCTGTCACGTTTGTAGGATTTCACTCTTCGACCACGGTGCATCCCCTTTCTGGTCTTTGCATCCGTGTCCTCGATGAATGCACGAATGAAGATATAAAGCATGAGCATGATAACGAACAAAGGAGAAAAACGTCCGTCTCCGTATTAATATTCGAATTATCGGATGAAAAGATGACAATGTGGATTGCAAATATGTTTGCGTGTCCAGTGGAGAAACAAATTAATTATTAGATCGTCAAAATAAAAGTTCGATTGAAAGTACAAGGGATTATATAAAGATTTATATAAAGTAAAATTGAATCATTATAATTGCAATTGTTGAAATGATCCTCGCGAATAATAATTAATATTTGATACGAAAATTATCCAATCTATTGATCTATTGTAGATTATCAAAGATTAATCGAATAGATTCCTAACATTAAATATCTATTATATAAGATATAATATCTATATCTATTCCTAACATAAATATCTATCATCGAGGTAAAAACTTAATCATGAAATATTCAGCAGAAAGAGAGTAAGCTTGTTTCTTGGATTATTATGTTTAAGTAGAAGTTAAATAATGGATATTAAACCGGATATTTATATGTAATGGAAGAAATTCAAAAATATATTAGGATGGATAATTAAGAGAAATGATTGATTAAAGTTTAGCTATTTAATACAAAATCAGATATGCATTTAATTCTATTTTCAATAACAAGTTAATAAATTTTTCTAGAATTTAAATTTGAATTTGAAGTTCTTCCAGAATGAATATTGATCGTTGCTATGAAAATTTCGAGAACTATTCAGTTTGAAAACCAAACTAGCACTTCCACAACTAATTTAAGTATAAACGATTTTCTTATCGTTTCAACTTTCTCGAGACTTCGAAGTTCAGAGGTTGAAGAAATGGCGGAGGTAAAAAAACGAATAGGTTTTGTAGGAACGATATCTACGATAATTTCGAAAAAGAAAGATTTAAAATTTTCACGTAAGAATATTTTTAGAGTTAAACTGCGAGTATTAAAGATTTTTGCTGCGCGAGAACTTTTGTGCAAATACTTTGGTTGCTTTTGTTCGAAGCCGTATGAAAATAATTCTTCATTTGCATACGGGATAAAATTTCAGCAACGATTATTTAACAAATTTAGTTTTCCTTAAAATTCTTTTTCTTTTCTTTATATTGAAATTGATGACTCGATAAATCTTATATCGTTTCTTTGCAAACTGAAATCTATGTAAATATAACATAATATATGAAAGTTTGTCCAAAATTTTTTTTAAATAAAATTATTAAAAAAATAAAATTTCGTTTTAATAGATATTAAATATTTAAAAACTTATTATACGCATATCTAGAGAAATATAATATAAGCATATTTTGAGAAAAAAGCATTTTAAAAAAACAATATCTATTATTTTCTATGTATTTATGTAAATATAAATTACTCGTATAAATTGCAAAAGGAATTTGTATTTAAAATTTAAATGCCAAAACTTTAATGTATATCGTTTTCTACAGCAAAATCAAGTCAAAACTTTTGTCTGCATAATCTATATTTTATCAGTATTATGAAACATGCATACAAACACTTATATTATATACTTATACTTTACTACTCAATTATTCATTAAGAAGTCTCGTTTTCATCGTTTCTTTAATTTTTGAAAATAAACCTAGCCAAGAACTTCACGAGTTCATAAAATAATCATAGTAGAAGAAAGAAAACGAGGAAACAAAAGTTGTTCAATGTTTCAAACAAATAAAATGAATCGTTACTATAGCTAATAAAAAGTATTTTAATTGTTCAATTTAAAATGATCCAGTGAAATTCGTGTTTTTGTCATTTGTCAATTTTATCAATTTGATTAGAAATTTGATTAGAAAAATTATAATATTAATAAGAAATTCGGACTTTTTTCTAGTTCTGTGATCATTCATACTTATATCATTTTTGAAAAAAAACTTACATACTAAATTTACATTTCATTTTCTTAATATATATATATATATAGAAATATTAACATAGATATTTACATACCTTTGGTTTCCGTCTCACGAAAATATCATACTATCTGCAACAGAAATAAAAAAAAGATATAAGATAAATATACAATTAATAAATAAAAACATAAAAAAGTATAATATATGTAAGTGCATAAATATTATATTTTAATACATTATATGTATATGTATAGTATTATATGTAGATATTTATGTATTCTATAATTCCATAACTTTTTTTAAAAATGAATTTTCTTTTTTATTACAATATAAAGAAAATATTCTACTAATATCTTACATGATATTAGTTAAAAACAATTTATTTATATTATTTAGCAATAATTGAGATACGAGATATAAATAATTGAATTTTAGAGAAAAGAGACACAGATGATAAGATCCTTTATTTATGAAATTTTTAATTGAATATTTATTAGTTTTATTTTTTAAAATAATAATAATGAAAATTTAATTTGATAAAACTATTTGATAAAAATATTTATATAAAAATCTTGAATCTTGAGTTTTAAAAGATTAAGAGTCTGTAAAAAAAAAAGTTTTGATAAATCTTGACAATCTTGATAGATCCCTAAGGTCTTACAGATTCGGAAAGTCTTGGAAGTTTTAAAAATATTGATAGGTTTTAAAAGTTCTATGGCTACTCAATATCTTATGTACTATAATATATATGTATAGCATACATCATAGGATAGTGAATATCTATCAAGTTTCCAAGACTTTAAAATCTTTGTATTAATATATCCAAAACTTGAAAACTTTTCAAAATTTTCACAATTTATCAAGGTTTATAGGATTTATCTGAATTTCAAGATTCAAAAATATAAAAATTTTGAAAAATTTTAAATAATGAAAAATTTGGAATTGTTTCAAAATTGAAATTCGTTATTATCAATTTTCAAATATAAATTTAACAAAATAATATTTTATATCAAAATATCACGAGACAAACTCAATATATATAATATAATTGCAAACAGGATGATTTCTATAATAAACAATAAGGAAAATCCAATAGTCGAGATTATTGTTTTATTTGATGAAAAGTTTATCTGTAACCGACCATTCCAAAATATTAGCATAACTCTTCAGTTAATATTCTGCATACTGAGAATCGCGATTACTTTAAAATGATTACCCTAAAAGAGCCATAGAAACGTCGAGCAATCCATTTCAACATTCCTTCTCGAGTACTTTCATTCGTTTAAAATTTTAAACAAGTTAATCTAAGTCGTACGAGGATAAAGTGATGTGTTTGTTTTGAAAGGATCACGACTTATTCACTATCGCTTTAATTTCTCAATCGGACGATATATACAAATTTTAATATTTTAAATACTATCCTGTTACGTAGATTGTTTAATAGAAATATTACTATATATTATCGAATAATATAATCTCTGATCTTTAAAAATATTTTAATTAAAAACATAAACTCAACATAAACAACTTTAAATTATGTAGAAGAAACTCGAGAAAGAGTGAGATCTTGTAACACTGAAATTGAATAAAATGAAAAATAAATTAAAATTGAAATTTTGATTTAGAAAAATTTCTAGATACCGAAAATTTCTAGATACAATATATAATGTGCAATCCAATTTAAATAAATTAAGTCATTGCAAATTTATTTTATTTAAGATAATTAAACAAGGAAAGATAATAAAATAAGGAAAAACAATATTCATTCAGCAGCATCCAAAGTTAAATAAAGTAAGAATTAATATTTTATCGACTTATTTCAGGCATTCATTCCTTTCAAGCTGTTTGTCGTGTCAACAACTCATGTATAATTTATGTCTTCTTATGCATAAAGTGGTAGAGTATTGAGTGCAAGCGATATGGATTCGGGGCTATTACTCTGTGGAAAGAAATGTGTTGAATATAATCGAATGAAAATTTCAATTGATGTTTTAAGAGCTTATTTCCTATTCAGAATTATTTCGAGAAGACCAATATATTTCTCTCTATGTTTTCAAAGAATGTTATTTTAAAAGCTTGCAAACTCAAGATTGCAATTGATCTGATGAACAGAATGAAGTAATGGTCACCTAATTCTTTCCATTTATTATATTTTTATTTTATATTTTTATAATTAATGATATATCATTACTCAATAATCCTTATTTTATAGAATATAATATATTGTTATATTATATTGATATAGCCTTAAAAAGATGAATCGATGATAACGTTATCATTAACTTCGATAGAAACGTACAAGTACATCATTTTAATAAGAGAGATAATTTTAGAACCAAAAGTTCAATAAGTAATGGTCGAGATTTGAAGATTAACGATGAACTGGTCGATACTACACTCAACTTTTGCAATGTAATTGAAACTCTGCTCGAAACTGTAACAAGTAATTTGTCAGCCAAGTACGTGAATTGTATGCGTGCAGAATAGCTTACACGACATAGGTTCGTAATGATTGAAATTTACGTATTAGAACGTGAACTGCATTATTCAGAATAGATAGAAGGATTCAGCATTACATTGTAATAGAAATTCCACCATTTCGATTCTTTACTATTGAAATTTTTCGAATAAATTCATTCTAATTATATTTAATTTTAATCATTGTTTTATTGAGTGATCAGCGATTAATTAAATATATACATATAGCTTATCATGGATTAGCAATCTGGAATTTCTCTTAATTCCAGAAAGATCAATAATTGCATCATTCCACGTGTCGAAATATCCATTGTTAATTTCATTCGTTAAAAACAATGAACTTTAAATTAGAAATTATCGTTTAACGAAACAGTATTAAATCGAATGTTCGATTGTCCATATATATATTTGTCGCACATCTAACGTATCGACATCGATATATCAAACAATGTAGTTTAGTAGTGATATTACTATCAATGACATTATCGATCAATATTATATCATCAAGATGTTATCGATAATTCGATTTGCCGATTGTATCGTCGATATCAACGTAAAATAAATTTAAGTACAAAATATATGTTACAGTTATATTAACTTCGAACATAATGTTGTGGATTCTTATATCTGGTTGATCTTGAAAATGAAGATATTAAGAAATATATAAGTCCAATATTTTTTATTTTTGAAAAAAGAGTAATCTAAGACGCAAATTGAATTACGATAGATATTACATACATTACGATAGATATTACATACATTAAGGAATCCAAGAAATCCTCTGAAGTAATTTTAAGTCGAATTTTTAAAATTAAAATTAAAATTTAAAAAATTTTTAAATTATTCTTTCCAACTTTTCAAATCCTTATCTCAAATCTATATATCTCAATTTTTTCAAATATATATTATCAATAATTTTGAAACTTTGACTTATTATCCTAATTATATAATTTTCTGCGTTTATCATTCAAAAGCTATAACTACGGGAAACTTAAACGGGAACATCAAGGACAAGTTGGTGGTTGGTCCAGCTTTTCGCAACATGGTCTCCTGGAACCACGTTAGCCCATCAAGTAGTTACTTGTCAGCTTTGCTTTGGTTGCAAACTTTGTCCACATAAGTACACATCCGGCGAAAATTCGATTGAACTAAGTATTGGTAACTAGTAATAGAATTGTGAAAAAGAATTGTGAAAAAGAAATATCGTGCAATTTTTCCTTTCCAGAATATCGTCGACATGTTTTCACATAGATAACTTCTACAACAGATATATATATATATATTCAAAATTTGTCATAAACTTCATACTCTACTTGCAGATGACATATTTCTATCCACCACGTGTATAACCTTCTTCCTATTCTAATTTATTAGAAAAATAGTTTCAGGACTAGGATTTTTCTATTGAGCTTCTATCCAGCACTTGGTTAATATTGGTTGCAAATCGTTATGATTGTTCAAGAAATGTACATTCGACAATGATTTTCGAATCTTCAGATTAAATTATATTCCAATCAATTGCCATGAAATTGATAATTTTGCGCATCGGCTGTTCTGATTGCATTTTCCTGTTCATCGATGACTGATATCGACATAGTTTACATATCACCTAATAGTACGCAGATATAGTAGATTAATGAGATAATCGATGCTGACATACTCTAATTGAATTTTGCAGAAGGCGTGTCGTACATCACGAAAATCCTTTGAATACCGATTATTTATCAAATTTCATTCATTTTTATATATGTAAAATATATGTGCATAAAGTTAATTTTAACTTTTTTAAAATTATATTATATTAAAATTTCCTAAATGAATAGAATTTCCTTAATATATTATTAGATTATAAGATATTATTGATTATAAGATTATTAATGTTTGTTTTTAAATAGAATTTAGAATTTTAGAATTTTGAAAGAATTCTCAAAAAAAAATTCTCTATCGAAATATTTCAAGTTATCATATTGATTTGATTACACACGCGATTACATGTATAATTAAAACTGCTTCTATCTTTTTAATAATTAATTTTGTTTGATAATATTTGCGTGCCATGACATAGATTTCACAATTAAAAAAAAAAGAAAAAAAAGCAACAGACACGCAACACGTGAATCCACCGATGCTCATAGATCTTTCTGACGTTTACGTGTTTCTTCCTAAAAGGATTGTACGCGATACATGATCTCCGGTTTTTTTCGTCTGATAGTGAACTCGATATTTGTCGTGTAACAGTATTATTTAAACGTTCACGGCATAGACATATCAGGTGAACGAGAATTGGCTGTCAGCCAATTCTGAAAGCCAGTCTTTCGCTACCCTTTCGATGGACGTTCGGTAGATCTCTTGGACATGTGCCATTTCATTATTTTCGCAATACCTTCGTCGATATTCCGGCACCCGGAACATTTTAGGCTTTTTTAGAGTTTCGAATGTAGGTGTGTACCGTGCATTATCGATTTTCTATGGCCTTAAGCCGATTTTTCCCTTTTTTTTTCTCTTTTTCTTTTTCTTTTTCTTTTTTTTTGTGAAACATAATTTATGAGATCAAAGTAGAAAATTTATTTATGCTTTTGCATTTGTTCAAAATTCAAAAAATATTATTATATATATAGTTATATTATATAAATGTTACATAAAAGTGTTAAAATTTTTTTGATATTTTTTCCTGGAATATATATCACGTGAATGTAATGTCAAATTTAATAATAAAATATTATATAATAATACGATATATATATATTTGAACTTGTGATGACTTATGAAACTGCTCTATACGCAATATCCGTAAAGATCAAAGAGATACTTTGTCATCGTTTGGAGAACTTTAAAAGATCTATTTCATTATAAGAGGAAGTTACACGTGCACGTTGAATTACTCGAAGAATGTTTTGAGCAGTTGTTGCAAAGTCATTTTAACTAAGATCAAATTTTCAAAGAGTAAAGACTTTAAACACTTATTAATAGTGAGTATACTTATTATTATTATTATTATAAATCAGAATTTTTATTTGATTTCATCTTATGAATATTAAAAATAAATTATTAAAATTTACAAAATATGAAAATAAAATTATTTCAAATATGTATAAGTTTAAGAATTTATCAATTTGATTTTTGCATTAGTATTACCTACATAAAGTATTACCTTGAATAAATAACGTTTGATGCGAGTATCGAAGAAAAAAAAAGTTTAGGATTTAAAAGCATTTGAAAGATTAAGGGTTTAAAAGGTGTAGGTATATTTTCTTATTTTATATAGAATTTTTCTAAAAAACAAAAAATGTCGTATTCCAATACAAAAATATGAAGCAATTAAAACGAAAAAAAAATATTTCGTTTTATATGAATATAATATTTCTACATGCGTGTATTATTATTGTAAATTTTAAATTAAACTACCAATTGTGATTTTTAAAAGAAAGAATTTTTTTCAATGGACATCAAAATTAAATTAATGATAAATTGATTCATTTTAATTTATCTATATGTGAAAAATATGGAAAAATATATTTTTAATACTGATAAATTAAAAACATGCGAACATTTTTTTGATACATAAACTAATAGCGTTCAAAATAGTACTGACATGTGTATGGAGGAGTTAATTCCATTTTCTTAATTGATTATTAATAATAAAAACTTGATTGAACTATATAATTTACTAGATGTAATAACTCTTAGGAAATGATTAAAATTCTTATACACTTTGATTGGAATTTTCCCATGTAGATTATAAAAGATAAATTTCATTAGATTACGTCTTTACGACTTTTAATAAATACATATGAATATTTTTTAAGCTTTAAAATTATAATTATTATTATTGTTTAATTATATAAATCTAATTAATATTTTGTTTCATTTTTCTTCTAATTCTCTAATATGAATATAAATAAACCTTTCTATCTATTGAAATTAAATATCTATACATAAAATATATCTTATTAGACGATCATGAAATGCGATTTTGCTTGAAATGCATAATTCATGCACGTTTACACGAGTTGCTATGATCGATGCATCAACGATAAAATAAGACATATATTTGATTTTTCAACGAGAAAATGTGTTCTGCGAATCTGCGAAGAAGATTAGATCCTAAAGAACGTCGGATATCGGATCGATCCATTTCCTGATCGTTGGTCAGACGTCGACCATGGAAACTGGTTACTCGCGATGTAAATATTTCTGTACTTTGTTAAAGTTTGTTAATTCACATGTAAACTTTGTTTTTGCTCGGCACAGTTGTTTAAATATTTTCGAAGATCAATTTGATATTTGACTTTTAAAAGTGATGATTTTGCTAACTATCATATTGTGATGATGTTATTTTTAGTTATTTAATCTAACATCTTATATGATCTGTGTTTTTAATTTTAGAAATTGATGATTGAAACATTAGAAATGTTTAAAATGATTTCTAAATAGAATATATAATTTTATTATTTTTGAAAAAGTATTAAACATTTTTCTTTTATTTTCATTTTAAATTATGTGTATTATAAATTTTACAGATATTTTAAGATTTTAAGATTTTCAAAGAATTTTGAGATTAAAGAAATTGAAAAATCTTACATCTACTAAATTTTCAAAAAATATTTTCGTTATATAAATGTTAATTTTTAAATTTCAATTTAAAGATTTTTCAATTTCTCAAAATTCTTAATTTATTTATTTTTTTGATAATTCTAGATATATTTTGATCCTTTTTGTTGGAACTTCGTTCAAAAATTATATTTCCTCGAAAAATTTCAGAAAGAAAGAAATATCGATATCTTCGGAAACTTGAGTTTCAAATTCTTTGGTTACAAGATTTTCCATTTAGAATGAAAGAATCATGTATCCAAAATCGATAAAAAACCACGCAGAGAAATACGAAGAAGTAAAACACCAAAATATTAGCTTTTTTTTTAGATTTCTATTTTGATCTATCCCTTACGTTTCAATTCAGTTCCCAAGTTCAATAGAATTATATTTTCCTTCATTTGCGAATTTCCAGGATGATAGTACGGAATACATTACGTGACACATGTTCGCTAAAAAGAAACAGAATAAAAAACGATGGAATTTGAAATTTTCACCTTTGAACTTCATTACATTGCGTACAAATTCTTTTTCCGCATTTCTATCACTTGTATGATTGTGAACTTAGAGATATAGAAAAGCAAGCATAATTCATAGATCAAGTCAAAAAATAAAAAAAAACTAATTTAAAAAATAGAAAGCAATTATGTATATGAAAAGAATTCACTTTGAAAAATTGATAACAAAAATGAATTCTTCAATCTCAGTTATATTGATACAAATATATTTGATACGAACCTTTTAATTTACTTTGACATTTATTTTGTAATGATTTTTCTTATATATCCTCGTAACTATATCATGTGTATACGACCTCAAGCTGTTATTCTATTATACATCTGTTATTTATAGAATAGCATTATTATCGAAATTTTTGAAATTTCGCAGAAAGATTTTGAAACACGGTGAATCATTGATGATCTTTGCTTTCTACTATCTTCCGTTCTATCTTTCGTTCTCTTGCAATATGAATAATAATATTCGCACACTTGCCCATCATTCGAATGCATAACGAGTCAAATTAGAATATTTATGATGCACTGGGATAATATAATTTTGATTTCCCTATAGACTAGTTTCATATGATATTTAAATCGATATTAATTTTAAAAACGTGTATGAGAAACTCGAACAAACACATGAGTTACAAAAAATTACATTTATCATGAATAACATAACTTGGTTTAGAAAAATATTTATATATTTAATTGATCTGCCTTGAACATTAACACTTTCAATAGGATATAATATTTCAAAGTAATTATTATATGCATTTTAAAATTATTATAATTTTTATGATAAGAAATTATTGATAAGAAATTTATTAAGATAAATTGTTAATTCTATTTTGAAAATTTATATTCAATTTAATTTTGTTACATTTCGTGATATTATAATATATTCGTAATATTGTATCTATTTATTGCTAAAATAAAAGAAAAATTTCAAAATGTTTATTTTTTTTTTCACTATATGGATTCTTATTTTTCCTTAAAATAAAGTAATTTATTCTACAAATAAACAAATAAATATATTATTTGTAGTCATAGAATAATATAATTAATTTATTCACGAAACAAACAAAATCAAGATCACTAACCTATATAATCATTTCATCGATTCTTTATTCCATTTTCCATTTCACCAAACGATCCTTTCGTACGTCATTTGCCCATCAAAAGAGAAAAGAATTTACATGGATAATTGCATAACTTAATATTTCGTTACACACGACCATGTGTGTTTGCTAGGTGCGAAGTTGCCATCTGAGATATCCCGTATTCGTCTCTCGTTTCAGGTTAGGACGGCGCGACATAGAATATTTATGGTGTCACGACGGCAGTTTTTGTCGTTTGCCAGAGGGACACGGTGCGGCGCCACCATGAATATTTAGAAAATTAAATCGGCCAACTTCATCATCCTCCTTCCTTTCCTTGTTCGTCAGTTGTGCTAAACTTTCAAGTAATCACAACTTTGTTTTATATAATAGATCGTTAAAAGCGAGGAATTATACCGTTCGCGATGAACAACCTGGTTTCGATCGGTCATCACCATCTTCTCGAGAACTTCAATATTGTATAATAAAGAGATCTTTTCTGAGTTTGTGTAGCTTGGTCGGAATTAAGAAAATTCGAAGATAAAAAAAGCTTCGAGAATGTATATTCGATTGGTTCTTGACCGCTTGCCGCAGAATAATTTGTATCTAGAGTTTGCATTGTGTCATGTACATTTATGCGATCGAATATTCAGAGAGGGAATCAAAGAAGTTGTAAATTTAGCTGGTATCGAGTTTCGATCGATAGCTTTGATTTAGGTTAAATAGAAAATAACTTCACCTAGAAATATAATTATACGATTTAGTTTTCGTTCGTTCGAAATTGATTAAGAGAATAAAACGCTTCGCCTGGAAATATAATTATGTGATTTAATAAAAGGTGATTTTTTTAAAATTAATATTGTGATTTTGTTTAAACATTTAAATTATGGTGAAAAAAATTTTTAAATAAACAACAAGAGTCATTTTCTTATATAAAATCGATTAATTTAAAAATTATAGTGATTTAAAAAAAAGAATATCTTATCAAAATGATGAATAATAAAATATTTATTGAATAAATGGATTGTATGTTATTTATTAATTTCAAATTTTATTTAAAAAATTCGAAAAAATGTTGACTTCTAAAATAAATTTCATAAAAGTGAAGATATTTTAAAGATAAAATCACTCATGAAAATTCTTTCAATATAAATACAAAACAGTTAACAGTGAAAACAAAAAAATTTAAATAAATTGAACTTTTTAAATGACATTCACGTGTAATAAACGATTTTGAAATAGAACTCGAGCAACGAAAAATTTCAACTTTTTTAAAATTAATAAATAACATATTTTCTATATACTAAATTCCATTAAAACTAATAGAAAATAAATTATTTCATGTAAATATTTTTTTCTCCGAATTCTAGACACAATATAGAACAATTATTGCGATATTGATTTTAATCAATGCAAGAATGCAAGATATAAAATGTAAATAAAGCATTCTGCATTCATTAAATTTCATTAAAAATAATTTTTTTTGTAATATTTTTTTTACATATCAAACGGGTCATGTAATGAAACACGTTATTGATTTTAATTGAAATGAAATGCAAGGTAAAACTTTTCTTTACAAATGAATTTTAAAATCTAATAACGGCAATGTATAACGTAACTTAAAAAGAAATTAATCGAACTTTTGATTCTAATTTTTTAAAGAAACAAAATTTTAATATCGTAATATATAAAATGTTTCATTGAACCAGGAATAATAACAGCTCTTTATTGTCTAGGTCACGCCATCGATATATTTTACAACTACTTGTTGCTCCCCAACGAAGTGGCTGTCATTAATGTTGTACAATAGGTAATACCATAATACATCGTTATACCATAAAGGTAAAGGTTAAACAATTGCATTGTAATGCAATTATAAGCATAGTTACCATAAAGAGATTAATAAATGTCTCTCAACGAATTTATTCCAGAAAATTTGTTTAATAAAAAGATACACATATCAAATTATAAAGATCTGTGAGTAATTTTTATTTGCTTTATTTGAATAATCTTTGTTTTAAAATAAATTTTTATTTTTTTCAATTAATAAATAATTTTTAAAAAAAGGATATTGATAATGAAAAATAGCTAAACTTTTCTTTTAGCATGCGCATTTTAAAAATTTTCCAATGTTATTTCAGAAACGACAACAGTTTTCATCTTGTATAAATCAAAATGTTTATCTAATTTATTTATTGCTTTTGCTTTCTCTTGTTATTTTATAATCTCATATGGCATTATGAAAATTAAAGATTTCAAAGAATTATTTTGTAATACTACTCGTATACGTTCCATCAACTAAAACATCCTGAACTTATCTGAAGATTACTAAAAAAATTGGTCAAATCAAGGAAAGGAGATGACGTATGCATTGCTTTTATGAAATGATCTTCTCATCATGGATAAATCCGATTTTGAATTGATAAGGAAATCTTATTAATCCTTTCTCTTCTATGAACGAGGTAATATATATAATATAAGAAAAGTTCGAACATTTTTGTTAGCATTTTCCTAATAATTTTTAAAATTGTTATAAATATTATATTGTTGTAAACATTTGAGATTAATATATCGATACATTTAATGTAATATAACATAATACCATCTAACAAAAATTTAAAAAAGATAAGACTAGAAATGCTTTCAAAAATGTTATGTATTTTTCAAAAAATATACTCTTAAAAACAAATATTTTTCTTTTTTTTTCTTTTATACGAAATATACTGTAATATCTCTCTTGCACAAAATAACATTGTATTTCTATAAAATACAATATATCTTTTTTACATAAAATAACATTATAGTTCTATAAAATATAATATATTTCTTTTACACGAAATAAATATTGAAATAAATATTGGAAAACAGACACGCGAAATATTTCGTTCAAAATGTCGCACGAACGAAATTGCATCACGAAATATCACGTCCGCAGATGCGTAGGGGTTAACCGTGATAACTCGTTTTGGTTTTCTGATTGAGTTATTCCAACATTGAATGCCTGGTCCCACCAGAAAAACGGGCAACGAGATGTTTTGGTGGCAAAAAATAAGAAGAATAATATTTTTCTATGTGCATGTATTATAGTCATACGTATATAACCGTCTGTTTTTCATATGTTGTATACGTATTACATTGCACTTTCAAAAACAATTTTGTTGTCTTATTAAAATCACGTGAATATTATATAGGATTATTATTTTAAGATTCGTAGATTAATTGTGTTTCATTTATTTGAAATATTTATATGTGTAAAATTAATAAATTTATACATATAAAAGATAAATCATTATTTCAATTGCCGTAGAAAATAATTAATAAATGAAAAAAAAAAGTATTAAAGTAAAATTGGATTATTATTGATTTTAGTTTTCTTATTATTTATTTAATAAAACGCAGACTTTTCTTTTAATTAAAATTATATTGTCTCTATATCTATTGAAACAATTTGCTTACTTTAATATATTTAATGTTAATATTTCTTAATAATGTAATTCCATTATTCATTTTCCATTTTTCTTCAAATATACCTAAATATTATTTACACTTGCCATACCGTCATCAATATGCAAAAGCAAGCAATATCTCTGCCATACAAAACAAACAGAAGCTAATTCAAACGAGCTAAAAACGGAATAAAAATTCCTTTCCTTCCGTGGATCATGTAGGATGGACACACACAGAGTCTGACAATATTAATTTTCGCTAATTTAAAAAAGAGCTTAATATTCAACTATTTCATTCTCCTTAAAGCAATACAATAACAAGCTTGTTACCCGTTATTCGTAAAATAGCAGTGAATTCAAATAAATTTCAAAGAATTCCATAAAAAATAAAAAATTACGGATGATAGCAAAGAATTTGAAATACGAAATGAATGTGACGGAAAATTTATGGTTCGATTTATCTCTTATTTTAATGGCAACAATTTAACGAGTGGAAAAAAAAAAATAATCACAATGCGACAGCGTTAATCCCTTGATTTATCCAATCTAACGATTTATTAATCGATATATTGGATTTTATTAATCGAATATAAAAATAATGGCCAAAGTACTTCCGGCCATTTAAATATTCATGTTTTAATTAATGTATCGAATCACGATATATCATGTTATACGAGTGAAATATTGAACGAAATGGGCGTGTATGAATATTGGTGAGGATTAAAAGAAAGGATTTTGACGCGTTGTTGAAATTGGTATGTAATGGAATGATAAATGGAAACGTATAGAAATGATACAACGAAGACCTCTAGATATTTATTTATTTATAGCATAACGTTACCATTTTAGTTTAATAGAAATTTCTCTTCTTAAACTATTACTCAGAAACTTTATATGCTTATGCTCAGAAATTTTTATATCATTCCGTACATTTTTAATTATACAAGATACATACATGCATGCGTAACTTTAACTATAGATATGTATGGAATGAGATATCTATAAAACTTTTCTTGTTATTTAATATACATTCTCCAAGATAAATGCATTAATATACGTATTATAAGAATTATATTTTTCGTTTAAATCGAAATTGTCATAAAGCAGAGAAATTAAAACACCGCGAGCGTTTCCTGAAAACGTTTTAATTCACTAAAACCTCTATTTCAAATGCTTTTCTTGGTAAAAGTATTGCGTGTCCCTAGTCCATAATTTCTTCCTTAGGGAAGTGTTATTAACGAAATTACAAACTAGTTCACATGCGTGCCTGGATACAATGGTATGAAAATAAGGTCAGAAGAAAAGCTTTAGTTTTAATTAAAAAAGTGAATTGCCACGTGTCATAAAATTAAAATCACCGCCTTTGTGGAAAAAGATATATCATTGTGACAAAAAGTTGGTTGAAATTTTTCATGAGTGGTCATAAGAAAGAAATACTTAAAGTGTATCTATCCACTATTTAATAGAAAAGCTATGTATGAAAATTAATTGTATAACATTGCACATAAAATTTTGATAGAATTAATATACAAATCAAGGAATCATATTTAATAATGTATCAATTGCAATTTATTATATTCACAATTCATTAAAAGATAATGAAAATAATCTTTCTAATTCCCAAACAAAAATAATTTGTATCGTTTAAAATTTTATGTAGATTATATTGTTTGATTTAATTTGTTCTAACGAAAAAAGAAAAGGAGAAAAAAAAACAGGTTAGAACGAGCTAAATCTTAAGATTTCCACTTTATGCAAATTTTAAAAAAGGAACTAAAAATTGTCAAAAGTTCGTTCGCATTTTAAGCGTCGAAAACGTGTTAATCATTAGCGCGATAAAATAGGCGGATAATCTTGATCTCTTAATTGTGATTTTCTTTTTAATTCCTTTATAGAGTCACTGTAAATTCATTCTCATAATTAAAATACTTTGCGAATATATATTTCCACTGTTATCTTCCAACTCACGTGAATTACAAACCTTATCGGACGATAAATACTGATAGCAAGAAGAGTTAAAGAGTTTAAAAGAGTATTTAATAAACGAGATAAAATATCGTTTAAACTTTTTCTCTAATGTTTATTTGTATAAATATTTATGAAAAATACGAAATACATGTTTTTCGCAATAATAGATTGGAAAAAAAATTGAAATTAGAGAGAGAGAGAGAGAAATTAACAAGCTTTTGCTTTTTTCCATGAAAAATTCTATCTCAAAAAGAAGAAGAAAAGAATTGGTGCACTTTTTTTTTTCATTTCTGTTTCGATAAAGAATAACTTCCCCTATGTATACATATTTTCTGTGCAAGGTAGATATAACACGTGATTAAAGATTGAAAGCCAGGATCAAAGATATCGAGTGAAATACGCGAATTTGACGGCATCCTGAATATACGAAAACAAAGGCTTCTTTCTATTACTCTCCTTCTTTTTCTCTTTCCTTATACCATTCGACACCTACTTTTCACGAGAGCCTAAGAAAATTGAAATCAATATTACAGAATGCTCGTACGACTTTCGAAAATGTGTAAAATTTCAAAGAAATTGCGCGAGAAAGGAAATAAATCAGTTGTGTGTCGCTTTATTTAATTATTTATTTAATTTACAATATTATTAGTTAAAATCATTTATTTGGGTAGAATTTATATCCTGATAATTTATCAATTTGTTAATAAAATTTATTAACAAAAAGATTTTGTGACCATATATTATTATTATTAACGATCGAACATGAATTTACTATGGATAATATTCCATAACCATATAACGGTTACGTGGCATGTATTGTATGCCTGTTATCGATATAATATAATAATCATGTGGATATAATGTAATATATATATATCATCGATCTAATTATAAAACATCATGAAAAATTTTAAGCATAGCAACGAATAAAAAAATAACAAACAAAAAGACAAATAATTGTTTCGAATAAAATAGCAAATAAATTTATTTAAAGATAAAATTATTTTCGAAATAAATCTTATTCGCGAAATAAATTATATGAACGAAAGTTTATTTCGATAAAGTCTAACCCAATTCTCTATCGAACTCTATTCTGTTTATTGTTCCGTGTAATGCGTATTCGTATTCGAGGAAGATACTAAAAATATTTACAATGTCTTCGTGAGAAATTTAGGAATTCAGAGAAAAAAAATACGATAAAAGTAATATTTTTGTTTAAAGAGTTCATTAATATTCCACCGCTACTCGGTTAATATCATCGATTTAAATATCGCGGCAAAAATGTCTTCGACTTTATTGACTTTCAAGATGTTATATCCTCGTATATAGAATTGGACAATACTCGAGGGCGGACTTGAATCGAACTTGGACAATGAGATAGTTCGCATACAATAGTATCACGTTACCGCGAAAATCGAATTTCTCTCTTGTAGACTTATACTGTTCATCGTACCCCACGACTTCATCATCTTATTTCTAGACAATTAGAGCGAAATCTTCTTCTAAATCTCTTTGTTCCACGAAATAAATAGAAAAAAATATTGCTTTTCGATATATTCACTTTTATGCACTATTAAACAATGAGAGAAAGTTTTTTTTTTAAAAATTATTAAATTTATGATTTCAATAATAAAATTCTTAGAATATAAATCGATATAGATACGACAAATAATAACAACGATTCGATTGAATTTGAAAATTTTTCGAAAAGAATTTTTAATTTTGATATTAATAAAAAGGTAATGATATAAGAATTAAAATACATTGAAATTTTAATTCTTTGGAAAATACGTATTTTATTCGTATTGATAAAGCATTAGCTGCTTACGAGGTAATTACAAACTTTATATAATATCTGTACATGTAGTTACATGTAATAAATTAAATGTTACGTATTACGAAGAGTAGAGTAACAACTTTATTCGAGCTCAGCAATTTTGAGTATTAATTGCAAAAATATAACGTACAGGTTTAATGGAAATGGTATATGAATAAATTGTTCGTATATTATGTAATTCTGAGCGAATATAAATAAAAAATTTATCGTTAATAATGAATAGAAATTGTTAATTTAATTGCTTCTTTTCATCACTTCATTTACGAAATAATAGTGGCATAATAGTGACTTTTGATATTGACTACAGAAATATCGATAAAATTAAAAGTTGATTTGGATATATTATATCTCGAATCGAAAAATTTATACTAATTTTAAATAAAACGTAGAAATTTTCAAGCGTTCTACGATAGATCAACGATAAAAGAAATTTTTATATTAAGAAATTCGTCGCAATTCGAACAAATAAAAATAGAAAAAAGTAACTCAAGGGATAATCAATTCCCTTTACACCTACAGCGAAGCAATAAAAACTTTAATTCCACTCTAAATTAGCTTCATTTGCATATCTGATCTTAATTAAAATACAAAAAATACGATAAAATTAAACGTTGTGAGAAAAAATATTATAAGGAGAAACAATAAACATTCCTATTTTAAATATATATATTTCGTTATTTATATGTGAAAAATCTTAAAAATATTATACAATCTCCAAGAAACAAAATATATCTTTATCAAATTTGTTTGCTTTCAAGCGCAATAAAAATTAACGATTTATGAAGAAATGTTTTCGATTTCTTCTATCGTTATTTACAACATATAAAGTTCAAAAAAATAGAGATATTTAAGAGCATCGCCAATAAAATCGAAAACAAACTTGTAGATTGATAAAAGAAAGGAACAGGAGAAGGATCCTTTCGGACAAACGATCAAAGATTGAAAAAAGAAAAAAAAGACATAGGTAGTAAGGAACGAGTTTACAACGACATATACCCACCTGATATCGTTCCAATCTCGAGGTCCACGTCGCCGAGATTTGGTCCCTATTTTCCAAAGACTTTTCACGCAACGCAAGAACAGCCAGCTAAGATCGGTTGTTCGGCAAAGGTCCTAGCATTTGCTTGGACGATGATTCACCCTCTATTATCACGGGTTTGGGGGCGAAAACGAGCGCATTCATTCCGTTGCTTCTCGTTATTCCATCGCTCGAGGTGAGATTCCACCACCCCTTTCCCCCCCCAGAAAACAATCCGGCGGCAATTACCGGCAATTATTCGTGTACCGAGAAGCCCAACCTCTCGGTGTATCCGTCGAATTAACGCGAGGCAGGCCGCGCGTTGCGTGAACGTCGAAAAGTCACTTGGATTGTGGGGGCCGTGCAATGGGGATGAGATATAATCGGGGAGGTTAGGTTGAAGTAAACCAAGAAGAAGATCCTTTCTTTTATTTTCTATTCGGAGACAATGTGTGCAAAAAAACATAAACGAACACACCAATGATCACGTGAACAACACTCTTTTTTTTTTCTTTTTCTTTCTTTTTCTTTTTTTCTTTTTGCTTTGTTTCTACTCACTCTAGGGCCAAGAACACTTAACGACTCCTGCTCGAGGATTCGCTCTCGACTTTCGCGATCTCTGTTGTTGTTTATAGTTCGATCGGATCATATGTGTCTCGCGGAACGCGAACTATAGTGGAGCAGTGGGCACGATCACGCGCGAAACATCGAGGAGAGTAACACGGAGGGATACGCATGGAATGGAGAAACTGAGCGAGAGCCAATAATGTGAGAGGAAGAGAGAGGAAGAGAGAGAGACAGAGAAAGAAAGGCAGAGAAAAAGGGAAGAAAAAGAGAGAAGAGAAAGAAAGACAGAGAGAGAGAGAAAGAGAAGAAAGGAGAAGAATAGAGAACAAGGTATAGAAAGAGAGGAGCGAATATAGAGGAGGTGGAGATAGAACGCGAGAAGGATAGATAGAGAGAAAGAGAGAAGAAAAGGAGTATACGAGAGGAGGCCGGTCAAAGTATATACGACCGACAAGGAGGGAAAACGATGTTCTCGGTGCAGACGCACTCGCGGTCTGGTATATATGTAAACGCACAGAAAATCGACGTGCACGCGACGGCGGTCGCGACGATACTGCGCCCTATCGGGCGGCCCTGCGCAAATATAATACCACCCCTCTCTCCTACAGTCCGGCCACACTATTCTCCTCACCGCCACTGCCACCACCAAACCAAACTCAACCCTCTACCGACGATCGGTTTCTCTTCCTACCCTTTTATCTGCCATCCTCCTTCACCCCCTTCACTCCACAAACCCTCTACTCATCTCACCCTACCCGCCTCGATTTTCCATCCCTCCCTCTCCCTCCCCCTCGCCTTCACCATCCTCTTCTCTTCCACCCGCTTCTTCTTTTTTTTTCCTCTCTACCCTTTTTTCCCCCTCTCTCCTCTCTCCTTCTTCCCCCCTTCTCTCTCTCTCTCTCTCTCTCTCTCTCTCTTCTATTTCCACGGCGCTGGCGACCCTTGCCACGCTACCGCAGGGGTAACCTGCTACAGGGATACCCTCTTTTCTAGAGCAGGAGGGGAGGGAGAGCTTTGCTGTGAGCTTCCGGTGCACACCGATGGCTATTTCCGTTCACGCTCCAAGGACTCAAGACGACGCAGAGAGAGAGAGAGAGAGAGAGAGAGGAGGAGGAGGAGGAGGAGGACCGGTTGGCCAATCGTGATGGGCTAGCTACCTTGTTTCTCTATCGTACGAGGTAATCGTACGTATCGTTCTCGATCGTGTATACCGATTATGTCCAACGACCGATAAGATTCCTTCTTTCCCTGGACTCGCTATTTCCAGCCTCCCTTTGTGCCGCGATTCCGATGGACGCGACCGCTCATCCTGATTTATTCGATATATTCACACCGATACGCACCGTAAGCCGTAACCTAAGCGTGACAACGATCGACACGGCTCGTTACAAGCGATTACAAGCGAACCGGTGCGTCAGTCTTTTATAATTACCTTTATTTTTGCCCAGCCTCCTAGATTTTCGAAGTTTATTTGCGCGAATCAAATGCGCAAACGTTCATTATAAATATATATATATCATATCCGATAATGCGTTCTTTTTCCTTTTTTTCTTTTTTTTTTTTTTCGCTTAGCACTTTTGTCCAGTCTTGCGTGTTACGCGTTCTCGTTGTGAATCGTAGAAGGTATCGTGCAAGAAATATACTGTCGTTTTTTTTTTTTTTTTAGTAATTTGTGTATAAGAAAATAAGGTTTTTTAAAGGAAAATTTCGTGTTAATTTTGTTAATTCGGAGGAGAACGAAGTGAATTGTTTCATCCAGTATTTGTGTCTTTAGAGTGAATAATTTTGGTAATACATTATTGGTATTTATTAGAATTTCTATAATAAAATTATAGAAATGGCATGTTAATTAATAATTGATATAATTTCAAGAAAATAGTAAGATAACAATAGTAGATAACAAAAAAAAGTAACATTTCTTTTTTTTCAGTTTTTTTCTAAAAAAGATGGAGTAAAATTATTATGAATTAGATTAATATGACTTTTCTTTTCATATGATTAATCATGCAAAATTTATACTGTTTAATACAATGGTATCGGTAAATATTTTTATTTTATTTTCCCATTAACTATTATATCGTTTTATATAAACGTTGTAGTTAAATAGAAATTCAGAAAGATGATATTCTATTCGAGATGGTGTGAAGTTAAAGTAAATGTTTCGAAGCTACTTATAGAAATATTTTGATATTGTTACAATAGTTTATAGAATTACGTATTAAATCTGACATTTTGCACCTATATATTAATCTTGCAATAATGTTAAATATGTTTAAAATGATAACTTTGAAAATATATACAGAAATAAAAAGAAATAAAAAGAAGTTGATTTGTTAAAATTATTTTATTCGAATAATTTTAATAAATAATAATTTTATAATTTCTTTGTTCGTTAAAAAATAAATTTTACTTGATTAAATGTGCAGATGAATATTTATAACATTTTCAAATATATTAATATTGTTAAAAAAATTTACAAGAAAATTATTATTATTGATATGTTATTATATTAGAGATAAAATATTTTTCTCTTTGCATATTTGAATTAAATGAACTTTCAAAACAAATGTCATAGATATCGTAGCGGAAATAGATCGAACCATTTCATAAATAGTTAACGGTTCAAATCCACAGGAAGCTCTGAGGAAAGCGCATTCGTTAGCGGTTAAAATGTAATGATTTCGTTAGTGATATTAGATGTAGTTGTAAATTGGATGAAATATTAAGCAATTTTGCGTGATAAATTTATACAAATTAATTTTTAAACTTTTAAATTAATTTTTATCAATAAAATTCTTTGAAGGAAGATAAAGATATAAATAACATCAAATTTCGTTATATAAATAACGAAATAAATGTTATAAATAACATGAAATTTTGTTAATATACACATTGATAAATACAATAATTTTTAGAGAAATATAATTACCATAAAGATTTTAGATTTATTTATTAAATATATAATTAACAATGAAAATATTAATACAAATTTGAGACAGATTTGATCTAGGCATTAGATATATTAACTGTACATTAAATTCATATGTGTAAATGTAATAACTTTTAAATAAGTTATTAGTTTCTCAACCTTGAAAGTTCTATAATTTTATATTATAACGAGAATTTATAATATGTCTGAAGTTAAAATTCATATTACGTTATGAAAATTTAATTCATTTTCAATTCAATTTCAAATAAGATGAAATAAAATTTATCTATAGAATTTTTATCATTTATACCAGCAAAATTATTATTATTATTTATACTAGCAATTTAACAAAATTAATATTTCAATGAATGTTATTATCTACAATTAGATTTTATGTAGTCAGATAAGTGGATAATAAGATAATTAAAGAAATTTTACGTGTGTATCATTTTTCGAGAATATTTATTGAATGCTCACATGGTTTACGATTTAAAATTACCACTTTGATAATATCTTCGCTTTATACACGGTCTGATGTTCATTTTCATCCCATTTGGTTCAAAATATACGATGTGCGCCAATAGTAGAATTTTATTCAATAGTAACACGTAAAATATTTTAGCATGAAATGATAATCCATCCAATTAGAATGATAATAACGTTGTAGTGAAACGAGATTGATGCACGTTTGCAGCCAATTTACAGTTAATGCATTTGTGTAATATAATCAATTTGTAAATTTCATTGTGCCTATATAATAGAGATTCTCAACGATATAGTAATACGTTACTAAGTAGTAAACGCACAAAATTACACGGACATTGAAACGGACTTTACAATTAAAATCTATTTATACATATATATACACATGTGTTAATTCTTTTATTACTAACGTTTCAACTGCTAAGAAATTATTTAAAATTATTAACAAATTTTTATCAACAAAATTCTCACAGAATTCCATCTTAATGGAATATTCAATAGGAAAAATGATTTTGGATAGGAAAATTCAATAGGAAAATTGATTCGAAGAAATAAATAAAGATAAAATTCTGATGGAATTTTATATTCTCTATCTGCTTACTTATTCTAATTTTCACATTCGTTCCTTTCATTCATTTTCCATTCATTTATAACTAATTGTAAGGTTGATTAATTTTGAACCGCAGTAATTTCGCCCCGCGCGTTTGATTTTCATCTCGATCGAATATTCGCGTGCAGCGTTAAAACACGATCGATGTTTTTTAAATGTAAAAAAAAAAAAAAAAAAAAAAATACGAATAAAGGAATGAACATTGATTGCACAATATATAGAGAAATTATTGCAAATGTAAAAGCGTGGACAAGAGGACGCGAATGAATAGAAACGGGTGCGCTCTCTGTGAATTTTGTGAAGCAATCGAGAAGAGATGTTCGAGATTTTTACTTTCTTCTGAATTGTATTTTGTATAATTGCTATTGTGATTAGCCCAGATAAATATCTTTTGTATCTCGCTTGATAATGCGTATATTTTATAAATGTGGAAAAATTTTTATCGTGTTTTTACCCTAATTTTATTAAAAATGTGGGACAAAAGAGAATGAGAATATAAAAGAGAATCGTAAATGAAGATCCCAGTGGGCAAATAGTACAAGTGACGAAATTTTTTATTCTGAGAAAACTGTACGTAAAATTAAACTTTCGTACAGAAAAATCTGTACATCTTCACACGTTGAAATATATATTTCAAAAAGATAGATTATTAATGTGTGGGATTTTGGGATTAACAGGCGACACTGTCCCAGTGTTATTAGAGAATTCAATTAGGTTGAATCCTCCATTTATAATTCATAAGTTCAGATTGAATTTTCTTAAGGGTCTCAGCATCCTAGCAAAGAATTATTTATTTTTATATTTTCATCAGAATAATATAAAGAAAATAGCAAATGAACATTTTAAAAAATCTGAGATCGTTTTAAGGCAATTATAAAAAATATAATTCAGAAATTATTTATTTGAAAATCAATAAAAATATTACATAGCTAATTATATCTACATACATCTGTGTATAAAGGAAATCTTTGCGTTTCTTTTGTTCTTTGATTTGCTTTGAGAATACTCGATGAAGAGAGAAGAAAAATATATTACAAACAACAACATAAGATAGTTTATTAAATAGATGCAAACGTGCTCTATTAATATGTAACGCTTAAAATATTTCCCTCTGAAAACACGCATGCAATTTATATTTTCAAATATTTAAATTTTATACGTTATTAATTTGCAAATAATTCTGTTCAACATGATGATTTACAGAGATAACTATGTACAATTATTTTGCTTGCTTGATGTACGGTCGAGTATGAATAGTACGTGTCTCTCTCTCTCTTTCTCTCTTTCTCTCTCTCTCTCTCTCTCTCTCTCTCTCTCTTTCTCTCTTCATCGTACAAAAGAAAATGGAGATGCGTGTTAAATTAACCCGAATAATTTCATTTCTTGTCATTTATACGTGATATGTGTCCTGTCGAACGTTTAAACAGAGAGAGCAACGTGACCAAATCCGTGATAAATGTCATTTTGGTACGTTTGTATTTCCGATATGAGCGTAGGTTAGTATCCGGCCAATCGATAAACCGTATATATGAAAGTGATGCTCGCAAAAAGAAAAAAAAAAAGAGAGCCGCGTATCTGTGCACTTTCTGTTTATTCAGTCATTTTAACCTCATCGTGCCTTAAAACGATCTCAGATTTATCCATTGACTAAATAAGTAAGTACTAACGATTTTAATCCGGAAACGACCTTTAAATAATTTTGATTGTACTCATTATTTGCATAAATTAGATCGTGACACAATTACAATTCAACACTATATTACGTATTAATCATTGTTTTCATCAATTTAATCATTGACGACTATTTATTATTCCATTTCACGTCACGTTTGAAACCAATTACCATATTTTGTTGTACATTATTTATATACCTATTCATTATTACAACTGATTATTCTTTTATTATTAGTTTATGGTATCGCGTACGTTGTAATTCTATTGTTTATTGAGATCCGTAAATGCCATCGGTCCGAACAGCATCCTATTACACGATCTAATTGTCCACTCAACTATAACAACACAAAGCTGTTTGATCGTTACGTTTAATAAAAATTAGGTTAATCAAACAACATCGAACATTTCGTTAACTACAGTTAATTTCTAAAAAGCAGATTTTGCAAATATTGATGATCAAACATTTACATATTACCATAACCACGTGCAAGTAAATATCTAAACATCTAATAAGTTAAACATTTGAACTTTATAAGTAAAAATAAAACTTTATAAGTATAAATATCGTAATAAGTAGAATTGTTAAATCGAGGATCGAGTACAAGTAGATTAAATCTTTTAAACCATAAGATCCGTGTGTAACTTTCGCCATCTTCTGTTAAAATTATTTCGTTCGATTCCCAATGTCGACTTGTAGCGCAATTTCGTGAATAGCCTGAATTTTCTGGTCTAAAATCAAACGCAAAATCTTCAATTTTCCAATATAGCTTCGTGCAATTTGTATCGCTTGATCTTCCTATTCCTTCAATATTGTCTTATAAGTAAAACACGTAAAAAAGGTTATATCCTTGGAAGATCGCCGAAATAAAAAGGGGACGAATATATCTTTCACGTAGAATATTTTACACCATTCTCATTCGTTATGTGTTACATTATTTCCAGTTGAACATACCTTGTGCTAAATATCGTGCAAAAAAAAAATATATATATATATATATATATCTATGTATATTACACGTATATGATACATACATATATGTATATACTTATATGTTACGTATTACGTGAGCTGGAATAAATTCAAGAAATGAGATTTTCGCGCGAATGAAATTTTCCAGATTTTCAAGCGATTCTGTCCTATTAAATTTGGAAGTTGTCGATGATTTAATGTAAATATCCGAAAGAAAGAAATTTTCATTGCGTTGCTTCTATCGTAATTTATGCGAATCGAAGATATTTATCTCTCAGGTGTGATATTGTGTCTCTAACCATGAATATAAATTAATAAATCATATTAAACTATCACAGTGCAGATGTGCAGATATTTTCAGTTCAGTGAATCAAGTGAATAAAACATCGTCGTTTATAATAGAATATATCAAGGATTTCGTATTGCACATAATAATAACTATCGATCATTTATCATTTTTATAATTTTTATTCGAAATTTTATTCGACTTATATGCGAGATATTTAATTTAATATCGATATAATTTATTCTATTTACAATGTTCGTATCACTTCACGTTCCTTAATCCAGATTTAGCGAAAAAAAATTTCAAGTTTGATTTCTGGAAATAGCGATGGATATGGAGCTAAATCGTGCAAAGCAATTCAGCCAAAGTTGCAAAAGCATTGAGTTTTGAGATTGGATGTCTTTTAAGATTATCCTTTTGGAGAAATTGCTACGAAGAGGACACGATCCATTCCACGGAAACTTTCACTGTATGGAAAGTCAAATATATTTTCCAAAACCTCTTCAAGACTTAGACTCGTATCTAATTGCAAGTCTATTGTTTCTTCTTGGATCTAGAGAACTCGGGTCAATATCACTTGACCCGAGTTATTCCTTAGATTTCAATCTAAGGATGGAACAGACAATATAATTATATTAAAAATTATTTTTAACAATCAATTTGATTGATGAATTAAATTACATTTTTTTTATATACTATTAATAAATTTTCTTATCAAGATTTAAGCTTATCCTAATATAATTCTTTGGTAGAAAAAATAATGTTAATTAATCATTAATATAAGTGTTAAAGTTATGATATTAATGTTGTTGTATCAAGCTTATCATTTACGAACAATTGCTGTGAAAAATTTCCGAATCAATGGATTGGATGAAACGTTTTGCATAGCATGTTCATTGGATTAAACGCCATTACACTTTTAGTAGAAAAAGGGAAATAAAAAAAAATGTTTACCAATAGCAACCTAACAAAAGGAGAATTGCAACAATTGGAACTTGGATTGCTATCATCTCAGAAAGAATTGTAACAATTTATTTTTTAAAGATTATTATCTTCAATAGATATCTACCATTTTAATTTTTCTTCGCAGAATTTTATAAATTTAATAAAAATGTTTATCAATAGCAATCTAACAAAAGGAGAATCGCAACTTGCTATCATCTCAGAATCGTAACAATTTATTTTAAAAAGATTATTATCCTCGATTAGATATTTATCATTTTAAATTTTCTTCGCAGGATTTTGATGCCAAACTCTTTATCAAAGATGAAAAAATATTAATGTTTCTTAAAATATTAATGTTCTTCTAGATTAAATACAATAAAGATTGCAAAATTATATAAAATTTAAACTAAATATTGAAAATTATTTGTACAAATTATTTTAAAAAGAGAAACGAGAAATCTTTTTGATCAAATCGATATGCACGTACTTTCAATTTATATAAAACTTTTTTATAGAGAGGGAATAAATTTTCATAGAAATATAGCGTCTTCGATCTTGTAGTACAGGGTAGTAGGAAGGATCAACAGGAAAAAATATAAAAATATAAATTTTCATTAGCGAATGACACATTTGGGCGACCCAAATTATCGTCTTTATCCGAAACCAACAGCTTAAGCTGTGTGTTTCCACCTGAGCATTCGCGTTAAACGAACACCCCACAAACAAATTGGTGTTCGTGTGGTACTCATTACTTCGAAGTAATTGCACAGGTCGATACCATTCTTTAAAGTTTGTACCTTTAAAGTTTGTACATGTTGCCTGCTACATTTTCATTTTATTTTCTCTTAACGTGATATAAAACCTTTTCTTCTTATTCTCACAAAAATTCATTTTAAATTATAACAATTGATAATTGATCGATTGTCGTTTGCACGAATAAATTGATATTAAAAATTAAACAATTTTATTGCTGAGTATCTCGAGTATTTTCTCTTTTCGTGCTAAATTTTATTGTATTTTTGAAAAAGATATTTGAAATACGAAAGAATTTTTTGAAAATTCAAAGATATCTATAATGCCTGAAATGTAGGAATTTGGAGAATATTTTCAGTAATTGGCACGAGCAAGTGGCGGTTACCGGTGAATAGGTTCGTATGCAACTGTGGAAATGAAAATTTCTTACCAAGAATGTAGAAAGAGAGCCCAGAGCGACATTTTTGAACAATGTATAATGGACGGAATCAAAGTAAACGAAAATTTTTTTTAGAAAACTACTAGGATCGTTCTTTAAAATTTTTTAAAATTATTTATTACAAAATTTTTATTTATTTTATATATTTTAATTAAATATATTTTATTTTCTTAAAAATAGATCTATGATCTTTTTGTTTTCCTTACTGTGGCGAAAAAAAATCGAAAATTGAGATTTTTTATAGAAATACTTATTATATATCATCCCTTATTTTTCTCTAATCTCCTCTATTGTGTTTTATTCTATACGATCTATTATACAACTTCAAAGGAAATACTTTATAGAGTATGGTTTTAAGTATTTTGAAAACATTATACGATTATCGAACACCTATGCATTTTGTAACAAGTAGAAAAACCGAAATTAACGAACCAAACGAAAATTCATTCTCATTTCTCTTTTTTTTTTTTTTAAATGCTTCATGTTTCATGTTTAAAAAACTAAAACTTATTCAACCTATTAAATAATATAGAACAAAATGCTATGTATATATTTTTATAGTTATTTTGATCACAATATCCTTCTAAAATGCTTGTGTGAAAGCTTGGTATCAGAATTAATATTCTGGTTATTTTCATTTCAGAGAGATTGTTAGAGATAGCTTTATTCCTCGACAAAGGATACATTGTATTTATGTCACACTTACACAATTTAAGACAATAGATTCTATTGTATTAAGAGGATAACATGATCTCGCAGTATTTCAACACAACAGGATGAAGAATCATTTTAAAATTGTTAATCTTGTAAAATTTCTATTCTTAAAAATATTTTATTTTACTAGATAAATGATATACGTATACAATGAAAATAATTAAAAAAAATAAGTACAATATTTATATTTCTCTTTGAACAAATTTTCACGATATTAATTACATTCAATAATTACGCTTGTTTATTTATCATAAAATTTAAAATATATAAAATATAGTCGATTCCATTAGTAAAATTAAAATCGAAATGCATAAACATTATTTTTACGTAGCTGTATCATTGTTCACGACGTTTCAACCAACAAAAAGTATGCTTTTCATCCGTTTCCTTTTGAAAACATCGCGTACACATTGCCATGTAGGCTAGAAAATAACTCCTTTTCATTTTAAGTACTTTAAGTGCTTTCGCACTCTTGTAACAGTAGAATGAACTCCAAAACGTTTGAACGTACAACATGTTACCTTGTTTTAGAACAATGTTTCATGTCTGATTTTTTTCTCCTCTGCACGCATGAAAATATTTCCTTTCTTTTAATATTTATAATCACGAAGTGCAACAATTTTTTTTCTTCGCGCACAGAATTTATTCTTCTTTCAATACTTTTATATCATTTTTATAAAATTAACCTAAAAAAATTATTAACTTATAAAATTATTAACCTATAAAAATTAACCTAACCTAAAAAAATAGGTTTTTTATTACAATCAGCTTTATATAATTTTTTGTTAAAGAAATTAAAATACGTTTTATAAATATTCGATTATGCTGAACAAAATGATAAGACAGATTTTATATAAAGAAGAAAATACACTTTTATACACTCTACATATGGATGTGTACTTTAAAACATATTAAATGTTAACTAACTTTGTAAAAAGTTTATAAATGAGGAAAAAATCTGAATATGAGTTGAAAAAAATGATAAGAAGGATGTGAATTTAAACTTGAATATGGATGATGCCAAGTAATATTTATCCAGGATTCTGATAGAAGATATGTATGATCATCATGTATGTGCATCATACTCTAATTAATCTATCCTTAAAATTGTAGGAAAAGAGTAACTTTTTGCAAATTTTAATACAATTTCAATATTTTATCAAATGATAAGAAAAAGGACAAAATATATAATATTGAGATTTAGAAAATTACCTCTTGTTGACAGAATTGTAATAGCAAATTTAATATAGTGAAAATTCTTCTTATATTTGTCATTTCTTAAAAGTTTCTTCGCTGTCTCGAGTATTTGTTCTGTTATCGACTTGGATACACAGAGTTAGTTATGACAAATAAAACAGCTAAGTAATATCTATTGCCAGGATAAAAATGAAGAGAAAATATTTGTAGCAAAAATTTGATCATAACAATAAGAAAATAAGGAAAAAAGTAATTTTAATGCAATTTCTACGTGCATTTTTTTTAATAGTCTTGCAACCGCAATTCTCAACTTTCGTCGCGACTTCATGCATTGATCTTCTCACACTTTGTAACACAAAGTTGGAAATTCGAAATGCATTAGCCTTGCCATGTCTAAATTCCCAGAAGTCACGCAATTCTAAGTTGTAAGCGCTAAAACAAGCGCGATTGCTTGGAAAGTCAGAATCCACGCCATTCGGGGAACAATCTTCTGCGACCAAAAGTGGAGAACTTTGAAATAACTTTTTCTACCAGTCAAGTAGTAAATGATAATACACGAAGTTTCATCGTGTTTCGAGTCGTTCGGATACAAATGACCAGAATACTTTGTGATTCAGATATAAAATTTCATAGATATATGTATAATATAAAATAAAATTATTATTATTTGTAAGCAAAAATTGATTCTGATTAATATAACTTTTAAATTCGTTTCGCTTTCGATTTTTCGATCGTGCCAATTTAAATTTAAATTCAATTCTATTCTATTGCAATAATTTTTTGAATAATAAATTTCGCGGAATTCAAAATCTTCTATGTTCAATATTTTATAGAATGAAAAATTTAATTTTTTTATTTATTGCCATTAATTGCAAAAGAAAATATTTTAAGGAACATTAATTCAAAGAACGAAGAAGACGAAAATGTGTTTCTGATTAAAAAAATTATTCTATCCTTGCTATCCATTTTAACAAGGAAAGTCATCTTTGCATCGGTTTTCAGCAAATACCGGTATTCAGCTGTATTTATGCATCCATTCACGTATCTTGCCTTGTTCGTTGCAACGCGTACATATAGCATTCATATCGTACGAGGTTATCTTCATCTGCAGTGTTCACTTCTATTCGAATGTGAACGATAAATCGTGAAAAGGTTTCTAGGAACGTCTCGATGGTCCCGGTAATGGAAAACGCGACTAAGCTTTGCATCTGTGTTTACCACGATAATTTTTAACTAATGAATAATTGGGTTAATCGAAAAAAAATTATTTCGCGGTATAAATGAACGTGTACTCGATGGAATATTTTTATTTATACGTGCAAAAGTGTAGATAGATCGTCGATTTTTCTTTGAAAAAATGAAAATACGTACACACACACACACATATATACGTGACCCTTTGAAGATAAGAATTTACNATGGAATATTTTTATTTATACGTGCAAAAGTGTAGATAGATCGTCGATTTTTCTTTGAAAAAATGAAAATACGTACACACACACACACATATATACGTGACCCTTTGAAGATAAGAATTTACGAGTTAAAATAAAAAAAAAAAAAAGAAAAAGAAAGGATTTTCATTTATGACTCCCAAAAGATCTGTTTCATATCCAACAGCGACGTAAAGTAAATTCTTGTAAGACCGTATTACTTTTGAAATTACTTAAAATGGATATTTTTTTTTGTTAATGACACTTTAAATTTATCCATGGAGAATAATGGCATTATAATATTATTTGTAAGTTATTAACATTTGTGTCGTTTTTTTTTTCTTCAATTTCGAACAAAAGTTTAAGAAAATATTAAAATTAATTTAAATAGAAAAATTGAAATTCGATCGAAGAACTTATGCGTTTACTTTGCGTGCTCTATTATTCGATTAAATATTTGATAAAATATCGTTTCGAAAATTTGAAATTAATGGAGCAACCAATGCACAAATAGTACGGATTCTCAGGTATCCGCTTCATATTTTATGTAATCCCATAAAAGATCTAAGGGAGTTATATCTGTTTGCCCCAAGTAGCCCACAAAACTAGGCCATCCAATCCATCTATTTTTAAATTTGTTTGCGATATTTTACGTCGTACTTCTAGAAAATTGTGTTGGGACGGTATTATTTTCATATTCAAAGATATGCGTATATTATTCTACTTTCGTTATTTCCAAAATGGCAACAATGTTGGCTAACGTTATTTGTCACATTTTTAACTCGCGATAAAATGTTGTCGGAAATGAAACGAGTTTCTCGAACACGATTTTCCAAAGGTAAAAATGACACATATGTGATTTCTGTAGAAACTCGTGATGTATATTTCAGCAGCTCGACGATAGTTATGCTGACACTCGTCTAGGTCTAACATATCAATATTTAAAGTTTGCCATTTCTAACGTTCATTTTTCGAGAGAAATTTAAAAATAAAATCTAAGATTTGAATAGGAAATATATTTGAAAAAGTAAAATTGTTAATGAAATATTTCAAAAAATTATTTTTTCGTGAAAAATAAACAGAGAAAAAAATAAAAGCTGTGCATATATAATCGAAATTTTTAAGAAAGTTATTTTATTTTTCGATTGTCAACGAAACAAGTACAAACAATGCGTAAATATAAATTTAATCGAAGTAATTCTAAGAAATTTTTAGCATTATTATTTGCATTCGAAATTGTAATAATAATAACTCATCAAAATTAATTTTCAATTCTATTTCTCTATGTGAAGTAAAAAAAGAAAAGAAGAAAAAAAAATGTACAGATCGCATATTTAGAAGAAACAATTCGATTAAGTTGAGTAGAAGAATGTGAAATAACGATGCATCACAATTACAACTTTGGTATTGGCTTTTATATTTTACCAGCAATGATCAATTACGTTGTTTTCAAACGAATTATTTACAATTTTCAAAAGTGAAATGGCATTCCTGTTTGCGTATAGTCAATTAAGTAAACGTTTAATTAAAATTAAAATATTTTACGCGATTTATTCAGTTTTCGTTTGTTCAATTCTGTAATACCAATATAAATATGTTGTACACAGATTCCTTTTGTGTGTAACATCAATATCTTCGAAAAATATTGGAATATTTGAAAAATTATTTAAACAAAATTGTGTTTTTTTTGTTTTTTTTTTTTAACTCCTTAAGAAAGAAAATTTCGAAAGTTTCTCCTTTTATGAATTCACAGATAATAAGATGCAACTTTTGCAATTAACAACATCCGGAAGTAGGATATTTTTTATAAGAAGTAAAGGGAAGAAATAAAAAAAGAAAACTTGCTTTTTAGATCGCAGTAAACTGTCACGAAAACTCGAGACAAAGGAAGAATAAAACACAATAATGGCGCATCAGTTTGTCCATTAGTCTCTTTGTGAAGAATTGCAAGATAGGTCACAACAAATTATTTAATCCTTATCCGCGAATAAAACGAGTTTATCTCGGAAATTGCACATCATCCTTCTTTTAAAATCGAGTAAAAGAAAGAAAGAAGTTATATTAAATTCATAGACCATTTTTTAACGTCTCTTTTTTTTTCATAATGGTAAGTCACGTGAAATTAAAACAAAAAAAAAAAACATAAAATCACGGAAAGGATCTTTATTTTGAAGGAAATTGATAAATAAGTTTTAACATTTTTTTTATTTACCTAAGAGAAAAGAGATTTATACAAGATGAAAGATACGGTGAACGCTAGATTATTTAGACTCTCATAATAGACTCTCTCTGAAATTATTCATTCTATTCTCCATTTTCATTTTCCTTCAAAAATTAACGACCACTAAAATATGTCACGAAATTTCTACTTAAAAATATATGAATATAACACGCATTGACACAATTTACCACACGTTAAATAAAAAACGTTAAATAAAAAATAACTATTATATGCACTTATTTTCATATTATACGCAAGAAATAAAAGCAACTTAAATCACGAAAGAAACAAACATTTGTTTTTACCGTATATTCTTTACGTTCCTTTTAGTGAACGGCCAGAGGGTTAAACTTGAAAAAGAGGTATCGTGAAACTTGCTGAAAGGATAAATTTATTAAGATTACGTAAATGTTAGGACAGTTCGACGTCGTAGTGGAATTCAGGGTTGGTGACTTTTCATTATAATATGAATCAAAGGAAAGGTCAGGAAATGCCAGGAACAGTAATGTTTCAAGAGATATTACTGAAAATAATTCACAACATTCAAACAGCAGCAAGAGAAATAGCGTGTCAAATGAAAGTAAGCTTTATCGTTATTCATTGCTTGACTCAAAGGGGGAAAGATAAAAAGAAGAAGGATAAGCGAATATTCTATATATGTGCAAAAGCTTGAACATATTAAAGATATCCATCACTTCAAAATAATAAACTCGTTTGCAATTATAAGTGTATTATAATAATACTTTCGAATCAAAATAATACAATTAACCAATAAATATTATTATTAAAATTAAAGAATACACGCATCAATTATCCCACAAAACAGTAGATTCGTATTAGCGTACAAACAATTTATTTGGAATAAATTCTTCAACTTCATCATTAGCTCGTATCGGTCTCTTCCTTCTCGACGAGGGGGAATTTAACGTAATAATAAACAACGCGACATTGCTAACTTGGAAACGACGTATCAGATCCACAAGACTAATAATACGTGGACATATATCACGGAAGACTGGACAATTCCGTTAGCACAGAGGTTGGAGCTCAACGAGGTGCGTTCTTAACGACTTATCGAAGCATACGAGGGATAAACTCGGCTGAATGATCACTATGTTTAATCAGGTATGTCGTTACACGATGCTTACACGGCCCCAAGGGCCGGCGAGTCCACTATTTTGCCCGCCTAGTAGAGCTGTGAAAATGCCTTTTTTTTTTTCTTTTTTTTTTTTTTAAGCAAAGCAACCGAGCATACGAGGCATCGTATGCTTGACCATACACTGTCACAGTCCCATGGATCGAGTGAGACATTGCACGGGTGAGATGTTTCACCAACGAGACTCAAAGGATAGTTAACGGGCATGTGCACCATATCGTCAACCGAACTGACCCCCGATGCATATCCTCGCATCCCTTGTCCTCTTTCTTTCCTCCTTTGTTCCATCGTGTTTATTTTCCTTTTTCTTTTTTTATTTTTTTTATTTTTTTTTTGATCTCGATCTCGATTCCATCGTTTTGTTAATTTGTTTCCGATACCGATTCGTGATTCGATTGTTTATCTTATCGGTTCAGTTTCTTGAAACGTTTTATCGTCGATGATATTTTAAAATCTTCTCCTCGGTTTATTTTCCGATGAAAGAAATGTGCAATGTCTCATAATCGGCCAAATATTTGCATAATCTCCTCCAAGTATTAAATTTATGGTGTTTTCTTTATTAATAATTAAAATATTTCGATTTATATTATATTTATATATTTCTAAAATTTTGAAATAATTTTCGTTTGATCTTCGTTTGATCTTCTATAAGAAACCTTCTATCTTAATCTTCTTCTGTATGATTACATCGAATTTGAATTTATTAGAGATATATTAGAATGCGTTATGTAAAATATATTAGAATATGTTGAAAGAAATAAATTAAATGTTAATTTTCATAGATTGAAATTGAAATTTAATTTTTCAACGAATAATTTTTCACAGGGAATTGATAAAATCAATTTCATTTACCAGCATGTAATTGTACAAAATCAATTTTAAAATTTACTCAAGTCAAATTAATGATAAATGAATTTATAGTTTTTTTTTTTTATTTAAATTGCGTATTTCATTAAATTTCTTTTTCTAGAGTAGAGTATACATCTTGTAAAGGATCCTATCTTATTCCGTTATCTTTTTCGGATGGTAATAAAATTTACCTATTCAGTTCACTCTGGCCCGATTAAATAATTGAAAAGAAAACAGGAAAAACTTATCAGATTGGAGAATTGGAAAAAAAATTTGGCGTTAGAAGTTTATTAAAATAATAATTGTAGAAAGAGCATTATATTTCAAACTTAAATTTAGCGAATCTTAGAACAACTTTTACAGCTTCTGTTAGTTTTCTATATATTTTTTCAAGGAAAACAAGAACATTTTTAACATTAGAAAATGAAAATAGAATTTGAATAAAATTTTATTACCATTCAATTAAATTGAAGTTTCTCTAAAGATAAATTTTATAATATTTATAAATTTCGATATGAATCGAAAATTATTTTCTTTTAAATCTTGTCTCGTACAAATCAATGTCTTTTACTTACTAAATATAAGAACTAGGTTACGTAGCGAATATCTAAGTTATTTTAAACTTGAATTTTCTAACGAATCGAATAAATATTCACACATTTTACATAACAAAAATTCACGATATTTTTAAATGAATCATAATTGAACAAATCATATTTCAAATATTGGTGATCTATTAATGGTTTATTAGATTTTCTCGTGTACTTCATATCGTAAAAAAGGACGACAGAGAAAACGGTTGGTCGTTGGATTTACGAGGTCTGAAGGAAGCCCTGGAGCAAGAATCCCGAACGTTGATTACTGGACTCGGTTTGTCAAAGGATAGCAACATCCAATAATGATGGTTCGTTCGTTCAGTTGTCATACAAAATGAGAGGCCAATCTTCTTTGGAAAGAAAGTAAAAAATTGATTGAAAATAAGGAAACGGAGAATGGAAGATGAAGGAATAATTCTTTGACAATCATCACTCTCGATTAGAAATATTTCTAATAAGGTGACGAATAGCGAGAAACGAATGTAGAACGAATGATCGGTCACAGAATATCGACTATTAACCGAAACCTCTCTTTTGTGTAAAAAGAATTTTCTGAATTGGTCATTCTCGAGAATATAATCGCTCTCCAAAAGACCAACGAGCGAATGAAAAATAGATCATCTTTCCAAATTAAAACAGGGATGAAATTCCTAAAATCGAAGATTAATTGTACCATTTCGATTATTGTACCATTTATTTATCGACGTTGACGCAAATATCAATCGTGTACACATAATATAACGATAAAGAATTTTCTCTGTTCAACTTAACCCAAGCGATACATTTTTTTTTTTTTTTTTAGGTTGAACAACGCGCTTGCATCGATTATAGAAAGATGATGCTCTAATGGTTACTTTAACGCGGTGTATTCTCGTCAGAACCATTTGTTAATTCATGCGAGGACACCTCATCGTAACTCTTATTCGTTCCGCTCAGTAAATTACTAAACGAATTACTCACACCTCTGATGAAAGAGAGAACTCGCGTTGCTCTCGATTAGTGTTCAGTCGAGCTTATCCGTCCCTCCCTTGGTAAACGTCGTCGTACGACCTGTTCGAAGTGTCTTTAGCTGCTTACACCCTATTTCTCGATCACCCGAACGAATATACGCGCTTTCACATTGAAAACATTTTCCTCTCAAGCGAAACCCTTCGCGTTAACGAAGACTTTGCCCACCACGTCGATTATCCCTTTGCCTCTTAAAATAACTTTCCTAGCTACATCCTCCTCCCCCTTCCCCTCTCCTCCCATTCCACACTTTCCACAATCTGTACCCAAACAGCTGACAATTATTCCCCCATCGGGCTCGTGCCATCGTACGCGCGTGTACCAAGTCTTGAAATTTATTCGAACAAGTAGGAATTGATCGTTAATTGATTGTAAATTTGGTTTTGATATTGCAAAAATTGCTTGTAAATTGAATCGAAGAACGTCGATCGTTTTACGTCGAGATGGAAAAGAAGAATTTATCGAAGAGGAAAAGGAATTTTTATCGACGAAAAAAAAATATATATGGAGAAAGAATTGGACAGTCATTTAATTAAAATCCGTGTGTGCATGCGCAGCGAATGATCACGGTATTTTCTTCACGTGTTGCTTTAACAATAAGCTGAAATACTGTTTGTTTCAACAATTGTACACGTTTAAATTTTTTATCGATTCTCATTGGTAAAATGGTGCAGTTTGCAAAAAGAAAAAAAAAAAATTATCATTTTGAAATTTATAAAATATATCCTACGCGTGTAACATATTCCAGAGAACAGAACTTATGCATCAACCTAGTTGTTACGATTTGAGGCTTCCAAGTGTAAGCCATGTCCAATAGGAATTATAACTTGACGTTTCAGCCAACATTGCAGCTAACTTCTACAAGAGTCGAATGATACATTGATACTGTGTGTGTGTGACACATTTAATCTGTATGCGCTCGGCAGAGATGCAAGATATGCCGGTATGCCTGGTTTAAAAAAAAAAAAAATACGAAAGATTTTGATTATTGTTTTTTTAAATAAAATCGAACGCTAAAAAATTCCATACGCATCGTTGTTGCACCGTGATATAAACTGTAATTCGCCACGTTAGAAATTCATGACTAATGGATATTGAGAGACGTCTAGACTAAAGTTCGCGTTTATGGCTTTACAGAGAGTACACGTAGATGATTGATGGTTCCCGGTTAATTCTCGATATGCGTCTCGTTCAAGTTAGTTAATAGTATTAGAACGTGTATCATAATCAATCTGATACCGGTTCGATAAAATCTGACTTTATCAATCTGTTGCGTGAAATGTGATAAATCATGCTGAAAATAAGAAAAGACAATTAAGATTTTTTACTTTATCGAACGATGTTACGTATGAGAGATAAGAACTTTCAATATTTCTCTTTAAGCTGAATCAATAATATTTTTTCTGTATTATGTTCGAGATTATTGTTGACGCAATTTATAGATAATGGTAGCAATTAATTTTAAATTGTCATAATGCACTCTCTCGATCCCAGTAGTACCATAAATAATTTTTGTTTCTTTTGTTTTACAGTATATTGATTTTCCTTTGGAAAATGATAATTTCTCTGATATAAATTAAAATATCGATACAATAAAAATATCGTATATAATGAATTTTATATTTTTAATCACTTTTTTTCTTAAAATTTTGGTAAAGATTCTTATCGAAATTCACGAATGCAAAATTCAGTAGAAAAACGTGAAATTCTTTCTCTTTTTTTTCTTTTTTTTTTTTTTTTCGATTGCATTATCAATAACAAACTTCTGTAGCTATATTTATGAAAGGAACAGATATCCCTTCAATTAATTATTCCACTGGAATCAGACTGACATGAATTGCTGTCAGACTTGGTTGTTTCTTTTTTCATTGAGTCATATGTTTCCGCACTTTAATCTTTTACAGAGGGATAGCAGTGTCACGTAAATCAGCCAGAGTCCTCTTATCCAAGCTTGACGTGTGAGAACCGACGTGAGGCTGAGGGTTATCGGTTTAGTATCTAGACCATTCACGGAACGTGCAGCTAAATGTTAAAAAATACACGTAAAGCTTTCGAGAGAGATACGTAATGATGCCTGGTGCAATATATTACGAAATAGATCAATATTAGTATCAATTTATAGAGTGGCGTATCAATTTTTGAAAATTTATATAGTTTATTTATAAAGATATAATATTTATTATTATTAATATTTCATTTTATTCGTTGAATATATATAATATGTATAATATTACTTGAAATATTATCGAACGACTAATATAAATGATTTATCTACAAAAATGTCAAAATTATAATTCATTTAATATTTTGAGGCTAAATGAAACTATCCAATTTCCAATAATTCGAGAAAAATATTAATTTTGAAACAAATATCAGGGAAGAAATTATTAAACTATTTCTATAACTTACGAGTCAATATTTTAAAATAAACCATTAAAATAAATATTTACTTTAAATTTCATGTTTTTTTCAACAGGAACTATAATTATATTTCAAATGTATATTTCAAAGTGCACGTGCAATGTACAAGCACGCAAGCATTTAGTTGAACTCCTATTTACGCCTGACTACATTCGTTGACCTGTATCACTTACTTACATTGCAAACCAACGTGGGCAAGGTATACTACATTCGATTAAATAAAATATCGATTTGATAAAAATATCCACTCAAGTCAATTACAGTATTAACACTTCAACTTTCAAAATATATCGAAATTCAAATATTATAATGAATATTAAAATTGAGAGAGAGAAAAAAATAAAAGATATTGAGCTAACAATAAGGTTAACAAAGGACCCTCGTACGTGTACGTGAGAAAAAGCAGAGGGACGTAGTGACAGGGTAAGTGAGAGAAAAACAAAGGGATAAAGAGGTCACATGCTCTGTGAGGTGTAGTTGAAAAGGCGATCATCCGTGCAGATTGAGCCGCAGGATGGAGCCTATCAGGGTTTATTGAGTGTAAAGTGGCAAAACAAAGAGGAAAAAGGGCACTTGTGTTTCTGGAAAATCTGAAATATCGTCGAAAAGGATCATAAATATAGAACTCGATATTGTTCGATATATTCTTGATATTTATTTTCTATTATTACTGTTTAATAACTGATGATTGAGATATGAATCTAATGAAGAAAAAAAAATCTTCTGTGTTGAAATGTCATTCCTTGATATCCAATTTTTATTTTGTTATTATTTATCCAATTTATAATATAATGATCTAGTTTATAAGAAATTTAATATTTCAAGTCTTTATTTTTTTTTTTTTTTTTTTTTTTTTAGAAGTCGTTTATACATATAAGGTAAGGAAACAAGGATATTTTAAAAGTAAGAATAGCGTTCGTTTTTATTCCCACAATCTCAGGAATGTACATAAATATAAATACGCATAATAATACATATGTCGCAATAGTATTGAACAAATAAATTCGTCGAATTATAAAATTAAAATAACTATCGAAAGCAGTTGACTGACTCGATATTTTTAACAAACGTAATATTTCAAAAAAAAAATGCAACATAAAAACAATAAGATAATTGCATAGAATCATAACTAAATAACACAGATCAGACTATACAAAAATTAAATGTAATTCCATTTCATATTATACAAAACAATGCTATATTTTATATTATATTTTTATCAATTTTTATCAATCGTTGAAGTTAAAAGTTAAAATGAATTTTTATGTAAAAAAAAAAAAAGAAAAAAAATAATCGAAACAGATAAATAAGAATAAAATAAAAAACATCATTATCTTATTTAATCTTCGCTATAATGATTGTATAGTACCTATTAGTCGTGGCACGCTAAGGTTTCCGTTAGGGAAAAATGAAAGAGTACCATGTTCGTAAAGTACTCTGCAATTTCGTCTACAAAGTATCAATATATCATTAAATGTCACATTGTGATGGACTGATGGACTCTTCTTTATACTTAGCACTTTATTCTAACTATATAAATTACTATTTACAAATTATGACGCTATCTAGTCTCACAATGTGCGATCACTTTGAAAACACTTAATTCCTAACATAGTAAATGGTACCGTTGTCGACTCAGAATAAAGATATTTAATTTTTGTGTTCTTCTTAATGTTCAATGTGTACGTGTTTTACGTTAAATTTTTCTTCTTCTTTTTTAATATTCTCTCTCAATAAAAATGATTTATAAAAGAAATAACGTTTCATATGCACCAATCTAAGACAATAGCATTATCAGTGTTGTTTTCCATTCATTGTTACGTTAGTAAGGCAATTCGCGCATTTCCTTCTTCTATACGTTCCACTATCGTATTCATTATATCATAAGTTTAAACAATTTTTTTTTTATAAATTTAAAGAAAAAGTACATATTTGAAATTAAGATATTGTTTTCAATTAGAGTCAAATGTGATCAATTTTTGTTATATCTCTTATAATATATGGTATACATCAGCACCAATTTGTGTACAGCACCAATAATTAATAAATTAATCGAGAGACACTACGTATCACAATTTTCAAAGTTTAAAATTCTCTATTTAACAAACAAATTTTCTTTATTTTCTAACATATATTATTAATTTTTTTATTCGTTAAAATTTTTATCAAAAAAAAAAAAAAAAAAAGATCTTTCTTATCGAATTCCGTATGTTGCATTTATAATTATTATTCTAATTTGAAGATGATGAATTATATAAAATTCGCATTCCATAAAATTTATAACATCGAGCGTTTAATTAAGTTCGAAAACAATCAATGTAATAACCGATTAATAAATATTAATAAAAGAATAAATAATTGAATTGATCACCTTGACTTTAATCTCGTATCAAAATCAAAATTGATTTAAATCATTATTATTCGCCAAAAGTGATTTACCTTTAAAATATACACAATACATTATCAACGACAAAGCGAAATAACCTGTACAGCGAGAATATATATGTATATATATATATATGAATACTTTATTATTCGTAATCGAATTAAAATTTCCTAGAAAATATTTCGCTTCGCGTTTCATAAAGAAACGCTTTTCACTCTCGAACATTGTCAAACAATGATACAACACACTTTCGTCGTCACTTTCAACATGCTTTACATTACGAATAACGCGTTCCTTAATTTCATTTCTCAATCGAATTTGCTAAATTTTTTTTAAATAAAAAAATGTTCGAATAAAAAATATCTCTAGATCACACATATGCGCACACGCGTGTATTCTTGATGATATGATCTCTCGCATAATTGCAACATGGATCGATCGACTTTTCTATCTGGTTATCAATCAATTGTCGATCGATTACTTAAGTACGTAAATTTAACTAATTTGCTTGTGCGTACTTTGAAAGATTGGATAATTACATAGGAACCGATTAGAAGCCTGTGGTCGAATCCACGATAAAGTAAACCGCTTGTATAATAGTTTTATGCGCGTGCATTTCATAAGTGTAACATTTCATAAATTATGATATATTAACCTATTTCTCGTATTTTGGTTTTTTTTTTTTTCGTTTCGAGCTAACGAGAGAACACTTTGAACTAAAAACACCCGAATGTGTCTTTTATCTTTGAGCTACGTACGTGATTGATTTTGAACTATGCTAGTTTTTACGAATAAAGTTTCTTTCTTCTTCCCTCTCCACTAAATTCTCCTCCATTTTGAAAACTTATAGTTATTTCTTAGTTTACAAGTATTTATGTAGTATCAATGAGCATCGATTTATGAAGTAAACGAAGAATGATAAAAGAACAAGAAAAGTCAAACGATAATCTCGCGAATGAAAATTTTAATGATTTCTTTTTTCTAATTTCCTATCATTTTTTTCTATCATTATACGTATTTTTTGATTGCAACTTTTTTCACAATTATATGTTCGATGTATACGAATACTTTTTAACAACATTTCATCGTGATTTTTTTTTTTATCATTGTACTGATATTGATATAATTTTCAATTTTACCAAACAAGATTGAGAAATATCTAAATTTAAAAATTGTAAAAATTATAGATAAAGAAAATTATAATACAAATGATTCTACAGATGTATTAATATAAAATTGAAATCTTTATCTAACATACTTCAATATTTTTTTTTATAATTAATATTTATTATAGGAATGAAAGCAAAATATATGATTTCTTAGCACAATATGTACCTCTTCGTACAATGACGAGTATTAATTTTTTATTGGTAGTAATTCACCATAATATTGATATTATATATTGATATTTAAACAATAATCGTTACTAATTGATCAATTGATATGTCTTTGATAGAAAATTAAATAAAAAATAACTTCGTGATAATATTGATGCAAAAATTGACTTATAAAGAAGATTGTTTTTGTAAAATCTAATATAAAGTTATTCGGATATAAGTCCAATTTAATTTTTAAATTTATTTTTTACTTTGTTTGGTAAAGCTTAACTAAATAATATTTTATCTTCAAATAATTTACGTATTATAAGAAATGTTTCTTTTAAAAATCAATAAGAAATAATGTATTTTTCATTCTTTTTGTAAATAGCAACATAACAATTTATAATAATTTATCAAAGTTGCGAATCTTGAAAATATTCGAATGCTACAATTTGAACAAAGTATTCGAGAACTATAATTGGAAGAAAGTTATTAAATATATTAATAAAAATATAAAATGATTCGGAAATTATACAATGATAAAATGTACATTTTAAAAAGATTTAACGATATACGAAATATTTGTAAGAAAATTTAGAATAATATTTCAGAAACTATGCGAGTTTAACAATTTTGAAAAAAAAATTGATATCAATAATCGTGTCTTTCATCATTATCGTGATGAATAAAATTCGCATAGAGAATATCATAATATCTACTCCAAAAAAAAATATTACAAATAATTAACGAACAATAGACGCAACGATTCGCTCGATGAATAATTATTTAAATACCTACGTAAATTAATTATATTAATTAAATTGAAATTAACTTATACTAGGAATCCATTTGAACAGGTACATGTTGCGTACGTAGTAATGAGAATGATTCGAAAACGTTTTTTTTTTTTCCTCTTTTTCTTTTTTTTCTTTTTTTTTTTTAGTAAGGTCACACTTGACTAGATCTTGCAAAAATCTCTCATACTCGATGGAATATTTTACAAATAACGACTGTACATTTACAATGCATGTATTGAATATACATCGATGTAACGTGAAAGATCTTCGTGAAAAAGATCATTTACCTAAAAATGATCGTCACCTATGATAGTGATTGGCAATGTTGAACAATAATCACCTGTTACTATTAAGTGTCACCTGTTATTATTAATATCTAATAGGATTTGCGATCTCGAACATGATTAACAGCGTATATTACAATATATGAATGTCAACAAAAAGGATTTCAACACTTATTTCTTTTTCTCGCGTGATTCGAACGATGGATCGATATGAACAAGAGAATCTTTACAAAACGTAAATGACGTAATTATAGATTGCCAAGTAGGGTGAATCATCGAATTTTTTTTAAATATTTCTTAGAAATCAGCCATTGGACAAAAAAGAATGATGCATGGAAAATTTAAAAATCTATTATTCAAGTATTTCTGTTTAAATGCACACGTGTTCACAATTACTAGAATTTAACTAATAAGAGGTAACAATAGTTCTTTTTCTGCGGTAATTTAATAAATTAAGAAGTATAAATTTTGACTTACGTCACTCATCATTAAGTGTAACCATTTATCGTCCAGTGGCGTGATTCTAGAAAATGTTTTCCGAAAAAAAAAGAAAAAAAAAGGGCAAAAAAAAAATTTTCACCATGTATAGCTAAGATCCTACTGTTAAATGATCGATTAGATCGAACATCGACTTATATGATTCTATATTTGCCCGTGTACGTTCGAATCTAGTAAATTCCATAATGTAAATAGTTATATAAAGAGTCCAGCAAATGTTTCCTTACACATTCTACATTTGTCAATTCCACTCTTAACGAATAGTCCCAAAACTTTGAAAGCTATTTCTTCGTATGATTGCTGTTACGCTTTAAAGTTTGAGAAAATTCCGATAAATTTATTATTCTAGTCGTAGTATGTTAATTTTAGTATCCATACGTTCTATTGATATCTATCAACAATTAAAATCGTAAACATCACACCTTTAAATACTTAATCTAAAGATAATTTACAGATAATTCGTTCGATACTTATTTTCGGTCACATCGTCTAGTTCATAGAAATGTATATAATTTAATATACAGGATACGGAAATAAAAGTTTCGAATTTCGATTTCTTTGATATAGAAAAATTGTGTTATATGATGATAAAAATTGTTTTAGAATTTTGATATTATAAAAAAATGCTTAATTAACGATTTTAAGCAAAAAATGTCCAATAATTTACTTTTATTCTGTGTCGTGCAATTGCAAATCGTCAAATTTGCATTGAAATAGTACAACTTTGAAATAAATTTCTTTGCATAAAAAGAATAAGAAATTGTCATGCTTATTATTCATAAAATACACGTAATATTTTAAAAATAAAGAACCTTTTGATAAACATTTCAATTCAAGCTTTATATTAAAAATAATTTGAATTCGAATCCATAGAAGTATATTATCTGAATAAATATTCAATAAACAGATATCCATATGGATTTCTATTTGAATATTGAACAAATATAAAGTATGTATTGTTACCAGGAACATTAAAAATGATATCAATATGAATGTTATTAAATTTTTATATCATTGTACAGAATAAAAGCACTTTTCTTTTAAAATGACAAGCGTAACAGTAATCTAATGTGCTTTTAAAACATGAATTATTAAAAAATAGAATCATTTTTGATTTTGAAATCATCCTTAATATAATATAATTTTATTATTAATTAATTTATGTTTAAAAAGAAATATGAAAAAAAACAAAAATATAAATTTTGCTCAATTCCCATAATTGTTTTTCTACGAAGATTAAATTAATTTAGAATACTACGGTTTTTTTATCAATTTTTTCATGTATACCCCAGAACGTGTAGACATTGTGTCAGCATTTTTTAAATGCATTCTTAAATTCTGCGCTAACTATATCAATTTTTATAATTTATCATTGATTATATAAAATGTCTCATTAAATTATCACGTTATAATATAATTTATATGAAAATAACATTTTACAAACATCTAATTCGAATGACAAATTCTTGAAAACATATAAAAATCTTACGTGTATTTGATGAAGGAACGTTATAAAAATTTGCTATAAGCAATCTGTGCGTAATTAATTTTTCGATAATCGATATAATTGAAGAATAATTTTCAAAATGAATATAAATTATGCATCTAAATTTTTAATATCAATGTAACAACGTGTGAATTGTGAAAAATGTTTCAAAGGATAAAAATTTTCATCTTCGTTTCGCAAAGCGAAGAATTAATCTCGAATAATTGACCAGAGTCAAGACAACAATCGTTTACTGCCGCGTTCGAAGAAAGAAGATCAATATTTGATTTAATCACCGTAAAAATCGGATTGATGAGTGTAAAAGTCTGTGTGCTGTTCATCGAAAAATACAAATTCGAATTACACCTAGCTCTCGGTTTCGTCAAATTCGTAATAGGCAGTCTTTTCATCAATTTTATTAGACTATCCAGACATTCGTCGACTCGAACGTCTCGGTATTGTTTCTGGATTCCAAAAGAATCCGTGGATTAATTTTTTTCTTCCATGCGACAAATCGAATTGCAAGGTAAACAACGAGAGAGAGAGAAAAAAAAACGACAGAACAAATTGTTCTATTCCGTATCGATAAAAACTTTCCATTTTTCTCTTGGAAGTTCAAACGATTCTATCCTAAAGTGTAAATATAAATTCAGACGCACCGCGTCCCTTCAATTATTATTCAATAATACGTGTATTAAATTATGCAGAAAATTTTGAAAATATTTTTCAAATTTCCCGCGCAAACCGAGTCGCGTATATCCCATTGCCTTCCCGTTCATCGTTTTAATCGCGAAAATTGATAAAAACCTAGGCAGAAAATTTTTCAAGTATTTTTTAAATTTCCCGCGCGAACCGAATCGTGTTCGCGCCAGGAAGTAGTCGTGCATATCCCATCGCCTCTCCACCAATCGTTCACGTCCTTGTAAAATTTTGGCGGCCGATCGTCATGCAACATGGCGCACACGCGACACCAAAAGTACGTGTTGATAAACTCGCCGGTACCTTTCCACCGAAAGTACGAATTATACAATTCGTCGTCTCGATCCAAACGATGAAGATACTCGGCGAGCTCTTTCGGCGATTCGAACTCGTCCACGTGGATGTAAGAGCGGTATGGTGCGCTTCGAGCGTAATCCGTTGGATGCGCACCCATTACAATTGGCAGAACGTTGTGTCTGAAATTAGAAAACTAGAAATTTATTACGTTCCGATAAATGGAATCCGATAAGTGGTGATAATAATGAAAATATTATATAATTATGAAATGTTAAACATATTAAAATTTTGGAATATTGGAAAATTATAAAGTGGAGTATTTTCTTTATTTTATAACGTGTTCAATTATTTTTTTTTTCTGCTTTGAAAACAATGAAAAGTGTATAAACTTTTTATATTCCAAAATATTGTTCCGATAAAAAAAAATATGACAATTGCTAAGATAATTGCTTAAGTAAATAACTTTAAGATATCTGGCGAAAATAACATAAAATATTTAAGTTGTTCGTAAAAAAAAAAAAAAATGTGAAATAGTAGATAATGAGAAAATATTATTTTCGATATTCCAAAGATCGAATGATACTTGAAGTTTTGGCAACAATAATTCTTATTCCAAAAATCTCAACGGAAATAACACTTTAAGAGAGAGTAGGGCAGGAGGGAATCTTGAGGACCTCTACATATACCAAAGTGCACTAAATAAGGGTGTAGGTAACAATCAAGCGTGAAGCACACTTTGGCAATTATGGCAACAACCCAGCGAAATTTTTAAGTGGTGCTTTAAAATCTCGCGTATACATTCATACATATAATATTTCATAAAAGATGATATCACGGTTCATAAGAATCAAAAAAATTACTATTCGAATCGGCAGTTCCAAGCTACACGTGTGTGTAATAACGTGTAGTAACGGTATATTAAGTGAAACGTATCATACCCAAGACCATTGACGAAGAACTTTTCCGTGATGTAGTCTTTGCAATTGGAATTCTCGAACGCGAGATAAAACTTGTAGTCTTCATCGAGCATATCGAAGCACGCTTGAGACTGCGAACGTGGACATCTTAAAGTACCGCAGGTCCCATAAATGTCAACTTGGATATATTTCGACAATTCTCTAGCGTAATGCATACGTTGATTCCGAGGATGGCAATTGGAAACGAACCAGGCTACCTAGATCAAAGAATTTACATATAATTACCTTCTAGAATATATTTCAAAATATCATATATTTCTCTGTCAGAGAGGATATTTTATTAACATATTCAATGCTTTATAGAGGATATTTGAAAAAAATGTGGAAGATGAAAATTTTCCTTTAAAAAAACTTCCTTTGATTTTTTTAATTAACCGCATTGAACGTGTTAATAATCGTGATCAAAGAAATACGAAGACATTTATGTGAAAATCAATACGTGAAACGAGAACGTTATTACCTTTTTAGTTTTGTTGGCTGCATAATTAAAAGTCTGCGGTATTTGTGTAATACTAGGGTCGTAATATTGCCACCTTTCATAGGGTGCGACTATGTCGCTGTCACGACGATAAGTTGCCGTCCAATTGATGATAGCGTTCTTCACGCTCTGCGTGTGATAAGGGCACTCTAAAAAATACAGCATCCACACCTGCTGAAAATCGTAGATCAGTCTCATTCGAAGTATATTATTAAATTTTCTATAATAGTGTAACCTAATTTATTTTTTATTTATGTAAAAAAAAAAAAAAAAATTTTATCCGATTAAACAAATTTATGATCGAAAGCAGTAATTAAATTAGAATTTGTAGTATATTTAACATATATGTATTTCTCTCTTATTCTAGTCTAATAAATGATTTCGAATGATTTTTAATATTAAATCTTGTTCTCGATCAAAAGTAATAAGTAATTTTTATCTGGATCCGTAGTTTGATTAACTTTTGTTTAATTATCGGAAATGTCTAAAAAATTGTGGCGACGGGCACGATCAATACTCTGAATAAAGCTTAAAGTTAGCTGAACTTAACTTAGCGATAAAAGTGAAATTCAATTCTTTTTTTTTCTTTTTTTTTTTTTTTTTCGTATAAGTTGAAATTAAATCAAATGCAACTATAAAATTAACGCTTCGAGAAAAAAAAAACTAATAATTTCTGAGCTAACAGTTTGACATTATTTTTACATACTTGATTCGAAGATCTTCTTCCCACATGCGTTATATAATCTTGAAATAAAATTAAGTCGGCCTCTTCGGCGTTATCCCTGATGATTGTACATGTATTGACTGGACATCGATGCTGAAGAAATATATCGGGGCCAACTTTTGCCTCGGGCATACCATGTGGAACCATTATTTTCTTTAATGGACGATCGCCACTGGTTTTGTTATAATCACTGGGCACGTACATTAACTGTAAAATTGATACGAAAAATTAATTTCATTATCTCGAATGTAATGAATTGGTAATAATAATTACAGAAGCAATGTTTTATTAAAAAAAAAAAATATTAAAAACTTTCTAAAAAAATAACGATAACAGTAAAAATTTATTATAGAAAAGTGTTAACAAAAGTAAGGAAAAAAAAAAGAAATATGAATTATAATCGTATAAAATTCGTGATTGTGTACAGTGCTTCTTTAAAGCGTTGGCCTATATACGCGTATAATAGACTGTATTGTGTTGTAGAAGAAAGGGTTGAATTGCAAAGTACATGGCTCTGTGCAATTCGAAGGGGTAGGTGGAGTACAACGTTCCTGCTCCTATTTTCGTTTTCCACGCTGTAGAACAAAGTCGTAACTAGGCAGTCCGTTTCAAACAGCAAATTATAACGCAATTTCAAAGAACTTTGACATTAGAAATTATTGTTTTAGGCGTCTTTGAGTTTAACGTTTACATAAAAATTATTCAGAATATTGAACATATTCTATGTTCTATTCTATTAAACGCATTGAAATCAATGAGGCGTATTAAATAATTTGTAAATAATTATAATGATATAAAAATCTGTAATTTTTTTATCTATATCTATGTATATTTAAATAATATATTTTGAATCTCACTTGATTAGTAACACGATCGTCATAAGCGTCTTCGTCGGGCCACAAACGCGCCAATCTTCGACCAGTACGATGAGATTTTATGGCAGGATAAGGCCTTCTGCTCCCTCCTTTCATGTACCAAGGTCTCTTTGATGGATCCAAGGATTCTAAACTGTTTCGTGATAAGGTCGTGGTGCCAGTTAAGTTGAATACCTTTTTAACAAAAGAATCCATTTTCTATTATCATTGCTTTCTATTATCAATTCTCGTTCAATTTTATCATTAATTACTCAGAATTCAAATAATCAATCATTTTTTTTTCTTATCAAATATTATATAAATTTGTTATTTACTTGATTTGAAAGAAATGATAGTTATTAGATATAGAATATTATTGTCTCATTCCATGTCTTTCTCTCGTATCCTCTAATACAAAATTAAATTGCTTGTAATTTTAAAAAGCTTCAATATCAATATATTTTTTTCTACATATAAAACTTTTGTGTTTGTTTCAGTTTCGGGAATTACCTTTGAAATTTTCTATCTGCTTCGTCAAATGGCTATAATAATACAAACAACTTTTCACGCTTTTATACTATCTAATGATAAGCGTAAAAGCAAAATTTCGTATAATTATGTATGTATCTTATCTAATAATAATTTGCAAACATAATAACTAAAGAAACAAGTCGGACTATGCAAAATTAAAGGACTAGTATTAGCAATACCTTTAGAAACAACAGAGACAACCAAACATAATAAATCATTTAAATTGTTGTATTTTAATTTGCAGCAGGGGAAAAAAAATAATCGTTTTGTTGACTAATAATATTTGTATATTAAGTCGATAATAATCACCTGTATTAAATATTCTTTATTAAATGAAAAAACTGAATCATTAACGATACGAATCACCAATGAAATAAAAAAATTATAAAAATAGATTCAATGATATTTATCGACTCGTTTATTTTTTCCAGAGACTTTATTTTAAACCGGTTTTTTGTATATACTTGAAAAATAAATAATTATTAATAACGTATCACTATTCCCAGCCAATCATATAAGATCAGATTATATTTACTCGTGTCAACATTTCAATGTATTTAATATTCTTTCACATCTTGAAAAAACTACAATATAAAATTTTATATATATTACAACAATATGCCAAAAATAAAAGTAGAAACTTTTTTTTCCTTCAAATGGATTCAGTTAATATTGTACTTCATAAGATTGTTTAAAAAGTTCCATAATTATATTATAAAAATGTTCAATAATAAAACGATGTAAAGGTTGTCTCGGTTATGTTTCACGCTCATACTATGTTGCAGTCATCTATCGACAATGCAATTTGATAACTATACCTCGGATGGAAGCTTTTCCTTCACTTTTTCCCGATTCTGCATTGTCGGTTTCTTCAATTTTGCAGGCCAATTTTCTTTGATCTGCGATCGAAATTCGATATTTAAATTGATTTTTTTTCATCATTATTAGGATTGTACTTTTTTTTTCTATTCTATCCGCTCCCAAAATAATCCATAGTCACAATACTTCTCCGATATTTTATATAAAAATACAACAATTTCTTTCTAATCTTCACAATCCAAAATATCCCTGAGATTATTTTAAAAACGAAATGAAATGCTCAAGAGTTTATCGCTGGATTGTAATTGGCATTTGAGTAGGACGTCTCTCTTTCTCTCTAAATATCATTGTTTAATCAACAACTATAAAAATTAATTTCGAATTACCTTTGTGTTGTCGGAAACGCGAACGGGTGGCGTTCGTCCAGGATGAGGTCGCATACGGTGCCATATCTCGTCCTGCACTAGATTCAATATAACCAACAACAGACCAGACGAGCATAGCACGTAGAAAAAATATCCCTTTAGGGAGAGACGCGGCAGACCCATGCCGCACGTTTCCTGTTTGTCAGAAATTTTTATCTATCCATGCGTCGTGCCTTGCCCGAGCCACCGTGTCCATTCAGCTACTGGAAAATTTATAATATTTTATAATTTATAAATTGCGGAATCATAATTACGATACATAATATCGCGGCAAGTACAATACAACTTTTAACAATACCAATATTTGGGTCACTCAGAAGTTGAATCGATCGACGCCACTTTTTAAAAAGTTCTTGATTTTGTTTCTCGGGTGATTTATTTCAAAAAAAAAAAAAAAAAAAAAAAAAGATCACTCGATCGAATCAAAATTGAAAGATTTAATATTTTGTTTCCATCACTTTGGAATATACGTATAAAAGTATATATAAGAAATAAAATTTTTTCTCTTTATAATTTTATATTAGGCTAGGTACTTTATCTCGATTCTATTATGTTATATATATATTTATAATATAATCACATTATAATAATTCTCGATTTCAAAGAAGCGGAAATTCGTTTTGAAAAAATTTTGAAACATCGTTAGGTGAATGTGCTTTAACTTATGACACCATTTCGAATATTTTTATCGTTTTAAAAATAAATATATCTTATCTTTAGTAAGAGCGTGAAAATTACATATACACGCCTTCAAATTTTCAAAGAAGAAGAGATAATTTAAGCCAATGACTTAAATAACTAATGTGCCGTTAACTAATTATCATTTCGTATGCACTGTCAATTTACGCTTAAAGGAGGATAAAAAACATAAAATAAATCGAATATTTTCAAAATAATATAAAATGTTCGATTAATGCGTAAAATATAATTCGGAATATTTGGTTAATATTTCGTCGTATTAATCATTATATTATCGATCAATATATTATCTAACGTTTCTCTTATCATATAGTACATGTTTATATTTTTCAATAATTAAATTACACTTACATTAATATCTTTTTTTTGTCTATAATCTATTAAATAAAAAACCATTATTAAATAAAAAACCATTTGAATAATATTTGTTTAAATACTAGTCATATTTTTAGTCAAATTATATACAGTGATTATTTATACATATGCATATAAGCAGTATATAAATATGTAACCGCAGTTTTTCCTGAATGCTCAATTTATACTTCATTTACATTCATAACAACTATGAAATGTAATATTTCCTCATAATAACATGTTGTTTATGTTCGGTATTTATGTGAATCTAAAAGTAACTATTTATATATATATAATATTTTATTTGTTAATTGAACTATATTCTTATTTTCATTTGAAGTACACATATTTTATTTTATTGTTTTTAATTAAAATTTCTTTTTAATTTTTATCGTATAAATACATAAAATTTGAATTTAAAATATGGATTAAAAAAAATTAAATTGCAAAGAAAAATAATTTCATTCTATAATACGATATCGTTTTATTTAAAACTGTAGTTATTTTTATCTTGTTTCTGTTTTATATGCAAAAATATAAATAAAAATTCTACTATACAAAATCTCTACACTGTGCTAAATCTTTATTAGAAATTTTCTTATTGAAAATCGTTGCAAATAGATACAATTTTTTTAGCATTTCTATTCGGATCACCTTAAAGCGAGAAAAAATCATGTACGGAAATCTGGTTTAATCGATGATGTAATGTGTACGTGCTTGTGGTTTTCATTTATTTATACAATCTACAACACATATATGAGCGTTTAACATGAATAAAAGAAGACATTCACGGCATAACATTTATTTATCTTTGATATTTGCACGATATTACAATAATAAAAAAAATTAGTTTAATTGTCCTTTACTAGTTTCTACTATATTATTCTACTATTAAAATACTTTGACAATTTTATTTAAAATAAATAATATATATATAATTTAATACATTTAAATATTATAGAGCAAACTACAATTTGAATAAAAAAAGTCTATACAATCTGGTATATTAATATGTAAAGTGAAATTCAATAAGGGTGAAGGTTACTTAATAAGTGATTCTTAAATATCACTTATAGGATTATACATTTTTCTTTACATTTCCTATTATATATAAGTACGTGTAATACATACAAACTATATGCATACAGAAAAGATAAAAAAATATATGATTATCTAATTTTTCAATTATAAATATATACAATATATCAATGATATAATGCCAAAAATAAAGTAGTCTATATGTACTATAAATATATAATATAATAGTATATTAATATAATATTATTAGATTTTATTCTAAGAAAATCGAATATGAACATTTCATCACTCATTGAAAAATGCATTTCTATTCCGTCCACTCTTGCTTTTATTTTTTTTTTTTCTTTTTCTAGTGTTTTTCTTTCTCTCGAATTTTTTATTCTTTTGAATAAAATAGAATAGAAGTAGACTTATCATGAAAAAAAAAAATTGTCTGCAACTTATATTTGCTTTGCGAAAAACATGTAACAACGTGGCTGTATAGTATACACATACATTCGAAAAATTTCCAGTGCATTTATATTATTACATTTTACACACATTCATTACAAATACATATCTACTTTGTATCTGAGGAATTTTTACACGTTCATGAATAAAAAAAAATTGCAATGATATTAAGCAACGTATGACAAAGCGAGAAATATCACGGAAAATAAAATATTTTCTTTAATTTATGAAAAAAAAATAAATTGTTTTTGCTATGAAAATAAGCATGTCTGAAATTGTCTGAAAATTAATATGTTGCAAAAACTTTTAAAACATAATAGCATATAGCGATAAAAAGAAGATTAACAATAAATTAAAGTAAAGAAATATATTTCGATTGTTTATCATAAAAACGATGTAATATTTGAATGATCTATTATTAAATATCTTAGATCTATTATTAATGATCTTATATTAAATATTATTCATAGAATCAAATGTGTTACTTTTTCTAGTGAAATAATATTGTAATATGTTTCATAAAATATTGATATTATTTTTAGAAAAAGATAAAATTATTACTTTTTAAGTTATTACTTTTTATACTTTTTGTAGTATTACATGTAGTATACAAATAATATATGTGTAGATAAATAATATATGTTACTTTTAACGCAAAGATTATACAAAATAAATTTAATTACAAAAATAAAAATATGTTCATAATTATGAATAATTTTTTATATTAACAATTTTAAATTTTTTCTTACAATTATCACATATATTATGACATTAAAGCAACAATTCTCTTTTAGAATACTTAACATTTAGAATGTAGCAAACATCGGAGAAACTAAACACGCGATCAGTTTTAACACGTGCTGAATAATCATGAAGTAAATAATGCTATATCTGTGGAAAGGTGCACACACAAAGTATCTCATATTAATAATGCAATTTTTCAATTCACATCGTCAAAAATAATTTTCATCGATATACATATTACATGTTAATCGATCGATATTCTATATCTTGTAAAAAAGAAATAAATTTCTAAAAATTCTAAAAATTCTTTACAACATAAATTCGTACAACTTCATTTAATGTTTGATATGTGGCACGATCGATACATCAACCATATGCTTATATCATATTTAATTTGTATCTATCCCAATGAAATTATGAACGAGTTGTATCATGATTTTTTTGCAACAGTTTTGAAGAAGACTGCTGATAAGTTGCAGTAACGCTTTAGATATTACACTTAAGTACATAGTTAATATACTTAATATTTATGATACTGATATCCCGTATCAGATAATAGTTAAACAGAACCGATATTGTATCGAAATAAAAACATAAGAATATTGTTCATCGATTAGTCTTTATAAAAACGAACATTTCTTACATTGAAGAGAATAAATATTTTTTTTATAATGATTTTATAAAATATATACAGGTTTCATTTTTGACAACTTTTTAAAAGTCATGTCTATTTTATTAAATAGATGCAAAAAGATATTAATAACCAGCTATCTCTAAAAAAAAAAAAAAAAAATAAAATAAAATAAGTCATATTCAGTCATACAATTTTAATGGGTAATAATACAAAGTCATTCGACTAAAATGAAACAACGAATTTCTTACAATCATAAGATATATGTACATACTTAAAATCCTCGGTTTGCATTGACGTAACATTGCAAACATTAATTTATCTGTATAATTTTTATCACATCAAGATATTAATAATTATAATATATGATATATATAGCAGTTTATTAGTTCGTATGTGTATTTATACTTTATGTTCATAAAAGTACAAAAATATAGACATCAATAAAAAGATTTATTTACTTACGACAATTTTTATGAATGATAAAAAAACTCCTTTTATCATTTTTTTTTTAACGCTATATAATTTAAAATTACTTATGACGAAAATATATACAGAATATAACGTATATAGAATAGAAATAAATGTTTATCTATAGGTCACCTATGCAACTGAAAGCTATTGAAAGTATTATGCTATGTATTATTGGTTTTTATCGCTAATAATTATAGTTACGTGATAAATATTAGTAAAGTATCATTAGTCATTTATTTTATTTTGTTTAATTTCATTTGTAGTATATTCGAATAACAATATAAATAAATATTTTAAATTTTGCAATTTATTTAAATAGTATTATGCATATTGATATTTAAAGTTTTTTTTAAATGTTATTTATAAATAACTATGCCAAAAAAATGATAAAATATATCTTATAAAATTATTTTTCATCAAAAATTAATTTTTTTCACGAGATCTCAAAAATAGAACATTATTTTGTTGATAATTATAATTTCAATATATGCAATGATTATAATCCAATTGTATTTAAATACAAATGTATACTTTGAATATTGGAATATTTCGTTTTGAATACAATTTCATTAATATTCTTTGTAATGACGTATCGTTATAAAAAGGTTAAAAAGAAATTTGTTTTTCTACAAATAAATATAGCAAAAAAAATATTATTGAAAATATAACGTTAAATTACTTACAATAATTGCAAAATGAATCTCTTTTGCTTCATTAAACTTCTTTATATTTGAACCTTCATTTTTTCTTTGTTCTTTCATATAATTCATTTTATTATTTACAAGATTGTAAATCTATTTCTTTCTAGTGTAATTGAATTTTACTAATAAATATGAAATGAACAATTAATGATTATTATTGAGTTATGAATATTAATAATGAATTATAGATATGTTGTTGAAAACAAATTTAACAACAATTTAAGTTAATCCGAACTAATTTCTTTTATAAAAATTAAAAAATATTAAAAAATAATTACATACGTTTTTGCATTCTTTCGTTATTTGTATTTATATCGATTATATCCTTAATGATTTTTCTTTAATTGGAGTGAACATCCAATTACATAAATCTGATAGATTTCATCAATGTAATATCCACATAATATTATGATTCATATTACGCGATAAATATGATAAATACGATATGTGTATATTAAAAATATTATATTTTACAATTTCATTTCTAATTTAACGGTACTAATAATTTTTTTTACATTAAAAAATATTTTTGAATCATGTAAAATTGATCTTATGTACTTTTCTTAAAAATAATAAATTAAATTCTTTTGATACATAAACTTTTTTCTTATCACAATGATAATAATTATTTAACTAATTTAATAATTTATTAATTATGTAATTAACTGTATAAAAAATGTATTATTACAATATGAAATTCATAATATGAATTGTATAGACATACAAAAATGAGCATTTTTTTTCAAAATTATACATTTTTATTATTTGAAACATGAATAAATACATAATCCAAATATAGCTTTATCGATATAACCTAAATAACATAACATTTGATTCCTTTCTAACTATTCCGGATATAATAACAAAGAATTTCAATAGCGAAACATGTTACAGGAAACTAATAGATTTCACCTCTTTTGCATTACTATACCTTTATATTTCTACGAGTTTTATTTTAACATACCCGCATGTTTGATTACATGTCTTCAAAAGTATGATGAACTCTCAATATACATATAACAGTATTGTTTTTGTTCCCGATTATATTTATTTACATGTATTTACATTTATATACATGTACATATTACAATATTATTTAAATTATATAATTATATCGTGTATCAAAATATACTATGTATCTTTTGAATTCGAGAAGTCATCAATGGAGAATAATAATTTCTTATATATTTTTAATTTAAATTAAAAGAATCTTATAAATTTATAATATAAAAATATCTTTAAGCATTTCTTAATCGTTACATTAGTACATTAAATTGTGCATCAAATCCCATTATAGCACATAACTGGCGCTAAAAATTGTACTAATTGATAACTCTGTATATTTGCACGTAATGTTTTGATAATAGATAATACCATAAAAAAAAAAAAAAAGAAAAAAGATTCAATTACTCATATCTCAATTTATTTACATTTATGAGATTATTGATACATGTCGTATAATTTTTACCCAAACACGAGTATTTTAAGTGCAGCGGCTTATTTGTAGTATATAATTGACGTTCTAGAAACCAGAATCTATTCCCAATTTACCCTAGAACGAAGGGAGAAAGAGAAACAGAACACCATGTTAAATTATATGATGAAAATAGATTAGTAGGTTTGAATATTCATCTGTGATTTTCAAATCAATTTTATTAATCTTTGTTATGACAAATTATTATCATTTTGTTGCACATTTAATTGCTGTTACATAAATGTTATAGACGTCTATTGTTCCTATAGTTCTACGTTTCATTGCGTGACAATCAAAATGTATATGTATAATCGCACCATAGGATTTGGAAAATATTTTCTGCGTTTAAAAATTAAGTTCGAAATTGCATTTAATATAAAAATTTTTTTATCAATAAATTTTTGTTAAACAGACATAAAAAAATGGAGGTAAATCATAAATATACATACAAGTATTTAGTTGGTAAAACCATGTATTCTGATTAATTAACGCATGCATACAAAGTTAAACAAAATATTATACATGATAGCATTATATATTATAATATATGTACGTATAATTGTTTACATCTTTACCGTAAGATTCATATGTATATTCTCAAATACTTTCTAATATACGATTATCAATGTTATATTAATCAAATTTTATTTTATTGAAAAATTTTATTCGAGCTTAATGTAAAAGCTTAATGCTTAATGTAAAAAATAATTTAAATAATATAATATTTAATTTAAATATTTAATTGAATAGTCTGCATCTTCCTATTGGTAATATTTTTATGAACACATAATGAAAAATATATGTATATCTCTGTTACAAGATAATTTATCTCTCTCAATTGTCCACTGTCAACTGCACAAAGAGTTTTTTCACAAACATACATAAGTTTGCAGCTAATGATGATGCACTGAATTAAAACAAAAAAATGACACTGACGTAATAAGATTAAAGGATCATGGTAAAATAAATAAATAAAATAATAAAAATGTATATATTGTACAGATCATTATTGTATATATGTAAATATTATTACTTTTATAAATATTAACAATACTTTCCGTTCTTATTAATTTTATAATGATTGAACATGAGTAAACATAATTATTTAATAATTATTTTGTTTATTCTAATTCATAAATCTATATATACTTTTAAACATTTTTCTTTCTAATATTCTAAAATTGATCCTTTTTTAAATAATAAGTTCGGCGATTTGTACTATGTTATTTAAAATTTAAAATTATTTGAAATATGAAATATATCAAAATAATTTAATATTTCTCAATTAATATTGTTTTAAAATTAAATTATTCACCTACGATTTGTATATATGTATATATGATATTTTCATATATACATATAGTTTTTTGCTAAAACTAAGAAAAGAAAATTTTTATATACACAGTAATGTGATCAATAAAATAAAATAGTTGAGATTAGTCTAACTTTTTCTATCGATATAATACTGAATTTGGCCGTAATGCAGTACTGACGTTATCGCTTCTTATTATCGAAATATAGCTAAAGAGGTACTATAGAACACCGTACCAGCATGAATCAACTTTCACGCCCACTTCCCAATTCACCCCCCTTGTATTTGCCATAGTAACCTCAACATTTCGTATTGAAATTATTTGATAAGTAAAAGTGTAGATAAAATGTTTTATATCTTACATATTGATTTACAAATATATAATTCAAAATATAATTTTAAAAAGTTAAGAAAATAGAGGGACTTTATAAAATGATTTTTTTTTTTTTTAGATATAAAATCTTTAAAAAATAATTGCAATTCAAAATAACTACATGTAAACATCATCATTTTTTTAATATTCTACTTTTTATCTACAATAAATAATGAAATTCAATTTGTTTTCTTACAATTTATTTATAATTTATTAGAACAATGTAATCTTAATGTATTTAAATACTTAATTTATTATGATATAAATATTCTATTCATATATTTTCAAATTCTTTTCGCGCGTAATATCACAGATGTGTATATAAACAAAATATTGTAACTTTTATAACTAATTATATTTTTTTTATTATAATCATTGCAATTATATACTTATAATTTAATTGTTAATATAATTATAAAAATATTAAATTTTTAAACAATTACTTATTCTAATTTATTTCTTTAAAAAATTAATAATTAATTTTAATTTCTTTTAATTAATCGTAATTTTCTTTTTATGTAATGTGGAGAGGAGAGAGACAGTAATTATATACATCAAATCGATATTTTTAAAATATAAATGAATATTAATATATTCAAAAAATATTTAAATATTAGAAAAGTATTATAAATCAACTTATCTAGTTTTATGCTTATCGCGTTTATAATCATAATTGCATATATAAAATTAGTTTAAAAAAACGTAAAATATAAAATTATATATGTTTTATGCATCAATAACATATTTATGATATGTCTAATAAATATTCTAATAAATATTAGTACAAAATAGAAACATACTTTTTTAATTTCTTATAAATAACTTTGAAATTTAAAAAATTAATTAAAAATTCTATTGATAAAAGTACATAAAGAATAAATTAAATATTTTAAATCAAACTGTGATAAATTTAGATATTTCAGATAATACAATTAAAATTCGAAGTTTACACATGAAGATGATAATATCAATGATAAAATTGTGAGAAATAATTTTCACTAAGTTCAAACAAATCTTGCAAAGATATATTTATCCTACACATATTTTCTAATTACAAAATTTTTTTTAGAAAAGAGTTCAAAACAATATATTACGAACCGCGCCCGAAAATCAAATATCAACAACCGAATTTTACAATGAAACAATATTTAATATTAACATTGCTTAAAATAACTGAAAATAAATTTAAAAATTAATAACATGTAATATTCTCTTAAAGAAAGTTATTCTTCTATAGATTTTATATTTGAAACAAACATTCATTAAAATTTATCTTTGAAAATTTCAACTCGTTTATCATTTAAAGAAATGTGTTATAAATGTAAGAACAAAATGTACAATGTGATTCTTAAGTAACATGCGAACATTACAAATTTCCTGACATCATGCGAAAGTATAATGAACAGATAGAAAAAGAATGAAAGGAAAAAAAGACTTACCATTCGAAATACGCATTGAAGAACCCGGACCACGTGTTTAACCGCGAAATACGAGTAGTAGTGCACCACGAAGATGCACCTCGATGATGCACTCACCCTTGGTCACATGTCCAAATCCTTCACATCGGGCACCACCTATGCGCGAGATTATTCATTCCCGATCGGGCAGTTCACAGTGCAGACGGTTGGCCTAGCCCGTCGCTTCTGTCCTCTCGCTACATCCTCCTTCTACTCCTACTCTACCTCTTTTTCCTACTCTTCCTCCACCTCGTCCTCCTGTTCCACTACCTTCGGGTATGCGCAGTTCCTTTTCCCTTCCATGGACGTTGTGCGTCGGACACAAACCATCCCCTTTACCTCATCCATGCAACCCCTGAGCTTTGTGTCGGTATTACACGTACCAAGTCACCAAAGGGGAAAATCTATAAGCGGTGCGACTGCGCTCTCGCCACGCTCCACAGAATTTCCGCGGTTAAGCCTCCTTCAGCTTGGTGAACTTAATCATTGTACAACTGTCCTGCACAATTATAGAATCGTGTAATTAAAATCGATTAATGATACGAATAATTGGTTCGATGCATACCTGTATAATTGAAAAAAAGTTAAATTAAATACATATATCGCTTGAAAATGATTCTTTAGAGCTTTATTAAAAAGCTGGAATTGGAATATTGAAAGCTACTGCGATAAATAATGATACAACAATACGGAAATAATGATACAACAATAAGGAAAAAGTAAACGATGCAATGAATCATTTTAATTAATATTCATTGAGGATTTATGAAAAAAAAGAATTGCTTGTAATTTATAATTTATATACAAAAATAAATCATTGATATATAGCATAAAGATTATTAATTAATATTAATTTATTTACGAAATGTTATGTTACCAATATTTATATTATATTTATATTATAAATTAAATTGAGCATTAAATTATTTTTTTAAGAATTTAAAAAAAATCATAATTTTTTTTAAATTTCATCTTATTAAAATTAATTAAAAAAAAAATATATATATATATATGTATATTATATACATTAAAATTCAATACTTTGAAACTTAGAATAAATTATTATGTAATACATATAACAATTTATATTTTTATATTTATATATATATATATATATATATATATTTATATATATTTATATATTTATATATATTTATATATTTTTATCTATATATTTATATATACTTATAGATATTTTTAGTAAGCGTGCCATATTGAATACACCAAAAGATAAATGATTAGATTTTTATAAATGAAAAAGAATTGTATTTAATAAAAAAATAAAATAAAAAGTTACTTTCATTTTAAAAGTATATTTTCTAAGATTAAACATTGTATAATTACAAAATATAATATTATATATTTAATTTTAATTATATACATATATAAAAAATAAAAATTTGTACTACTTTATTGTATATTATTTTAAAAACATAATTTTGTTTTAAAATAATATATTTATATAAATATATATTTTCCAATAAATTTTGAAAAAAGAAATATTATTTTTTAATAAAAATTTTTCTAATATAATATAATTAATATATAATATAATTTATTAAAAATTTATATTATAAATATTATTATATATAATTTTAATTATATTAAAATTTTAATATGAACCGTAATATGAAACAAATTCTTATAATATTTTTATTCATAATATAATATTTTTATTCGTAATATTGAATTAAATATTAAATTCTTTTTTTATATATATAAAAAATACCGATTTTAAAAATTCTAGGGTTTTTTAAGATATCATATATTAAGATTTTCCTAAGTATAAAATTTCTATATATCTTTATATTTTATTAATAATATATATATAATAATATAAAAAAGAGTTTGAAAATAAAAATATATTGTGATGTAAAAAATAATTATTATAAATAATATTTATATATAATCTTTAATATGAATTTAAAACTAGAATTTTTAATTGTACACTAGTAGATTGTTTTTGGAACGCCATATTCATCATTCCCTATCGCGCGATCAAATTTTATTGGTATAGAATAATACAATGAAATAAAGAAGAGATTATGTAAAACTCTTGCAACGGAATATACTTTAAATAAGAATATTTGAAAAAATAAAGCACTAGATTATTGAGACATTATAGTAATGTATATATGTATATACTTTTATACAGGGTAAAAAATTTATTTTTGTAAATATTACGATGTTGGTAATGAAAAATGTAAGTAAAATGTATTGTAGTGGATAAAATGTTCATGATAAGCTGTAAGAATTATAGTTATAATAACAGTGAAGTATTTAATAAAAGATTTATTTAATTCTATTATTGATTCTATATGTACATTATTTGTTTCATAAAATCAGTTATTAATATTAAATATAATAACATTTTGATCCAAGTGTCATTTGTCTTACGGATTTTAAGACTGAACATTCACATTTAAATATCGGTAAAAGAATGGGTAAGTTTTTATTTTTTATAATACAATATTTTGCTTTAACATGTTTTCATATTTTGTCATAGATATTTTTAAAATCTTACAATATATTATTAAAAATCAAATATATATTAGAAAAAGATTGATTAAATTTAAAGATAATAGATAATTATAATTGTATCTTTTTATGCATAAGTTATAATAAATTATTATAGTTAAGAATAAACATATATTACAGAAAATTCAGGAGCAGTTACAATTGAAGGAGAAAATTATGAAGTAGTAGATGAATGTATCGAAGAAGAAGATACATCTAATAATATACAACAATCTAAATGTTTGAACAATATAGAAAAACAATTTATAAATATTAAATCCTTAGATAATAATGTAATAAATAAAAATGTAGATCATATTGAAAATACAAATATGAAGGAAAACAAAAATATAAAAATAAAAAAAAAAGAAAATTTAGAGAGAAATGAAGATATTGGAAAAATTAAAGGCATAAATATAGAGAAAAACAAAGATATAGGTATGGAAAAAAATCAAGAAGTTTCAGAAAGTTCCATAAATTTAACAGATAATATACTATTGAATAATTCAAATTCTAATAATAATGATCAAAACAATACATCAAACACAGAAGATAAATGTCTGCAACAATCAACTATGGAATCAATTGATTTTACTGCTGATATTACTTTAGATCAATTAGATCAACAAAAAGATGTAACAGATGAAGATGTCTTACATCATTTAGATGAAATTGAAAATATTGTATTAGATTCTACAGATTTCCAATTACCAGAAGAATGTACAGGAAATCAATTACTAGAAGCAGATATGAAAAATCAATCTTCTAATTCAGAAAATAAACTTATTAAAGACAATAATACAAATGAAAATATTAATGTTGATAAAAAAACATTATACATTTTAGATAAAGAAATAAAGCAAGAAATAAAAGAAGAAGAATGTACAGAAAATGACTGGTATGAGCAGAAGGTAATGTATGATTAAATAATTAAATTATTGATATGCAATATATTTTTTATCATTATTGTTTTAATTTATCAATTTATTTTAGCTTATTGAGAAAGAAACAATTATAAAAGAACGACTTTCAAAAGTAGCTAGAGTTTTAGGAATTTCTTACCCATGTTATGAAAAATGGTTAGAATATGAAGAAAAGATAAATGGATCTCCCTTGTGTAAATTAAAACCTTCTCGGCGCTGTTGTTTAGATAAGCCTTATACTAATCGTTGGAAATTTATTTGTAAGTATTTATTGTATTATATTTTGTTTATATTTTATATATATTACACTTATTTTAGTAATTGAAGAAAAGCAAAATGATGAAATTTATGTTTAGGCAACAGAAAAGAAATACATGAATCTATTACAAAAATAGAAAATTCTGATAGTTCTTTTAATAAAGATAAAAAAATAATTTGGAAATTGGAAGCCAGTGGAGCATGGGGTGTAAATATAAATAATGAATCTCAATTTCCACCTTTTGTATTGCGTGCTGTAAAAGTATGTTTAATATTATTTTATAGATTTAGATTTCTTTTATTTTAAATAAATATGTATTATAAATGTTGTTTATATTTTCAAGTTTGATGATATAATTATTAATGATGAATTATGATATAATTATTGTATTTGATATAAATTATTTGTTTAATGTAAATTATTGTATTTAATATATTTGATATATGATACAAATATTGTATTATAATCAAATTGTATTTCTTTGCATAGATATTTGAAGATTTTCTTCAAACAACAGAACAATTAACCTCACAAAATTCTATAGATGAAAATTTTTCTGATGATGTATCTATAGATGCAGAATCAAAAAAAGACACAAGTAATGAAGGAAAACAAGATTGGTTATGGTTGGTAGTACGTTGCAATAGTATGGATGAACTTATGTTATTTGCAACTGGAGAAAATATTACTCGTTCTACAATGGATAGACTGAAACAAGTTTATGAATCTGGACCTGGAAAAGATTGCAATGTTAAATCTCTATATTGCAAGTCTACAAATAGGTAAAAATAATTTATAAAATTATGTATAAATCATGTATTTAATGTATAAAATCATAGTAGTATTTTTTAAAAATTGCAAAATTTTATATAGCTATTAAATTATGTAATATTCATTCATATTAAAAAATAAATAATATATATTATTAATTTATTTTTTTTTTAATATTAGATATGATGGTACTGCTGTTACGGATACAACATTTCTAGTAGGATCAGAAGCTTTGGATGAAATTGTTGGAGGATTAAAAGTCCAACTTGCACCTAAAACAAACTTTTGGTCAAATTCTGCAGGAGCAGAAAATGTGGCAAATGCAGTAATAGATTTACTTGCACCTAGTCCAAAAACAACAGTACTTGAAATAGGATGTGGTATTGGTCTTATTGGATTGATGATGGCATCTGTAAATAAAAAGAATGTTTTTATTATCAATTATCATATTTTTATTCTAAATTTTATGATTTTTAATTTTAGAAATGTCAACAAGTTATAGGAGTGGATTCTCCATCAGAGGTAGAAGAAGCTGAAATGACATGTGAATTAAATAACATAAAAAATGCTTCATTCATTATGGGATCTCCTTCTGAAGTAACAAATCAAATTATTGCAGCGGTTAAAAATCGTAAAACATGTGCGATAATTAATGCAAATACTAATATTGGTCGAGGTATGTAAACATATCAAATATAAACAAATAACTTTTACATAAAATATAATTTTTAAAATTTTGAAATTCATATTGAATAATTTTATCATATTTCTTCTGATTTCATAAATAATAATTTAAAATTAATATTATAAATAATTAATAATTTAATAATAATTTTTTAGAATAATATTTGAATACATACATATTCATATATTCATATATATACATATATTTTACAGCAATTGAGGTAATGACAGCTCTTAGAAAAATTCCATCTCTTAAACGAATAGTAATGATAACAACATTAACTAAACAATCAGTACGTGCTATATTAGAATTAGCTCGACCTGGAGATCATGGTCATGGATCAGCATTTATTCCTGTTTTGGCATGTGTTGTTGATACTTTACCTATTGGTCCTCATTTTGAAGCAGTTATTTTAATGCAGCGACGAATGATAAATAAATTTAATCAGCTATGGTTTCAAAAAACTATAGAGGAAGATGTCAAAAATCCAGAAACCAAAATTATTCAAGAAAATGAACAAAATGTTGATGAAACAGATAAAACATTGAGCAAAGGACTTGAATTAAAAACTAAAATAAACTTTAATAAATTAGTAAAAAATCCCGTAAGAAAATCGAAAACATCAATAAAAAAAGTATTTTATACAAAAAATATTGAGAATTCATTTTCAAAAAATAAATTTAAAGGAAAGCGTTCCCATTCTCCGGACAAAGGAGAAACACCACCAAAAAAATTAATAAAAAAATTTAATAAAATAGGTGCTAAACCATGGCATATAGGTAAGTTTATATTAAAAAAATATAAGAAGTAAAAAATCTAGTAATATTTTTTAATTATATCTTTTAATTTATAATATAAAAAAAATTTAATTATTTAATTCTTATAATCTTAATTCTTTTAATATTAGATATAGCAGCAAAAAAGAAAAAAGATTGGAATACAGAAAGTCCACAATTATGTGTTAATCCTTTTTACGAAAAAAAAATGCGAGAACCTAAAGAACAAACTGATTTAAGAGAAAGATTATCTAATAATCGACTAGATATAGATATTGCTCAAACGGTTAAAGAACATCAAGCTCTTTTAGAAATAGCGAAGGAAAAATTAAGCGGACCAGCACCGACTGTTGATATAAATACTGCAAAACAATTGCAAAATATGTTAAATATGGTTTTAGAACAAACAAATAAACTTCAAAGTCAATTACCTCGTTCTGTTTGGGATCGTATTGCTTCACCAGGAAATATAAATTCGGATCAAAGAGAAAATAAGCAAAATGATTCTATTTTGAAAGGCCGTTACGTTCAAGAAATGGGTTCCCAAGATATTCTAATTACTATGCCAAATAAGAGATTTCTAAATGATGAAAAGCCTGTAACAAAACCGATTTATAAAAAATATCATAATATACCACCTTTAGAACCAAATACAGTCCTGCCAATATTACAAGCAATTGATCATAAAGAAGAAAGATCATTTCGTACAACACCTGAACGATTTAGCAGATCGTTTCAGGTTGAAATAGATCAAAATAGAGATAAAACTTTTGAAAAAAATCGTTGGAATGAAGTAGAAAATATGAAAAAATCAATTTCACCTATGAGAAGACAAAATTCTCCTGTTAAACATCGTGTAACTCCTCCAAAAAGACTTTCTCCTAAACGTCCATTGTTATCACCTCCAAGACGTTTATGTTCTCCTCCAAGAAGACATTTTTCTCCTCTTCGCCGTCCTATGTCACCTGTATACAGACAACGTTCTCCTATAAGACGTCCTATATCTCCATTACGACGACCAATGTCACCTTTAAGACAACCTTTGTCACCGAGACGACTTTCACCGCGAAGAACTGAAATGACTATGAATCGCCCAATGTCACCATTAAGACATCAAATTTCACCACGACAAATATCTCCTATGAGATCTACTGCATCTCCTTCTAGAAGACAATCATCATCAATGAAACATCCAATATCTCCTTTAAGAAGAGAAATTCCATCTCCTAATCGAATGATATCTTCTAATAGACAGGAAATATTTTCTAGACAGCAAACATCAACAATGAGACATGCAGAATCACCACATAGATTGATTTTTGAACGTTCTACGTTATCACCAAGACAACAACATTCTCCTCAAAGACGACAAATGTCACCATCAAGATTTATTGATGATTGGGATATACCAAGTAGAGGAGCCATTGAACAAACTTGGTCTCGACCTGTTGAACGAAACATGTCTGAACAAAACATTTGGCAAATTGAAAAAACGCCAACATCCAATAATAATTGGGATAATGATAGGCGTCGTAAAACTTTTTATCAAGAAAAGTGGGAAACTGTTAAAGATCCTATTCGTAATGATACCTGGAATAATGATGGAAATTCTTGGAATTCTAAACAAACTTTACACACAAAACCTATGATGAAGGAATCATGGTCAAGTTCTGATAATAGATGGTCAGTAACATCTATACCCAGCAGTAGTAATGATAATTGGAATATTCGCGGTAAAGAAAGTTTCACTGCTTGTAAAGAATCTTGGATAGATAATAAAAAACAAGCTAGGTGGGAATTAATAAATATTAAAGACTCTTGGAAACAATGTGACAAAGAAGATTTAAATGATTTACCAGAAGATGCGAAAGATCCTTGGGGAGATGATGGTGCTATAGATTTAAAAGAAAGATGGCTTAAATTTGAAAATACTAATACATCAAATACATGGATACGAGAAAATGAACAACAAAAAGGAGATTCATGGACAAAAAATAATAAAGATAATTGGCAAAATAAAGCATTATCTTTTGGTACAAAATCTCAATGGCAAAATAATAGTAATCAAAATGTTGGAGAATCACATTGGCTTCCTCAAGATAATATTGATAAGAAAACTACATCTACTGGTTGGCAAAATGGAAATGCTATAGGATCTTGGCAATTTAAAAATTCTAATTTTCAATCACAACGTTCTTTTCCTACAACTCAATTCAAAAGTTCATATTAAAATTTGTGTTATTTAAGTTAATGATAATGTTAATTATCAACAATTTTATTGTTTCAAATATTTTTACAAAATGTCAGTTTATTACATACGTCACAAAGGGGAATTTATATTTGTTTTAATAATAGTATAGAATATATTTAAGATTTATAAAATAAATAATTATATATACACTTGAATCTTAAAATGTTTAAGTTTATATTATAAGATTATCATCAGTAATTATGATCAATGTGAATAAATATTCACTTTTGTTTTTTATAGTTATATTTTGTTATCTTCATATTAAAAACATTATTAAAATAATAATAACTTATAAATAATGTGCTATTTAATGTGCTATTATAAAATGATGTTTTAAGTACCTCTCCTTTGAGACAATGTAAAAAGTAAGTTTATATTGTACTTTTCAAATAAAACTGCATTTACATAAAAAAATTTAATTAATTCAAATGTATTTGATAAAAATATTCGATAAAATATTTGTTAAAAAATTAATTTAAATTAATAATTAGATATATTAAAAATTATTGGTTAATAAGTTTTATTCTTATCAAGTATGAAATATAAAATATAATTTCTGATCATAATGTAATTGTATAGGATCGTATTTTTTAAAGTACTTTTTAATTTTAGTTATATATTTTATTTATATATTATTCGATTTCATGACATATATTAAATATTTATTTGAAACATGTTAATGATAATTATATTAGATTAGTAATATGAAAAAAATATTTTTCATTTTTAAAAAATCGAATAATTTAATTTAATATATTATATTATAATTTAATATATTATAAGAAGATTTATAACCAGAAAAAATAGAAAAAGACATTAAATTGCATTTTTAAACATTGATATCTTTTGATTTTATCATATAGAATAAATCAGACTTACAATCTTATTCTTTATATAAAAAAAAAAATATAAAGACTACAAAAACTATAAGCCTATTATTTATCTCTATTAATAGATAAATAAAGTAATAAATATTATTATATTAATTAAAACATGGTTCTACTTACAAATTAAGCCTTAATAATAACATAAAAAGAGAGAAGAAAATTTTTGATTAAATCCATTTTATATAAAAATATATTCTATTTATTATTATATATCATTTATATATCATTATATATATCATTTATTTACCATACTTAATAAGTATTATAATATACATGATACTTAAATGCATGTATAAGTAACATGATATAATAATCTTAGCACATATGTACGATTTCTCTTATTTATATACATATAGAATGCGCGGAATATAAAATGTATATATGTCAAAAAAAAAGTATTCATTTTTATATCTAAATTTTATTCAATCTAAGATAATAAAGCCTTAATTAATCTTTTTAACTAACAAATAAAAACAACAAACAACAAATGTTTCATTCAAAGGTACAAGTGTAATTATGTAAAAAGCTTTATTTAAGTTTAGGTTAAAAATTAACCTCTAATATTTTTTAGGCATTTTCTTTCTTATATAATATTATAAATAGAAATTTGTATAATATAGAATCAAATTATAACAAATTTCAATATATATTATATTCAACTAATATTGAAAATTCGGGTAATACTTCAAATATAACTTTAACAAAAAACATAAATGAAATTTCCCAGCAATCTAAAACTTCAGATAAAAATTCACAAAAAATTGATGCTTCAATTAAAACTTCACCCGAGATTACTATTGAAGCATCACCTGGATCATCAAATACTAATTCTAATCTCATAAATGTATGTAATTAGATTTTATTCATAAATAAATATATATATTACTTCTTAAGATTAAATAATAAATAAAATTTATTATTATTATTGAATTTTTTATTAAGTTCACTATGATACTCATTGTATCATATTTATAAGAATTTATATATTTATATATTTTTTAAAATATAACACATTTTAGTCTGATGAACATGATAAACTTTATAAAAAGTTGGAAATTGAAATGAGAGGAAATGATCCTGCAGTTCTCAAAAGCTATGGAGAATTTGCTGTTATGGCAGCAAATTATTTAGACATCATTGTTGGTAGACAGTAAGTTATAATTATAAAGTTATATTTATAAAATTATATATAAAAGAATATAAAATTGTTATGCTAAAATTAATAGTATTGCACTACGAAAGCCTATCCATGAAAGATTAACAGTACTTAAATCTGTTCATGTTCATAAAAAACATCGAGTTCAGTATGAGAGAAGAACATATTATAGATATCTTGATCTTTTTAAATTAACTGGCTCAACTGCAGATACATATTTAGAATATATAGAAAGAAATCTTCCAGAAGGAGTAGCAATGAAAATTACAAAGGTATGATTTAATTTATTCATTTCTAAATACATATAAAATACAAATTATTGATTTTATTTTTTATAGGTGGAATTACAAACTTTACCAGAAAAAATTCAGCAAGCAACACCTTCATAATAATGAATAAAATAAATTATTACATTACATTTTAAGAAATAGACAAATAAATTGCATTTGAATATTAATTTTGTTTTTTCAATAATATTTGAAAATAATAATAATCATAATAATCCTTTTTCTTTTATTTAATGATATAATAATGTTATATAATTTTACATTATAGTAATATTACTAGTAATATATAATTATATATATAATATTATATATATAACTATAACTAATATTACTAGTAATATTACTATTATTATATTAGTATAGTATTATTACATATCGAAAAATTATTATATTTATATTGTTGATTTAATAACTATAAAATCAAAAGATGAATTTTTAATTTTATTAGTGTCATCTTTAAGTTCTGGTAACAAATCTTTTTTTATAAATATAGGTGATGAATTTTTCATTGATTTAATATTTAAAGTTCTTAAAGGTGTATTTTTTATTTCTTTTTTGAAAGATGGATTTTCATTTAAATTGCTGTAGTTTGTTTCAGAATTATTAAATAAATGATTATTATTCAATTTTACATTTGAAATAGTTGAATTCTTCTCTCGCATAATAATTGGAATGTATGCTTTGTGTAAGAGATTTTCAATAGGTTTATTTGAATTAGTATTTGATATTTGTTTATTTTGTCTCGTATTTAATTGAGCACTGGCTATGCATTTGTGTAAAATAAATTCATATCCTATAAATACATAAAAGATGTATAAATAAAATATATAAATTTTTTATTCTAAAATAATAATAAAATATAATTATTAGATTTTTAAGGAAAAAAAGTTATTACAATTTATAAAATATTTAATATATATATTTAAACATAAAAATTAATTGTTTAATTATATATATAACTTTTTTTAAATTATTATTAGTTTATATGAGAATTTGTACATAAATATTAATAAAATATGAAAAGTGAATTTTATATTTGTTAATATGATATATGTTTATATATTTCGTAAAATTGTTATACTTACTAGAATAATTTGATGGATAATATTTGTCATTGTTTAATCCATAAATTAAATGAATTATAGTCATAATAAAAAAGATAATTAATTTTCTCATTTGAGATATAATGTACAAAATATATGAGTCACAATTATTTATTATTATAATAATATTTCGAAAAATTAAAATATTAAAAGTTTTGATAAGTTATAATAAGATAAAAAATATTCACTATCTATTAATTTTTATACCCTACACACTTAGGTATACAGTGAACCAAATGAAAGTTTCTTTTGTTCTTTTTAATGTTATTCATGATAAACCGGTTTGGAGGAAGAGTCAAGTTCAACATTTTTACTATTTTTTAAAAAAACAAATTTTAAGAAAAACAATTTTAAATAATTTTTATATATTTTATGCATATGATATTTATATATATTTATATTCAATTAGTAAAATATTTTTCGTTAAAAATATTTCATGTACTAATAATATATTTTACACATATATTTATATTTAATATTTTTACGTGTTAATAATTATCAATTAGTTATAATAAAAAAGTAAAATAATATTATTTCATATTATTTCTTATGTTATTTAATATGTTATGTTATTTCAATATATAAAATGCATTACATCATTATAAGAAATTATTTTACATTTAAATTACAAAATAATAGCTTATTTACAAATTTATTTATTATTTTTTTAATTACGTAAGTCTATATAATAGCATATCTTTTTTAATTTTTTTAAAGTGACCATATTCGAATATAATCAATCTCGAAGATATTTTCTTCACTATTTGTTCGCCTCCAACTTGATAACCATTGATCTTTTGCATGCCAAAATTGCAACATTGCCTGGAATATCATATCACAATTTCTTAAATAATTATGTTTTAATGTTACAATAGTAAAATAAAATTAACATTGAATTCAAAATAATAGTTATACTAATAATAGTTAAGTCATTGTAATATAATATGTATAGTATATCAAAAAAATTGTTTTCATTGAATTTATTTAAATTTTGTTGCGTACAAATATTCATAAAAAACATTCTTACTTTAGCCCCAACATTTTTCCACGGTTTTACATTTCCTGAGCTAGTTGTCTCATCAGGAAATACACGAATACCACCAACTCCTATCCCAAGTGTAATGTAAAACTATTAAAAAAACAATATTTCATAAACAAATTGAAATTATCAAAAATTATATATTCTTTTCTTTAATTTTTTTTATACATTTTTATTAATTTCAAAATATATTCTACATAATTGAAATATAGAAATGAAATGTAGAAATGAAACTTTAAAAATTCATTTATTTAATAATAATTTATTATAAAAAATAAACATTTATATGAAAAATATAAATTTTTATTGAAAAATATAAAAGTTTTTAATAAATATTTAAAAAATAAGTTTTATATATTTATATAAATATAATATATTTTTGTACATACTTGTTGATCAAAAGGAGCCATTTTGCTGAAATTATTCCCATATATCCAACCATTTTCTTGTGGAATCAATTTACCAAATTCTTTGCCATCCACAAAAAATTGAAATCCATTGGAATCCCAAATTGTTGTGTAAATGTGAAAATCCTTTGTCCATCTTGGACCATTTTCTAGCGTTTGAGATATTATATAATTTGTAAGATTTTTTGTTGTTCCTATTCGTAATCCAAAATCTAACGTTCTTGAATCGTATATCTTTCCATCAGTAGAAACTAAATTTTCATTTCCACGAGAAAGACCGAGTATAACACATCCACTAGAATAGTTGGGACCATAATAATCATACTTTGGTTGAAGCCACATTTCTATTGCAAATAAATACAATATTTATTATTTTATTGATAAAAATTAAATAAAATTTGTTTATTTTATTTTATTTTTTATTAATTTTTTTATGTATTGCCGATTAATTAATTCAAGATTCGAATTATTCTGATGAATGTTCAATTCTGATTTAAAAAATATGTATATAATAAAATCGATAATCAAGAAAAAAATCGAATCAATCAATCGAAATCAATTATATTAATATTTACCTGGATATAACCAATCACCATTAGGAAATTTCGCCCTTATATCAATTTTTCCATATTGAAAACTAAAAGTATTTTTTGTATTTAATCTAGCAGACAAAATAGGTGGCAATATATGGAACGATTTACCCTTACGTTCACATTCCTCTGAAATCTTACTAGTGCATCTATAATAAATGAAAAAATTTCAAATTATTTTTACAAGATGATGAATAAATATATGTATAACGCATAAAAATTCGGCAATGAAATTAAGAAAAGATGAAAATATTGTTTTCTCGTGTGAAAATATTGTTTTCCCGCGTTTGTATATGTTGAAAATTTATAGTATTTTTACCCACTAAGTATCAGTTTTCCGAATGTAGTTGCATTATCACCATAAAGATTTTCTAATATCAGTGGCTTGATTTTAAGGAATCCATTTTCAACATATATAGATGAATGTTGATCATTGTGATAAACACAAAATTCATAGTCCTAGTAAGAGAGGTATTAAAATAATTATTAAATATTTATAACAAATTGAATGTTTATAGTTATGTATAATATTAAATAAATTATTTCTACTTACAGGAGTTAATGGTATCTTAACTTCATGATTCCAAACTGAATTTTTTAAGGAATCAAAAGTTTCGTGAAATAATAAATTCGTGAATTTATTAGTGATTGCAACTAAAAAATAAAATTATTCTTTATATTTTTCTTTTTTATCTTTTTTTACAATTACGTATAATTTCTATTTTATTTTTTAATTATCATGAAATTCATTTTTATAATTCTCTTAATTAAAATAAAATTATATATATGAAAATATAATATAATATATATATAATATATATAATGCAAATATAATTTTGAGTAAAATAGCAAAAATAATATTGAGTAAAACCTGTCCAAGTTTGTTCTCCACTGATATGCATTGCTTCATTTACTTGTATATAAATCCAATAATGTATAATGTCTCCTGATACTATATTTATATTTCTATTTTCAATGGTCCATTTTTCATTTTCCTTTTTATATACTTCACCCGATATTTCTCCCAATTGATTTAATTTAAGTTTTTTATTTACATTTCCTTGAAATGCAAAAAATTTCAAGCCTTGTTCGTCTGTTGTAATATAAAAATTCATATTATATTAAATTCAATGCATATATTTTGAACAATGCAAATATTTTCGACAACTTAATTCTATATTTTAGAATTTTTGTATATCTGGTTTATCCTTTTTATTATGCAATGTTTGGTATTCTTTTTATTATGAATTTTTATTATTGTTAGATTATTTTTAAATCTTTATTCAAAATTTTTGAGTTTTTAAATTAATATTGTAAAAATAAAATTCTATTGCATTTTATACGTTTATTATGTACATATCTTTTTTTGTTCTTTTATTTTTTTGATTTAAACAACTTTTTTAAAGAAATATAAAAAATAATTTTTAAGAAAAAAATTTTTAAAAATTAATATTAAAATTATAATATTAGAAAAATATATTAGAATAGTAGAATTCATTTTCATAGTAGAATTCATTTTCATTTTATATAAACATATATAAAAAAACAAAGCTATAAAAAAACATATTTCAACTTAATAAATAAATAATTTGAATAATACAATATTAATAATAATATGATAATTAATAAATTTTGTTTTATTCCATTTCATTTATAATGCTTTATTTATAATTACAGTAATTTAATTTTAGGGAATTTTTAAATAATTTTTATTCATGTAATTTTATCATATATAATATTCACAATTATTATATAATTTTTAATTATTTTTTTTATTATATATTACTAATTATTTAATTTTTTTTTTATTATGCGATTTAATTTAACATAGTTTCATATTTTCCGCACAAATTACTCATCCTTCCATTCATAAAAAAAATTAACAAGTAAATACATCCGGGGAATTCCAAGATTATCTAATTGTCATATTGCTGTAAATATATCTATATTTATATATGCGATTTAAATAATTTTTGTATTATTAAATTATTTTTGTATTAATTCATATAATTATACAATATACAATATGTATAGTTTTTATTATTTACTTACTCGGTATCCATATACGAATTCCTTTTGGTTCTAAAAGTTCGAAAACTGGTGTGGGTAATACATAAGAATTTGCTAATATAAAGTAACTGATTGAGTTTAATAAAAATATTAAAATTGAGACGAGAAAAGTATTCAAATGAAGCATATTTCTTAAAAGCATTTAATTGATAGAAATGAAATTATTTATATTAATATCAAAGGTCACGCGATATAAAAATGATGTTGCTTGAAGTGTTTCTAACAATATACTGATCTCATAATAAAAATGTCGATTATATATGAATAAATCATTAATTAAAAAAACTCATATTTTTTATCATAATAAAAATAATATCAATTTATGAGATTTTTTTATAAAAATTAATTTAAATATAATTCTATTAAAAATAAGAATATTTATATTAATTGTATTATTATATATTTATTTATATATATTGTTATTTTAAATAAATTAATTATAAATATAAATAGTTATGCATATAGATAACATCAATCAATAAGTAAAAGAAAGAATAAATAAAATTAATTAGTTATTATAATTATAATTATTTTTGAGCATATTTTATAATATCAATAGACAAAGACAGCAAACAGTGTAAAAAAGGACAAAGATATAGTAAAAATATTGAAATCAGCGCCATCTCCAGAGTGCCGTAAATGAAACACATAAAGAAAGGACAGACAATAATAGAAGAAGGATAGAAATAGAATAAGAATTGATCATATGCGCCATCTCTTGAATTTCATAAATATTTTTTGAAAATTATCAATGGCGCTATTCATCAATTCTTACTCTCTTTTAAAAGAATTATCTTTAATACTCAAGAGATGGCGTTGGAAATCAATTTCTATCCTATGTCCGTCTTTCTCTAACTATTTTCTATCCTTTCTTCTTGTGTTTTATTTGTGGCACTCTGAAGATGGCACTGAATTCAATATTTTTATTCTATCTCTATCTTTTTCTCATTATTCACTTTCCTTATTTATTCTGTGAATTAATAGAAAACTTGGCAGATGGCGCTATCTCTCGAAGCTATTTAGAAACCTGAATAAGAAAAGTTTTAGACAGTCTTCAAGAGATGGCGTTAGAAGTCAATTTCTACCCTATGTCCGTCTTTCTCTAACTATTTTCTATCCTTTCTTTTTGTGTTTCATTTGAGGCACTCTGAAGATGGCGCTGATTTCAATTTAATAATTTTTCCTATCTCTGTCCTACTCCTATTAATAGCTCTCTGTATCTATACTTACTATTGGTAACTGTATTAATATATATATGATAAGAGATGGTGCTGTAAGTTAAATACCAAGAAGATCTAAGTTATAATTTTTTAGAAATTATGGAAAGAAATATAAAAATATATAAAAATTAGAGATTGATATTTCTGAACATGAAATACAAAATTTTATAAGATTATTATATTAATATTTAAAATTTAAATTGTAAAAAATGTAACAAAACTTCGAATACATAATTTTACTACAATATTCTGTGTAATTTTATGATGTCTTGGCATCTTGTTTAATCAATATAAAATATATAAAAAGCTTATATCATGCTATTAACCAGAGGTACAATAAAACATAGTGTTTTTAGAATTTTATCGTATGATTTAGTAAAAAACATTATAAATAAATGTTTAATACAAGAAATCAACGTAAAATGCCAGGCAAATATAGGTTATCATATGCTACATTTTAAAAAGAATTTAAATATAAGTAAAAATTTAAAAATATTAAGTTATGAATCAATTGTTCATAATTGTGATAAAAACTTGTTCATAATCTCAAATAATAATTTATCTACACAGTGAGTATATTAAAATAATAATAACAAAATATTCTAAGTTTTATATTAAATATTCTATATTAAGTTTTTCTTATTAATATTTTGAATTTTAATATTTTATATTATTATTTAATAATATTTTATATTATTTTCATAATTTTATGTATACTTAAAAAGAAAATATCAATAATCAATTATGTAAAAATGAAATTTTTTTTTTATAGAGAATTAACATCTGTACAATTTGAAAAAGTTTCTGATGAGACACTTACTTCTTTAACTGAACATTTTGATGAATTAGTAGAGCAAGCAATACATTTATCAGATGCAGACGTATCATATGGAGTATGTTTTACAAATGAAATATATATTAAACTTATAATATATATATATAATAATTATGATATATATTATACATATTAATTATATGATATATTATAGTTATAGTTAATTACATTATAATTAATGTTATAGGATGGTGTTTTAACTGTTAAATTTGGTGATTCTTATGGTACATATGTTATAAATCGTCAAAGTCCAAATAGACAAATTTGGTTATCATCCCCAAAATCTGGTCCAAAACGATATGATTTTATAGATGGTAAATGGATTTATAAATATGATGGAAAATCATTACATGAACTACTCGATGACGAAATACCAGCAATTATAGGAGATCAAACAAATTTTAATAAATGTTCTTTTAGTGGGAAATAAAAAGAAATTATAGTGAAGTGTTTTTAATTATATATTAATTATTCAAATTATAATTTTAACTAAAATAACTAAATTTAAAAAAAAATTGAAAATTTTTAAATTTATGTATATAAATAATAATAGATAAAACATTGTAATATATTTATGTGAGTACCTATCTTTAAGATATTAACACTAATAACTTGCATGCTGGAATGGCACATATATTTTAATTATTCTTTATATTATTTTATATTATTTAGTTTTTATTAGTATTTTACATATGTGATATTAATAATCAAGAATACTTTATTTTAAAATTTACATATCGTAAAAACACATATTCAGAATCATATTCAATCATATATATTCAGAATCAATGTAGTTTATTATATTATCATTAAATATGTTTTTTGTAAATAATAAATAATATATGAAACTATTATTCGATATTATTTAAAATTTATTATCAATAAATATTTTTATTTAAGACAATATTAATATTATATAATCATTTATTATATTTTTACAATTCTAAGAATATTATTTGAATCAACAAAGAGAGAATAACAAAAATGGAAATTATGGAAGATGGTAATTTAGTAGATCGTGTTAGAATTTTATTACAACGAGACATGCAATATTATCAGGTAGTTTTTTATAATATTATTTTATATTACATTATTTTTAATGTAATAAAAATAATCTTTTACAAAATAACAAACAATTTATTATGAGTTAATATATATATGATATCATGATGCAGGAAATGCAAACCGTGTTGAAAGAGCCACTTTGTTCGCGTATAAGTGGTGGAAAACTTGATTTCCCAAGACATGCTTCATTCGCTGCTGTTAAAATCGTTATGTGGTGGGAAGCAGATTTTCAAGCTGCATTTAAACGTCATTCCGGTTTGACAAATTTAATGGAAAATGAGATTTCTGCAATCGTAGAAAGTGAAGAGAAAGTTATTAAAAAAATTCAACCTTCCGAATTTGTATTACTTGTTGTCGATACTGCCGATAAATTATTAGGTAAAGAAATATAATTTCGGAAGAAATAAAAAATTAAACTTAAATAGATAATTCAAATTAGTTTATTAAATTAAAGGGAATGTTTTAAATTTTGATATAAATATTTTGTAATAAAATCATTTCAGAACATTTACATTTACTTATTCAAGAATCATTAGATCATGCAGATTTGACAGTATTAACAGCTACTTTGGGAGCAGCTGCATTAATACGAAATTCTTTATGGTGTTATAATCAACAAGCTAAAAATTTAATTTCCTTACAATCAAGGTATTCATAATAAATCATTGTAAATTCTTTTTTTTTAATTAAATTTCTTACTTTGAATAGCGAGAAATTAAATACATCGTATAAGTCTTATCATGAAATGACTGAAGCTGTGGCAGAACGATTGTTGGATTTGCATTGTCGTTTAATTTCATTATATATACTTAATGAAGCCGATTCTCTTAGTTGGCATGATACTAAATCATTTTTTGAACGAGAACGTTGTTCTTTCGTAATTCAAATGTGGTGGCTATATATGAATGGTAATTATAATTTTATTGCATTATAAAGTGTATAATTTATTATGCATTATAAAATTAAAAAGTATATATTAATAATATATAATATTATATATGTAGATTTATAATATAATATATTTATATAATATATTTATATATAAATCTATATAATGAATAGTATTCTAATATATTTTTTTAAATTTTTAATTCAAATTTTAATTTTTCAAATTGATATATATCATGATATTTTCTTAAAATTAATCATGTTATCTAATTTTTTTTTGCTCGTCATTATATATATTATATTGATAAGAAATATCTTTTTATTATATTTTATTTTTAATTATGATATGACATTTTTATATTCTTTTTTTACACTTTTTTCAGGAACCAAAACAGATTTATGGAATAGCGTATCTCCAAAAATGGCACAACGCGTTTTTTCTGGGATGTTGAACGAGTCTCTATCCATTATTGTAACAAGATTTATTTATGTAATATTGGAAAAAGTTATATAATTTTATACATATATATATATATATATATATGTGTGTGTGTGTGTGTGTATAATATCAATACAAATAAATATGAACTAATATAAACAGGGTCGACCAAGTTTGGCACGAGCTGAACAATTTTGGACAGATGCTTTTAACGTCCTTTGCTGTACCGGATATCTTGCTTTGGCTGTCTGTGTAAATGCCAATGAAATGATCGGTATGAAATTAAATAAATTGCCTACTGCTATTAGGGATATACATACAAAATGTAATGAGTTATTGATTTGCTTATTATTAAGAGGTACACCTCTTCAAGAATTATATCAGGTATTAAAACATGTTTGATATGAGCAAATATTAATATGCTTTTTATTTTTTAAGATAATTTATCTAATATATCTTATTTTATAAATTTTTATATGAAAAATTTGTTATCACAGGTATTTCGTGTTGGGTTTGAAAATTTAACGATTCTACAAACGCGTCGTGAACCTGCCCCCTGGTTATTAATATGCGCGCCAAATTTATTAGGTTCTATCGATTCTGATGTATACATTTCAAATTTATCTCCGAATCGACTTGTGATTTTAGAATTAAATATTCTTAGACATCAACCTCAGCCGAATTGGCCTCAATTAATGAAGGTTATTAGTATCGCTTATTATATTACCACAGTGATATTTTATAGCACAGAAATTAGATATATTATAAATAATATATTATAAAATAAATATATTTGAATTTATTTGATTTCAATGACAATAATTTTTGATTTTCCTTTTTAATTGAATATAAAAAAAATATTATAAAATTATTATTTAGATTATTTAGAAGAAGAATGTATATTTGTATATATATGTTAAAAACACTTTATCACAAATTAAATATCACAATTAAAAGATGCTATTTTTAAATTTTCATAGATAATTTTTATGAACAATTGTGCAGTAGCCAAAATATTATTAAATACTCTCATTTATAAATGTGGTAATTTTACATGTGAAAACGAATTTGAAAATTTCAAGAAATTGAAATTCGATAAAGAGAATTGCGGTGGTTTTTTATGTAGTGGTGCAATGTGCAATCCATCGATGAAAATAACATCAGCATTGAGTCTTTATAGTTTAATGTACATTTTAACATATACAGCACAAGATCCTGGTTATGTTATTATACCAGCTTTAAAACAAAATTCTGAGTGGTCTAATTATCTTGATCGACAACAGGTATTTGTTTTTTAAAAGTAAGTGAATAAGAATATTTGAAAATATTAAATGAACATATTTTTCTAGGTTTGGAACCAATCAAGACCTCCTTGGTTAAATGCAATTTTAAATCCATTAAAGAATATGATGCAACCAATTATTGAAATACTTTTAAAAGCTGTAAAAGTAAGTTATCGATTATAACTGTATATTTATATAACAAAATTGAGATGATTTCTAAATTAATTAATTTTCGTTTTAAAATATCTTATATATTTACATTATATAAATTAAAATAGATAATATTTAAGATTTAATCTAAGTTTCAATTATATACTTAAAAATTTAAAAAAATATTCAATGAAATAATATAATAATTTTCAGACAGGAGCTAGTATGTATCAAGCAATGTCACTAGTGATTGGCTGTTTCACTGAGTTATATGTAACGTTACCACTTGCAATTTTGAAAACTGTACTCGCGTTAAATGATAATATTCCTGCTCATTGTCATCCAATTGGTGGAAATGTTCTTCTTCATGTTTTGTGTGCATCTCTTTATACCGCTCTTATTGAATTCTCAAAAAATTGTGAAGTAAAAATAGAAGATAATTCAACATCTAAAGACTGTGAATTAAATATTTTTAATTCTAATGATATATCAGCAACTGTGACTACTTTAGCTGAAGCTATTTGTAGTATAGATGAAGATAACAAGCATACTGCACAAATTGATGATTTCTTTCAACTTGTAAAAAAAAAGTAAGATTATTAAGGATAAAAATTTTACCTAAAATTATAAATCATGTATGCATATTTATTGGAATTAATGTTTATTTATTTGTTTATTATTTTTTAGTGTGCAAACATTGAATACAAATTCGTGTATTGATGAAACAAATATGTCTTCTATTATTGAAATATATACCGATGAATTATTGTTTATCAGTTCGGGACGTCAAGCTCTGAAGGTAATAAAGATATATATTATATATTATAAATTATTATTTTAAAAAAATTTTAATCTAATAATTTAAAAATTGAGTTTAACGTGATATTATATTAGGTGGTTCATGAATTTTTAATTCATGCTTCGGATTTAATATTGAATAATTTAAGGCAAAATAATGTCGACAGACTTAAGGACGATATACCTGAAATTACACCTCTTTTTAAACCATTAACTCATATAATGTTCCATATTGAAGATACTGCATTTGATCAAGTCAGTAAAATTGATATAATTATATAGGATAATAATTATAATTAATTAAAATAATTATAATAGATAATATTAATATATATTTAAAAAATATAATATTATTTTATTTCCAGTTTCTAATCCAATACGAAAAAACGAATTGGCGAAAAATTTTAACAATGCCTCTTTCTATAACTGTGGAGCATGCACGAAGTCAAATATTATCACGACCAGAATTTAAAAATATCGGTGAATTGACTAATGAAAATAGGGAAGCAGTGTATTTACTTAAGAAACTTTGTTCTTCTACAAAGACAGCACACTTTAAATAATACTTTTAAATTATAAAAAAATTAACAGAAAATAAATTAATTCCAAAATTAATATTTTGCTTGTACAATTTTTTTATATAATTTAATGTATATCTGCATTAAATATATATTTAAATATAATATTATGTAAATAAAGTTATGCAAAAGAAGTATTTTAAAAAGATTATTATAATCGCGAACGAAACTTCAACTTTTCATATAAAAAACATAAAAAAAAAATAGAAACTTTTTCTTCATTAAGAGTCAGAAAATAAAGGAAATTGTATCATTTATTTCATTTTTTGAATTATCCTAATAAATCAAATAGTTATTGAGATATAAGGACTCAACATTTTCATAGCATTTAACACAGTACACAGTACGGAAATTATGAATGGATCTGCGACCACGTGACCTATATCTTTTCTTGGAAATACATACTACATTTGCGTACTATGTTTTTCTAGGAATCGGGTCTGTCATTTGTCTGGAAATTGGGATAGGTCAAAAAGACGAGAGAGTAAATAAAGATGAAGATAATAAACGACTAAAAATTATCTTTTCCTTTACACAATAATTACTCGGAAACCAGAAATGATATTGAGATAAATCAAAAAGCATTTTAAAGAGGAAGGTTCTGCACTTCTAATGATCGTTCATTCATTAATCGAAAATCATTATCTTCGAAGTTATAATAGTTTGAAATTTTCTTAGTTTTAATAAAGTTTAATCCAGTTTAAGATAAATTACACAATAGCTGTATTTCTGGAAAAATATTATTAATAAAGATTTAATTGATTTTTTTTTTTATATTTCTTTATTATTTGATTTCAATTAATAATTTTTTTCAAACACACTATTATTATATATATTATCATATTTTCATTATAAAATTTTTTAAAGCAATTAAAAAATGCGTTCAGCATATAGGAAAATATAAAAAACATGTAAGATGTTTTTATTGATCGATAAATCGTGTTATTAAAAATAATTCTTATATAATATGTATATACATTAATTTATATAACACAGAATAATTATAAAGAATAATAGGGATAAGAGGAAAAGAAAATATATATTTTCATCATTGTAAAACATTAATAATGTAAAATAAGTACAATTTTTAATTTTTAATAATTATATAATATAAATAGTGGATTTTTATACACGTAGGAGGAGGAAAAAAAAGGAAAATGAATCATTTTTTTTCATTTATCATCGAATTTGGATGATGGAATAGCACTTATTGGTTTTGACAGAATTCCAATCTGAAAAATATGAATATTATAAAAATTTTATTACGATTAAATCTCAATTCTGTTCTAGACTTTCAAAAATCTAAATGACAATTATTTAGAAATAAATATCTATTCGTACTTACAGATAAATGAGGATCAGAACGTCCAAAACGTAAGCGCAATGAAGGTGATCGCTGAGATTTACGGATCATTAAATGTTCCAATGGAGTTTCGCTAAGTCTAGCATTTTCTAAAGCATTGCGTTGCATCAGAAGTCTATAAAACTCGTGAATATTTTCTATTGGCATTTTTTCTGGTATTTCATCTATAAAGATATTACAAATTTTGCCAATGAAAATTTTTGTTTATTTCTTCTTATCAAGTCATCAAGAAGAAAGTATTTAAATATTATTGAATGTGTTCAAATTGCAGATTGATTATTTTTTAATATAATCATTACAATCTTAAAGATTAGTAGGAATTTTTTACTTTTGAAAAAAATAAGATCATGTAAGATAAATAAAATAAATAAGAATTGTAAGGAATTTAAATATATGCCTTATTATCCTGAAGCATTTCTTAACAACATATGATGCTTAAATTGCTATTTATTTTACTTAAGTTACAAGCAAATTATGTTGTATTCAATAAATGTGTAATTAAATATATTAAATAAATATTCAAAAAAATAGAAATACAAATTCTTTTTACATACCTGAGTAATCTATGTAGTTTTCAGTACCAACAACGAAGCCAACAATGATAAACAATAAGATTGATTTTAAATAGAACTTGATTGGCATCTTATCAAATTTTCTGAAAATGAAATGAAGATATTAAATTTCTAAATCGATGTACACCAGTTAAATTATATTTTGAATAAACTAATCGGTAAATATTATTGCATATAAAAATTCATATATTGCAATATAAAAATTCATGCAAATTTTCAATTAAGCAGTGTATTAAAAATGAAAAACTCTATAATTTGACATTGATTTTGAAATATTAGTTAAAATTCATTACTAGAATGACGTATGCTTATAATTCCTTCTATATATTCTTTATCAGTACTAACTGTATGCACATTGAATTTAAATGTCACTAACTTATCATATTATTTAACTATTATACTGCATATTGAGTCTATCCTATAATCCAATTGCAATTTCTATAAATCATTTTAGAAATAATATATATTTGTATATGCTTGGTTTTGATAAATCCATTTCTCTCACATTTTTTTGCATTTCTAATTAAATTAAAAAATTCTAAATTTTTTAATTAAGAAAAAAAATGAAATAAAAAAGATTGCGAGATATTTTATTAATTGATGAAAAATAATTTTATCAATTTTCATCGATTTAATATCAAATATCATAATGTTATTGATTTAAATGATATACGATAATATGATCGGTAAAATATTCACGTCGTTATCAAGATAGTACGGAAAACATGCTCTGCTATCATCGCTAATGGAACGAATTCTATTAAAATATATGCAATAATGTGGCTATGTTAATGCTTGTATCGATACAAAAATGAAATATTTTATTTCTTCTTTTTGAATTATAAACATATTAATTTCGTTTCGATTTAATTTCGTTTTAAAAGTTTATAATAAACGATTCTTTAAAACTGAGATTAAACTTTTACATTATAGAAGAAATATTATAGAAAGAATTGAACAATCATTTATTTCTTGTCTACGAGAATAAATTGCAGCTGATAGCCATTAGTTTAACTTACAGCTGAAATAAATATGCATCCATAATTTTCTCTTGTATATTTGTCTGAACTTCTTTTTGAACTTTAAAGAAACTTTTATTTTTAAAAATTTTTTTTGATGTTGTACAAATGTTGTACAAATGTATATACATTTTTTTTTATAAATTAAGTAATCCACAAGAGTGAAAGAATTATTTAAAAAATATTGGAGTAGTTTTCTTAGAAATAGACATTATTCGTTTCTTGTAAATGGAACATTTATATCGCTGAAACTTAAACATCGATAAACAATGTGTCTGCTGTTCAAGTATTAAAAAAAAAAAAGCTTGTCTAAAATTTTGTACTTTCTCAAGGCATTTCGTCGATAAATTATTCGTAGGAAAATACTTGAGTTATCGATTGGGTAAAAATATTTTTAGACCAACAACATGACGTAGTTACAAAGAAATTTTACTTAAAACGATTAAAGGACCATTAATAATTCCTTTCTCTGGGAAACGTATTATTTTAAAAAAAGCTTTCAGTTTTTCTTCCGCCAATTTCTAAGCCAATTAAAAACAGAAGTATCAATACTAATATGTTTATACATTATTTAATAATAGTCGTATTTCAATTTTAAAAAATAAAAAAAAAAGAGAAAATATATTAAAGGAATTTATTCACTTATTTAAGAAACTATTCTTCAGATGAGAGAAGAAATTAAAATAATCTATGGCTCAGATAATATTGTTCGTATTATTTTTTACAAAGAAAATTACAAATTAATGAAATTAATTTGTTACGGAATTGTTTGTTATTTAAAAATTAAAATTAAAAGAATTAAAGAAAATATAACAATTTGGACTGTAATTGAATATCATAAAAATATAATTTACATATAAATAGAAAATATGTAAATTTGAGTCTATTATTTTATAAATTCTTCAAGAAAATTATATGGTATACAACTGAATTTATATGGCATGTATTAAACTAAATCAAATTTATATAATTTAAAATCATTTAACTTTGTGTTTTGCATGACTGTTGTGTATATATTAATTGGATAGCAATAAACAACATTTAAAAAATTCGTATATTATTTAATTATAAATGTTACAAGAAATAATTATATTTCTATAAACTTGACAATGAAGCCTTGAAATAATTTATTATTTAGAAAAATGTATAAATAAATTTCGAAACAACAGAGTTGCAATAGAAATTATGAACTTTTGTTCATAAAATAATTTGAAGAAAATATTATATATTTTTGTTATATAATTTTGTTATATAAAATCATTTTTTATATATTTATGTGTTCTTATTAAATTATTGTATTATAGTCAATTATTGTATTTGACTATTTAAAATAAATTGTCTTTGATCGTTTTTAAATTTTTACAAAGTTTGTACGAATTTTCTAATTTAAAAAATAAAAAATATGTGGAACTTAAAACATTATAATACTTATCTTGAAAAATGAAAATATATTAGATAGAATAAAAAGGACATAGATACAACATGTACAATATGTATTATAAATATAGATACAATTTTATTGGGATAATATTTCATCATTTTTATTTAATTTTCAATCAGATTGAATTAAATTATAGTAAAACATTAATGAAGATAAATAAAGATGTTTTATCTCTCTTTTTCCTCCATATTCATTCGTTAGAAAAAATATTCGATAAACATCATAAGCTAATAAATTGACGAAGAAGTGAATTACTTATCGAATCTATATTTAATTAATAAAATTAAAAATTATAAAAATATATGATTAAATTCACATATTTTACAAATCTTTAAAATTTCTACTTTTGCTGTAGCTTTAAAACGAAAAATATAAAAAATAACATTATCACGAAAATGTATAAGCAAATTAAAATAAAATAGATAATAAAAGAATGATTAATAAAAAGTAATATAATTACTACATAAAATCACATAAAAATTAAACTTTAAAATTACCTTTTAATAAAAATATACAAATTCAAATTATAATCGATTGCATCAAATTTAAATGCAAGAAAATTTTCTAAACTCACCGATTAAGATAAAGAGGAGTCGAAAATATTTTAGAAATCGAAGAAAATTTTGAATCGAAGCGCTGTGTTGAAAATCAAGGATATTCGTCGATACGACAGTAACGATGAGAAATGAAACAGTACCAAGGGTGTCCTCGTATATATACGAGTTGGGATCGTTTGAAGGGGGAGAATATAAGCGCAAAAGCACAGGTGGCTGTTTGAATACGAGCACGTGGTCCCTTAGCGCAAGCGTTCTTCCTCCTCTGATTTTCCGCATCCTTTTTCTCGGACACGAAGCTGTTTACAAATTTCTTCACAATCTTACAAAAGTCATAGCTCTTCGGTAGTTTTTTTTACGATCGATTTGTGTAATTTTTTGATTTTTCTAGACCAACAGAAATCAAGAAATCGAGGACGATTACACATTTAAAATTGTAAAATTTTGATCAATCTTCAGGATTCAATTAGTTTTCCGAATTTTATTGATAGTTTAACTTGTACGAAGTTAAAGATAAATTTCAGAATTTTATTTTTGTAATTTTATTCCTTTAAAGATATAATGCAAATTCATATTTGCAATTTTAATTTCCTTTTGAAGTTTTAAATAATTTATATTTGTATTTATATTTATCACTAAAGATAACTTTATATAAAATTATTTGTATAATATCGAAGAATTACAGCATAATTAATGAAAATATGATTACTATGATTCAAGGATTCAAGGATTCAAGAATTTTTGCTTTTGTACGAAGCATTCCTATTGTAGAAATGGAAGGTTTTCGAGATGAAGATATCTTGAACATTGAGAGCGTTATATGTTACTACCATTAATATGTAGTATTAGTATGTAGTAATATGAAGTATGAAGCATTAGAAGCTTCATTTGAAGTATTATTGAAATAGCGTAAATTATTGGAATCTAGAGTATACAATTGCGTCGCAATATCAAAGATGACTTTTCCACCTTATATATCATCTTATATGTAAGATTCAAGTTGCCGAGATTTGATGAATAAGGAACAAATCTTCGACCCTATTCTCAGTAGGGATTCAATTACGTTTCAATCATAGCCAATGAATGAATGATCTTAGAAAGGACTACTTGATTAGCCGTTAGAGTACAAATGTGTGACATACTTATAGTACAGTGAAGTAAAATTTTTGCTTTTCTTAGTTTTTTGCTCGATATTAACGATTCCAGCTATTTTTCATGAAAAAGATTTTATAAATTAAGATATATTTATTTTTATATGAAATTACATTTAAATTATTATATATATATTAATAAATATCTATATATATATTTCTTTTTTTATAAAGACAAATAGCTGACAAAAAAATCAATAATTGAGCATGATATGTGTATATAGAATACAAGAGCGTATAAAATTACATTCTGACATTAATGTTAATGTCCTCTTGAACATCTTGGCTGTTAATGTCTGAATAAACATATATACTAGTAGTAGTAGCTAACTTAATTGAACCACATAACGTAACAATAGACATTGATGACGGTGAAAAATAAATAAATTTCGAATATGTAAAGGAACAAAGGATAGAAGAAAAAACAATAAGATAAATGTTTATTTTATTAATTTATACTTATTTTTAATATCATATATTAAAACATATGTTTATAAATAGTTACTAATGGTAGGCAAAGTGTCAGTTTTCAATTGTCAGGCTTAAAGAAATAATTGGAAATGAATATATATGTTATCAATCTTTTCAATCAATCTTTTTCATAAATTATTAATTATCATTATTTAATCGTATTTTTAGTATGCATATAACTATATTTATTTTTATATACGTATGTATATTTTATACAAATGTTATATTATACCTTATCTCTCGATACGATTTCTATTACTTCAATATTGGCTTTAGATATTTATACATCTGTTTCAAGAATTATAATTTATCCATGAATTTATCGTGTAATTCTTTTAATATTATAGATATATTATATGATTTTTATAAATAATTATCGAAGATTTTTACATATGTAAATAATTATTGAAAGTTATATGAACGAAAGTTAAAAATTTAAATCAATAATCTGATAAAATAAAATATAAAAGTTTGTTATAATAGAAATAATTAAAGTGATAATTACAGATATTTCATTACTTGTTTTAAAAATGACAAAATTCAATTCCATTTTATTATCGTACAATTATGTTATTTTTTTGTGCAAAAAATGAAAAAGAAAAGATATTTATATTTCACCAGCAAGACTCCAAATCTGGGACTTGATCCTTTCTGCATCCAGGTGATACGTAAACTATACGAACACAATTAGTAAATCCTGTACCTTGACGCCATCCACTAATAATCACGACTGCATCACCGACCTTAATGTACTTTTTTTTTCTGAGAGAATCGATACCAGTTTGTATCCGAGTTTGTATGTCTTTACTCCAATCTGATAAACTTTCCTCTAAATTACATTTAAACTACGTTAAAACTTATTACAATTTTTATAAAATAGAGAATATATTGATTTGTAAATAAGAATTTTTTTTTTTTTTTTAGGAATAAATATATATTCACCTTTGTAATGAAGAGAATGGATACCGAAATAGAGCATTAACCATCTTGCGACTACTCCATATCGAGTAACTGCGAGAATTGGACATCTAGGACGATACATTGATAACAAAACAGCACTTCTTCCTGTTGTTGTAGTAACGATAATTGCTGCTGCATTCGATTTTAAGGATATGTTAACAGCACCAACTATGATCGAGTGTAAAGGGTCTATAGGTATTGGTACCTGAATAAAAAAAAATGTGTTATCATAAATTATGACATAAGAAGATTCGATACTCGAAAAGTTTTTCTACCTTGTAACTTAATTCATCGAAAATTTCTTTTTGCCATCGAGCACACTCAGCTTCTCTACATACGATATCGATATCTTTTATCAATTGAGAAGTGTCAAACATGTTCAAAGAACCAGTTTTAAGAAAAATCGCGTCTATTCCATTCAAAACAGCATTTGCAATTAAATTCATATTGATATTTATTTTATCATTTTCGTCACATACTTCGAATGATAATATGATTGGTTTTCCCATCTGAAGAAAAAATTAAAAAAAGTAAATTTGTGAATGTTAGAAAGTTGTATTTTTTTATATATATATAAATATTATAAATATTTTCTTATGATAAACTTACTTTTATACATTTTGCGATAATTATTTTTTCAACTAAAAACAGTTTTTTATCTCCTACTTCTACTTCAATACCTTTTCTGTCGAGGAGAATAGCATCAGCTGCATTCAAAATTTCGTCTAAATTTTCCAAACCTTGTTGAGACGAGATTTTTGCTATAACGCAAATTCTAGTAATATCTTTAAATAAAATTGATTAATTTATTCATTGTGTATTAATTAGTTTAAATAATATACAGATTATACGCATACTCATTTGCTTGAAGCGACTTTTAATAGTGTACAATACTTTCTCGTTACGCACGTGATTTATTATAAGAAAATCACATTCTAAATGCGAAGCCCATTTTATGTGTGCAATATCCTTTTCCGAAATTTGTGGTAATGGAACTAAACTGTCCAATAATTGTATCAGCTTGCCATCTTTTATAATACCACCTTTGATAATCTTACAAGTTATAGCTTGCTCGTCTGTATTGAAAGAATTTTTATTTTCATTAACAATTGAATCGAAAGCGAAAAAGAAATCATTTTGTCTATAATATTTTTCCAATTTTAAAAATCTTGAAAGCTATTTTCATCTCTTGAAAGCATGAATATCGATATTTAAAAAGAAAAATACCGTGTCAAATATTTTCTCGAGAAATACATCGTATTAAAAAATATCACGTATATTTTTTTTTTGCAATCGATGTTTTATATCCAACATAAAAAGAACTAACGGATGCAAGTGACTTGTAATAAAACGGCTCCTCTATCGATTAATATTCTATCTCCTACTTGACATATCCTAGGTAAATTAGGATAAGAAACCCAAAAACAGGTTGCACATCCTGCACGTTTTGCAATATCCTGCGTTACCAATTTTACCATTTTACCCTCTTTTAATTTGGCATAACCCTGTAAATATAAATATTCGATAGATACACATTTCATTTCGTAATTCCGGTAAAATTTTGATCAGCATATTACTTCAGTATATATATATTTATTTAAAAATTATTTTTTATTAGAAAATATATAAAAGTGGTAGATTTATTTTAAAATTATAAGATAAATATTAATTAATAATTAAAACTAATATGAATTTAATTCTGATTAATATCGTACTAAGCTTGTTTTATCGCTGCGGAATGCACCAGCCCTTATTTCAGGACCCTGAAGATTTATTGCGACTCCTAAGGGATATATTTCGCTCGTGAATTCGTACATCGTATTTCCCGCTTTTCTGATAGATTGTACTGTGGCTGTATGCCACTTATCCGTTTCATGCGCCATGTTCAAACGAACTATATTTGCACCAGCCATCATTATGCTAACGACAGCTTCAGGATGAGAATTCCTTCTACCTAAATTAAATAATACATGTAATTTGCGTGATATACAGAATATTTAGAAATCGGTGATACAATTATCTCGAGTATTGTAATAAGTGATATTGATATAACTAATAATTTATGATTTTTGTTTTTTTAAAATATTTCTAGTTTAATTATTTCTTTATTTTTCATAATTGGAAAATTGAATACAATTACTTATTTACCCAATGTAACCATAATACGAGTAAGTCTTGCTAGCTTGGGACTGGAATTGATATTAAGGTTTATGTTATGTTCGAGACGCGTGTTTTGATATGCTGCCTTTATTTGTTCGTCTGATATATATTGATCTTCGAAGTTTATCATCTACGTATTAAAGAATAAATCTATATATATCAATTGTCAATGTTTTCTTAATTTAGAGGTTAAAAAGAAAAAAAATTTTATACAAGATTATACAAAGATAACATAGTTTATATTTAATTTCGATTATATTAAATTAGAAACTTAATATAAGTTTTTGTTAAATTATTTAAACAACTATTATTTCTATTTATGTAAAAAATACCCATGGCATTTGATGACATAATTTTTTCCACGTGTAAGTTCCTGGTGAAGAATTATTGCATATCATTATGTAATTGAATATTAGTTGTTAGAATTAGAAGTGTCAAGGCCTAAATACATGTATTTGTAAAAATTGTAATTATAAATTATTTGTCCATTTTATCGGTGATTTTTTTTATAGATTAATATATAAGGGGTTAAGTTATATGTTACGGGTAAAAAAAAAATTTGAACACTGAATATTTTAAATATTTTTTTATTCAAGTAGATGAAACGTGTTTTAAAATTTAGCACGAAATTTTAATCAATATTCAAAATTTATTATATTTTATTGATAAATCGAAAAATACAATTTAATAAATATTTAAAATATTTAACAAATTTTTCTAATATCTTACATATAGGAAAAATGATGGACAAAGTAGAAAATAGACTTATCATCTTATGATTTCATATAATCAATTTTCTGAATTACTAATAGTGAAAGAAATCAATTGATACATCACAGTGATCTTAGAATCTTTTCTATTCATCGTTACTAACGGATGGAAAGCTGTTGAATTATCGAGTGCCACGATATTATCTACGAACGATAAGTATCTCGACACGAATAATCGTATTTATTGTATAAGTGTTATTTTTTAATAAACCTACATATTTTTCTTCAATCTCTTCTTTTTGAGAAGTATAGCATTTAAGAAACGAAGAAGTATGAATGCGTCTGTGCTAAACTGTACAGAAACGAACGTAAACATAGGAGTAGAATCAACAATTAAAAGAAGAAGATTCCACCAAAAAAAAAAAAAAATAAATAAATAACGAAAAAGAAAAAAAGAGAACCAATAATTAAAACTATACTCGCTGTATCCAAAAACTTAAATGTATAGATGATATAATTAATATAGAATAATATCTGCTCGTTTAATCTATTCTACATATTCTTCTACAATATAATCAGTCAATAACATCATAATTAAACATTGTGTAATTACATTGTGTAATACTAAATCTACAATACTTTCTTCGCTCTCTTCCAAATGAAACGAAGATTTCAAAGCGTGTCTTTTGAGCAAGCACGTTATCGCAAAAAATAAAACAATTTAAATATCTCGTTTGATTCGTTTGATATTTCACAGATTTCTGATAACGAAATTAAGGAATTTGATCGTTATCACGTATAAAATCCTTGGGTGTGCGATATCGTTTTGTGGCACGGACGTGAAAATATCACGGAGCGGGCATCAAACGGTGTTTCAAGGCTGACCTGGTATAGGTACTTATTGTATCAAGTCTCGTTAACGGGAGATGTTCATTCACTCGCGCTCACGGATGACAAGTACGGTTCGTGGAACACGAGGCGGCCGTATTGACCCGTGTCACGGAGCGACACGGAGGTGTCGGTGAGAGATCGGTGCGTTTCTTTCTACGATCGTAAAATGTGCATAAATCTGTGTAATTGTCGCGTAATGAAAACTCGAACTGTCGTGCATCGACACGTGTGATAAATATGGCAGCGCTCGTTCGTCTTAAACGTGGGAGCGTCCAGTTGAGACATGCGGCGCTTGAAATGAAAGGTAAAGGGGAAAATCTTTCTCGAGGAGATATTAATTTGACAGGACATGATTATTTAGATCGGGTAGCAGAAGCTATAAAAAAAGTTACACGATATAATGATAGGGTTGAAATAGTTATTTAAACATAGCATTACATGTAATTACATATTTGTAATTTAAAATATATGTTGTTATTATAAGAGTATTTGTTTAAACCAGAGAACAAGTTTGTGATATATGCCAATACTTAATAAAGTAATAAGATAATAAATAAATATTGTATTAGACTCGTGGTGATTAAAACTTGGAGATTTATGATTGTATATTAGATTATTAATTGCGTATCTCAAATAATACATAATTTTTTCCTGTTTTCCTACTCGAGATGTACACGGAATTTTTTATTCTATCTTCACTTTATAAAGTATACGAATGAAAAATGAAGAAGGAAATTTCTTATCATCGGATATTTGTTATTTTTTAAGAATCATTATTTGTACTACGTTTTAAGGAAACCAAAGTCGAGGTCGTTTGCATTGCACGGAATAGTAATGAGATAATAGGGATAGAATCGTACGATAAAAGAGGTATGCACACGTCGATTTTGCTCCTTTCGACTATCGTGAGATGGAAGAGTTCGTTAAAAGAGGTAGAGTGCAGTTGGTGAAACGTAGCAGTGTTCAGATAAAGCAAGCCGCATACGAAGTTCGAGGTTCGTCCAATTAAATAGATAAATACGTAAGATAAATACGATTTAAAGTAATAAATAAATAATAAATTGAATATTTTATCGATAATCTTAATAAAAATAGACGCTAATTATCATCAATTTGTACAATACTCTATATCGAATGAAAAATCAATCCATTCTCATTTCATATTTTTATTATAATTAACGTTGAATTTATGATATTTTTCTCTATAAAAAATATTAATATTATTTTGCAAAAGAAAAAACGCATGTTCTTCCAAATTTGTTATGATAATTGATAAATATACGATAAATTGATATTATACAATGGATAATTAGAAAATATTTCCTTAACTCTGAATTAAAAACCGAAATTATGAAATCTATTGTTTAATCAATTTATCAAAAACAAACAGTTAGAGACGATGTATAATAGCGCTGATAATATATGTATACAACGTGCATAACAGTTGCTTGCTGTCGCCTGATAATACGATAAAAAGAATTAAAATTATTTTGAGAATAGAATGTACTAATTTAAAAATATCACATCTAGACATCGTCTGAAACTTTATATAAATATCTATAATAACTTATATAATAAAATATTTTCGAATATTATAATTTTTTCTAATAAAATAATAATAATAATAATTTTTATGGTAAAGTTTATCAAATATTCTTGTTTAATAATTGATTAGCGGCTGTACGAGCGCGACACATCGTTGCTGCGCTTGTTGCAGTTGGATTTGCACTTTGTGGCGCGGTGGAGGTGAGCTCCTCGGTTGCATTACTTGCCAATCAAAAAGACAATCATGCCATCATTGACACATCGTGGCATTGTGAAATGCTGGTCAACATCAGTAGTCGTAACCGCACCGAAGACTTTGAAGTTATATTAATGGAGGTAAATGTATTAAATATTTTTTATATACTTTGCCGAGGAACACTTTTTTTTTAGAAAAAGGAATGAATACTTTGCAGTTACCACCCGAAGAACGTGCAGAATCTATAATGAGAGAAGCGTTTTTGTGGGGACAAGTGGCAGGTCCGATTTTAGGAGGATGTTTAGTATGGGGAAGATCAGGGCCATCTATGGTGTTCTCACGTGCTGTTCTTAGTGCTTGCTTGGCATCTTTATTGGTGCCAGCTGCATGGAGAGGCCCGTCCCATGTAGCGCTTCGTCTGTTTCAGGGATTATGTACAGTAAGAATTAAACGAAAGAATATCATGGAAGTTATAATGTGCATAATATAATTTTAGAAATAAATAAAGATAAAAATATTATAGGATAATAGAGAAATCGTTAATCACTGATGATTTCTCACTTACAGGGTGCAACTATGCCTGCTGCTCACATGCTCGCTATGACTTGGTTTAAGAGCACTCATAGAAGTTGGTACTTCAGTTGTTACGCTGGTAAATTTTTATTAATTTTAATATCGAGGTCTAGATATATATATATATAATTATATATCTCTATAACGATATTAATAATAATAATAAATATTACGTTTGTTAACAGCTGTCAGTGTTGGATACTGTCTCACAGGATGGATAGGAACAGCCGTCGTCCGAAGTTTTGGACGAGATTCGCTTTGTTATGGTCTCGTTTGCATTGCACTATGTTGGTACTTCTCTTTTGGTCGATTCGTTAAAGACACACCAAAGTCCTACCAGCACGATACAAATGTAAGATCAAATTTTCTCTTTATCTACTTTAAATGAACGATTTTCTTTTTGTATCCTTTTTTTGACAGTATTTAATTCAGATTGTTATTACGAATCATAGAGAGAAGCTAATGTTCTACGAATATTACAATGCTAATAATCCTAATACCATTGTTTTAAAAGATTAATGAAGCGTTATGTAAAATGAATTATTTCCGCGCTAAATGTTAAATTACTAAATAACGAAAAAAAAAATTATATTAAAAAAAAAGAAACATTTGAATATGAAATAAATAGGCAGCTGTGATTCCATGGGGGAAATTACTGCGATCCGTTCCTGTTTGGGCATCCGCAGTGGCAACGATGGGAAATCAATGGGGCGATGCAACTCTCGCTCTTGGTATGACGAAATATCTGAAGCTCATTTATGGATTCTCAACGGCCAATGTGAATATTTTTCAACGATATATACGTATAAACAAATTAAAACACATTCGATCCTTCGTTTTATCCTGCAAAATAAATGTTTATCTTTCAATGATTTCAAGGATTCTGTTCTGACGACGTTACCTCACATCGGACATTTCATGGCTGCTTTAACATGTGGTCTTCTCGTGGATCACGTTCGTGAATCGAAAATAGTTTCTACGACCACGGCAAGAAAATTGGTCGTTTATACTGGTACGTATTCATTAATCAATCAATTTATTAATCATCATGAACAGCTATCCATTTCTTAATTTCATCGAATTAGATTTTTATCAGAAAATAAATTGATTCGTTCTGTTTTTCGCAGCTCATTTTATACCAGCTGCCCTACTTTTCGTCGCTGGTTACGCTGGTTGCCAGGCATTAGGGGCAGCCTGGTTAGGGATAGCCGCCCTTCTCGTATCTGGCACCGCACCAGCAGGAGCTTTGGCGGCCATAGCTGACCTAGCTCCTGTAGAATCTCCAGCCTGTGCAGCGGCTGCGTGTGCATTGTGCTCGACTTTAGGCGCGGCAGGTCTATTGGCCGCTAATTACTTTGTCACCCAAGCTCTTCATGGCTCTGTAAGTTGATAATTTGATGGTAAAATTTTTCTCAATTCATATACACGATTCATATTTATTATTATTAGACAGACGTGTTCCAATCTCCGTTTTAACATCTGGCTTCCTCTTGCAAGACTCTCTCTGTGGTAAAAATACCACAGGAAACATTAAACCTTTCACGCTTGTTTATGTTAACGAAACCGCAATAACAATTTTAACGATCCTCCAATTCTAACTTCCTTACAGCCCATTAACTGTCGGTTACCAAGTGTAAGTATTCAAACTATCCTCCAATTAAAATCCTATTACATTTCGTTTTTTTTTCCTTTTTCCCCTTTCTTCTTCAACCGCGAAATCACTCGAGTAGAATCACTTAATAATTTAACCACGTATTCGTTGGAATATTTTACATTTTTCCATCAATCTTCATTACGGTAAAGAAGAACAATTTTTTTTTTTTTTTATTTTAGATAGCCGGCTCGTGGCGACTGGTGTTCGGTGTCGCCTCCGTCGTTCTGTTAACGACTGCCGCGGTTTTCTTGGCGCTTGGAAAAGGCACGCCGCAACCGTGGATACCTTCCGTGGCACGGCCACGGAGTCACGATGCAATTTACGAGCAAGACGCGTTGGAGCTCGATTACGAGGACGTGGCGGTGCAAACGGAACCTTTCAATCCTTATCCGCTCGAGGAGGACGCCGAAGGCGCGAGAAACGTGCCTCGTTCCGCCTCGGTCCACTCGGAAGTTTCGCAGGCGTCCACCTAGATTCACGGTCATACGTGAGAATTTCGATATTCAGTTCAGTATTTTTTTTTTCTTTTTTGTATGTAAGGATTATATTTCATATTTCGTTAATATTTGTACAAAATATCGAGGAGTTATTTTAAAGTTTTAAGCGACTGCGGACGTTTATGCAAATTGTTTAAGTTTAATTATACGTGTACGTTGCACATTCCTTTCACGTCTATTGTTTCACTTTTTGGAGTCAAACGGTTGTGTGACGCTAGTCATATATTCAGAAGCGAAACCGATCTACTTTATCGAAAAATTTTTCCCAATTTTAGGCGCTTAAGTTTTAAGAAATTGGACGATTTTATCTTTCTTAAATATTCTCAAGATATTCGAATATTAAAACAATGGATTGAAATAAATTAGAAATTTGATCGATTTCGCGTTATTACCTTATTAATTATTCACTTTTATGTTAGCGCGATAAATACGCTTGCGTAAAAAGCGTCAAAAGTAAAGTAAGTTGTATAGAATATAGCTCTCTCTCGTGATATTTTACTACACGATTGTTACCCAAACGTATCGAGATCGTATCATATCCCTGCGAATTCCCCTTTCTTTCTCTTTGTCTCCGTGTTTCTTTGCCGATCGTGAATATGTATCGTGCACGGATACATACATACGACAAGACAATGAATCCATCTTAAGTGTGTATATCTTTTACAACTTTCCATTACAAACGACGAGGAAAGTGGATGAAAAGAACTTGTTGCTCCAATTATATTGGATGGAAACGACCTCCAACTCTTCTTATTTACCTAGGTGGTCCATATTAAAAAATACGCTCGTTATTGGCACTGTTCACAGGATACCGGAAGTCACACAGTTGCAAACTATAGGAACACGGTCCAGTTGGCGAATACCTCCTCGTTTCTTAACGACAACCTTTCACGCGTGCATCCGGTCCCAGCAGAAAAACCGAAAGGTTGCCTGCCATGAAAAAAATTCTTTCCTCCATTACCGTTAAACTATCCGTTTCCGTTCTATTTCTCGATAAATACCCAGTTATTGTAATCGATATCAATTTCACGATATTTGTCGAATGTTATTTAATTCTTAAGTGAAGTGAAATTTTTTCGAATTCGTGCACGGATTAATTTATCGATGATTTATCTCTGGGACGAAGAAAGACATTGTCATAATAATTCTCGAATATCAAATATTGATATCATTCATGTATGTAAATCGAAAATTTTTTGAATCCGTTTTAAAACTGATTCGATTGTATATTCTTTTGCAAAAATCAAAAAAATATTCGTGAAGTTTGTGCGATGTATTTCTATGGAGATTTGGCAAGAGGTAAAAAAAAAAAAAGAGTACGTGGAAACTAACGTGCAAAATCTCATGATCTACGCTCCTGTCGTGTAGCGACCGTCTAACAAATACGAGTTCTCGTATCCAGCAGCAAAGTGTCGCAACCCGCGATGCTAATTACCAACAGGTAGACATGTTATTATTCTTTCTGGTACGCCGGCTCTCAGAGACTTATGAAATGAATTTTCACACCATATAGTTTATATCTATCATCTATCTCGTTTTTATTTCGATATAAGTATATTACACTAATTTCGTATAAAATTATATTTACAATATGGAATGAAGAACGTTAATTTGGATACGTTCAATATTCAATTGAAGTAAATTCAAATTCGAGTTATTGAATTATCGGTAAATTTAAAATTTAAAATTGCAATACAACAAGAATATCGTGGACAAAAATAAGAATGACTGAATCAAACTAATAAAAAAAAAAAAAAAAAAANAAAAAAAAAAAAAAAAGAGAGAAATATTTCTAAAATCTAGAAATAACCTAAAATCTAAATTTAATAAACGATACTTCGCATTGACAATGACGATTGAACATATCCAATTATACTTTTGAGCTAAATTAAAGTACTTTCCGCTCGTCTCTTTGGAAATTTCTACGCTACGTGACATACAAAGTAAGATACAGTAAACGCAGCAACTGTATGCAAGATCAACGTAATTGTACTAGATTGACCATATACACCGCCATTTCGTCGACTTAAATGTAACGACGATTCGACTCGAAAGCAAGAACGAGTCGTTGCGAGATAGTTGAAAGTTGCCGCGCGGAAAATCGTATGGACGAACACACGTGGGACGTTTTCCCTTTCATAGAAGTCGATTCGTTTCGCTGACGATACCGGTCCGTGTTGTTCCGTGAAAACTGTGTCGCCACGATCGACCTTATCGACGCCGCTTTTCCTTCATTCTCACGCTCTTCTCTCGGCTATCTTCTCGTTATGGAAACGGATCATCTCTGTGTCCAGCTACTGTAATTAAGACGTTTCTTTGGACGAGAAAATTAATTGTCGAAGAAGATAAATAACCTTGTAATTCTTTTGACAAACGAGTATTGGAACGAGTATGAAAGTATAATCTCAAGGGAAACGTAAAAAAAAAAGGGGACGTCGAGTGTGAGAACGGTTCATTGCGAAATTTCTTTTTCATAAAATTCTTTGTCTTTAGGGATAATTTAATAACAGAAAAATAAATAATATATTTCGAAACATTTTGTCTAAATTGTACAAACCTAAGAGAATCTTTTCGCTTACAAATTTACGTTTACTTTTTACAGTATCCCTTAATGTTTCGAATCTATCAATTTATTCATCAATATTCATATCAATTATCGTTGATAATTTTTAAATTGTGACACGTGTCATTTCCTAAAAATATATATATATATATATATATATATATATATATATTCTACAGGAAATATTAACTTTTCTACGTAATTATAATTACATCTTCCTATTTAATTCGTGAAATCACTCGTACGTGTGACCTCGTATATTCTACAAACGAAATAGTATTCGTTATAAAAAAAAAAAAAAAAAAAAAATGAACTAAATTCCGACGTCAACTTAAACATTCTTTGATTTCATAACCACCGAGAGCTAAGTGATCAGAGATAGAATTATTCACATCTTCTTCTTCATCGTCTCCTTCCCGTCCTCCTCCTCGTCGCTAATGATCTGCACGCTCCTAACCGGTCCAGTCTTCCTGTACCTCGAAGCAGGCGTGGTTGTGGTCATAATCGGTGACGTGAGCATGGGAGGCGGCCGTTCAGCGTTAATCGCCAGTTGCAGCATCCTCAACAACAATGCTTCTCGGATAGGTGCGGGCAATATTTCATCCCCCTCGTCACCGATCTCTTGCGCGTAAAACTTCTGCCTGTATACCCTCTTCGAGTACCGACCTCCGTCGTTGTAATCTTCGTACTGTTGGGGTTGATAAACAGGGCTCAAGGGCCTGGTGAACACGGGACGCCTGACGGGGACACGATCGCCGTACTGAAGGGGAACTTGTTGGTCGTAGCCCGGAATTTCTGATCGTGGCGCAGCAACTGTCTGATAGCCTGGCTGATAAGAGGGATACGGTTGCTGGTCGTACAGTGCGTCCTCCAGGTAAGTTTTCGGATAGGAGAGGGCCTGGACGCCGTACTGGCTGACCAGCAACCTCCTCAACAGTAATTGGAAGTCACGTCTGCTCAGAGGCGGGTTGATTGGATTCGGTGGTTCCGGGGGTAAGGCTAGCGTGCTGCTCCTGTAAGGATATTCCGAGGTCGTTTGATACTCCCTTTCATCGACTGGGCTAACAGGTGGCGAGACGGGTCTCAACACGGGCCTCGGTTCTTGGAAGATGACGGGTCGCGGGAAAGGCCTTGGACGCATGTAGCCCGGCGCCATGGCGACTCTGGGGTCTTCTTCTTGCTCCGGAGGAACAGGATTCTCCGTCAGATAGTGAATATTTGCGTCCGTTGTCGTGGAGTAAAGCGGCTGCTGGTTAGGGAGGGGGCGCAACAAGATCCTATTGATGGAGAGCGGCCTGTAAGCGGGATCCTCTTCGATGTTCGGCTGAGCGGGAACTAAGATTCTTCCACCCGGCACCTCGCGCAAGAACTGGTCCGGTTGTTGCCTGACGAAGATGGGCTCCGTGCTCTGGCGTAGATACTCTCGATTTTCCGCCGCCAAGCGCGGGGGGCCGCGGATCAAAACAGGTTGAGGCTGAGAGACACGCTCCTCCTGAGGCATTTTCGTCTCCGCTTCGAAAGCTCTGGAGTTTACGTTTTCGAACGATCTCGACGAAGCGAGGTTCTCCCGATTGACGTACACTTTCGGCTTTTCGACCCGACCAGCCGGCGAGACGCGTTGCAGAACCCTTGGCGGAGTGGTCGTGGTGAACAGGGGCCGAGTCGTGGACAAGGAACCACCGTAAACGTCTGAATGATCGTCGTTGCTACCCTCCACGATTGGATTAGGTTTCGTGGTGTCTTCGTGGAGCTGTCTCCTTAAATTATTCCCACTCGTCACTTTGGTCTCGTCCTCTTTCTCCATGAAATCGTCGGAGATGGGACGTAAAGTTTGATCGACCGGCCGTTTGGCAAAAATGATTTTTCTGTACGTGGATGTTTTATCATCCGTGGTTGGTCGATTTATCTGGGAATCTTCGTCCTCTGTTTCGCTTTCTTCTTCGATTATCAGTGGCCTCTGTTGCCCGTTTATAATGAAACGTGGTCTGTTCTTTCCCGTTCCTTTCAGATAATGACTGAATATCATCTTCGGTTGTTCCGTCGTGGTCGTAGTTGTGCTCGTGGAAGTGGTCGTCGTCTTTCTGTTTCGCGGTATGGATTGAACCACCGACGATTTCGTGGATGCCTCGGTCGAGGAAGGATAGACGATGTTCGGTTTCTTGGTCGTGGTGGTACGATTTAAACGTGGAATGCTTTGTACGACGGACACGTGCTCCTGTAATGGCGACACCGTGGTTGCTTTAAATCCTGTTCCATTAGAGGAAGAGTACGATACCCTCTTAATTTCACCATCCGCGTCGACGAAACCGAACGTACCCTTGATGTTGCCTAAAACGTCACGGCTCTCGACCTGACAATAATTTCTTCCGTTCAGCAAATTTCTCGTTGATTTGAAAAGTTTTAAAAATATTCCATTGAATTGAAATTAATTTCGAAATATTTTTCTTTACGTGGACACGTTACGTGTGTAAGTTTTCGCTAACAATAAATAAAATTTCGTTAAATATTTATATTAAATGGATATAAATTATTTGATTTTAAAAGAATAAATCGTATAAACGTAAGATTTATTGTATTACTCGAAATTTATGCCAAGCACTTTCATGTTTTCTATTGCATAAATTTAACCTACTTTATTCGCTCTATTAGCGATGTTTCGAGAGAGAATTCTGCCCAATTAAGTTGTTCAAATTATTCAAAGAAGCTGTTTCCTTTATTTCAACAACAATTAGAAAATATAAACGATGTCAATATTTAACAATTTAACAATTTAATTGCACAATTTGCTTGTTCAAACAGTACCTCTTTCCGCTAGAAGATTACTCGAATTATGAAACGCGTTACGTTACAACGATAAATCTCTCGAGTATTAAGAAACGTAGAACGCCCATTACATACCTTTCGCATTAAACGGTGCAAGCTATTTAATCTTACCTTGAAAGATCCATCCCCAGCCTCGTAACCGTACGTGTAAGAGCCGTCTTCATTCACTTTTCTGATCTGTTTCAGGATCGCCACCTGTTGATCGTGGTGTGTCTCGGATGTTTGCTGATCCGTGACGTTTGAACAGCCCGCGGTAACCAGACAGAAAATTGCCATCAGCCATGGCGTCATCTCGACGGCGGCAGATGTTGATCTCTGTAAACAGAGAGTTAAATATAATTGGCGCATCTTATGTTTAATTCAATAATCTTTACCGCTTGGAATATAGTTAATGATAAAAAAACTAATGTCGCATCGATCAACATTATTTAAATTACGAAAGAATATTTATATAAATTTCTTAATCACTTGCATTTATTATATTGTATATAAAAACGACTTAAAAAAAAAAAAGATCGTTTCGATCGATGGTAACTTGGCAAAAAAAGAAGGTTGTTCACAAATAAAAAAATATTTTAAAAAGAAAAGAGAAGGAAAAGAGAGATGGAAAAATATTGAACTGGAATCAAAAAACTCTAGAACACTAAGAAGGAAGGTTGTTCACAAATAAAAAAATATTTTAAAAAGAAAAGAAAAGGAAAAGAGAGATGGAAAATTATTGAACTGGAATCAAAAAAATCACTCTAGGAAACTAAGAAAGAAGATTGTTCACAAATAAAAAAATATTTTAAAAAGAAAAGAAAAGGAAAAGAGAGATGGAAAAGTATTGAACTGGAATCAAAAAATCACTCTAGGACACTTTTCACTTAAACTGATTTTATTAGAGACGTCGAAGCACCGCACAGCAAAGAACTACCGAGAACTGTGCACTGAAAAGTGAAAACGATGCACTGCTATATTCACAATCACCGGGAATACACAATGGATATATCGGATATATCCCGCGAGATATATCGTAATTAAATTTCGCTGGATTAAATTAGCCTTTGTAGTTGTTCGATATTAATCAATTGATAGATGCGATGAACACGTTGCCACACTGATCGGTGAGCCGTAAGTAGTTCGAACGGTAAGTAAATACCTTGTAACTGGAAACCATGTTACCGCAGATGCGGTGAACGTTCTTAATATCGCGTGGGGTGCCCACTGCCGTTATATATAGAGTGACACAGCGTACAACCACCACCCTTTCCACCTCAACGTGCTCTCCAGCGACGCGCTCAACCTTGATGACCCCTAAATGTTGGTTACGAGAAGTATATGTAATATTGAATAATACAAGCTAATCAAACGTTCTTGTCTCCGTAATTGAAAATTACGCAATTTTCGTTCACTTTCGGTATTGGCTTTTCTATTTCGATGTATCGATCAATTTGGATCAATGGATCGGAATATTTAATACACATTCATTTCGAACGAAATAAAATTTTTTCGAAGTATTTTTTAAATATTTTATATTTAAGGTTTTTATATTTTACGTAAAATTTATTTATGAACAGTAATAATTGTGTTACACAATATAATTCCATTTCGTTTATGTACATTTTCTCCTCGTACTAACAAATCTAAACATATAATAAACGTTTTTCTAACAAGTAATAAATATTTCAGATCATTGCGTTCATCTATTCCTCATATTGTTTTAAATACATCATTCACAAAGCCTGCAATCTAACGATACAAGCCGAATTCAAAATTCCAATGGTTTTTCCATGCTTACAATTATTAATTATTCTTAAGAATAATTGAAACATTCCATTTCTCGTCACGAGGAAAAAAGAAAGAACGGAATAAAAAAAAAAATTCGCGTGGATCACGATGAAAGTAAAGCGGCGACAAGAAAGAGCGGAAGTTTCTTTACAAATGGTGGGCGCAAAGACAAAGAGGAAACAGCGACGACAGAATAGAAGAAGTTTTGGACTCGAAGGGGACACGAGTGAAAGCCACGTGGGAGTACGCGGCCAGACAAGAACAGTAGTAGTCTGTAAAATCTGTAACAATAGTTCCCATAGTGTGCAACATCTCGTATTGTGGTATTCGAGTTCTATTCTAGACACTCCCACAGGACAATTATTACATCATGCAATTTCCTCCAAGTTTCGTACAGAGATTAATTTTTTTGATGCCACTTTGATATGCCTCTGTCGTGGACCGTGGATCGGTTGTATATCTCCTCTTTAGATCCCTTGTTGTTCAATCTCTCGCGGATTGTCGTTGCACTCCCTCTTCGTAGTCAGTTTGTAGTTTCGAGTCATTGTTATTGGGAATTTTAAGACAGTCGCGTTGCTTAACCTCGCATTTGCGATTCTGATACGCGGCTACGCGTTCACCGGGCGCTTATTTGAAAAAAAAAAAAGAAAAAAAATTAATTGTCTGTCATCTTTTTTGATCCTCGAGTCGAGATTTCTGCTTTTATATACGGGAATACCGGTATTCATCTTCGTTTAATTAAGAATAGAGGAAATGACGCTTCAATTTCACTTTTCATCTTCCTTTTATGCAGAGATTTTATCTTGCGATAGTTATGAAATCTTTGATCTTTCTTTTTGTTTATTAGAGATATAAATATTTTTGATGTACGATCGCACGAAGAGATATTGCATTTAATTTTCTTAAATTTTCTGTATTTGATTGACTGTCAAAAGATTCTGAAATTCATGTCAAAGGAAATTGAATTGTTTTTCATTTCTGATATCCGTTTTTCGTTATTTGGAATTCGAAAACAAAGTTATTTTTGGTTTAAGATAAGAATTATTACGAAATTAAACTGATCGTGATAATTATACTTTGCGAGTATACTTCAAACGTCAAATGGAATCTAAGGGATATACATATACTTCAGGACATGCAATCCAACTTTCCGGAAGAAGTTAGCGAATACAGTGTTAATTGTAAGGCAACACACAGACCGTGCATTATTGTGAGTACGTTTTATGGACACGCCTACATTATTACCTGTGAAACAACTGACATTCTTGCTCTGAGAACTGAATAATGGTATTTTGTTTTAAACATTCCATAATATTAAAAATACACTTTAAATTTCATAGAGTTATTTTGAATCGCATAATTTATTTCTAAGACATGTTTTAAAATCTATTTTGCATTAATTTTTTCATTTTATGGAAAACAAACTATAAATATCCATATTTTATAAATATAGATGACAACATTGTTATTGCACTGTCCCGTAATTCTCATCCTAGATACATATTTGATTATGTATCATAGAATATCGATCATGATGACTCATTGATGACAGTACCTTGAACAAGTATACTACTTCTTTCGTAAAAGTTCTTTCGTAAAAGTATTATTAATTAATACGTGAAGCAATTTTATATATATGGAAAAAAGATATTACAATATATACTGCTTTTTTTAAAAGAATCTATTTGTAATATTTAATTCTTTGCTTCAAATTTTTCAAAAATGTTTCAAAATACTTTGTATATGTTTTTAAATATACGAAAATACGCGCCTTATTCGATATATCTCGATACGTGCCGTGTTCGATATATCTTTCGATGATTGCGCGCGCATCGCTTCAGTACTAACGTTCGAATTTGCCACAATGTCAGTGTCCCTTAAATTTCGCGAAAATAATTCAGTGTTTTAGACAAGTGAAAGTGTGTGAAATCAAACTTTGATATTAATTATAATTAAATGTAAGTAAATTTTTTTGTGCATATATAATTTTGTCGATTTTATACGATTTTGATATTTTTTAACTCAATTTGATAATCTTAGGTTAGATTAGCATTTTTGGCACAAATATGATTAAAATAATCAAAATTAATTTAATTATTTGATTAATTAATTAAAACATAATCATTTCTAAATAGTTTAAGCGAAGGAGAATTAAAATATGTATCTTTATTGACAGGTTAATAAACTTTGTCATCTTTCGTCGTATTTCTTCGTGCATTTTTTCGACAACGGATACGAACAGCAATATGCGTCACTGCAATGGTGAGTGAATATAATTTTCTAAAAGTAAGCATAGTTAATAAATGTAACAATAACATTAAAATAAATATTTATTTTAAATAACGAATTTTTGATTAACTATGCTTACTTATTATTATAATATTATTTTTATGAATTGCTTTTAAAATTTACATTCAATTGCAATTAAAATTACAATTATTCTTTTATAAATTATGTCAAGTATAATTTATTGTCGAATATATTTTGTATCAAAATTATGAAAGAAATTGATTGTTTCATTAATCTTCCATCGGTAAGACAGTGTTCTATAAAGTTGCTATGCAACTTTCGCTAAACTCCGATAGTTGTAAAATCGTAAATTATACTATGACATACTACAATATATTTATATCTACTATAAATTAAAAATTTTATACTAACAATAACATATATTTATCATAAAAATCTATATCAAAATTTAAATAATATTTTGTTTATTTATATCAAATAACTTATTCTCATCTTCGCTTATAAAACAAAAACTTCAGAATAGGTTAGATCATTAAGCAAAGGATAGAATGTAAAATTTATAATTGAAGTTATCTATAGAATAAATTTTAACTTTAATTAAATCAATCTTTTAAAATACCATTGAATTCAATATATTAAATAATTTAACAATAACTTGAGAGAAACATTTATCATTTAATGTATGTCGAAATTTGACTTCATATCGTATAAATCATTTGGTTCGCGCGCTTTCACAATTGTATTTCAAAGAGAAGTTTAAAAAAAGAATATTGGCAACTACTTGCTGTATATAAACTTGACGCGATTTGATTTAATACTTTAACCAGATCCTTTCGTTTTCAATCACTTTCACCAATGTAGTTAACTTTTACCGCAAAAGTGAATTTATTTACAAAGAACTATATATTCCCTTCCGCACTGTTTCCTGATTATTGTTCGATTCTTTTCATTTGTTTTCGTTATTCGTATATATACTAGAATAATGATACTAGAATAAAAAAATATCTAGAATATATATATTAAGAATTCTTACGTTAAACCAAAGTTGAATATTTTCCGACATCAATAATCTATGTGGTTAATGTAATTTTACATAAAAACAAAAAAATTTTCATTTTTTATCTCTATCTTTCTCAAAATAAAAATAAAAATTATTTTCTATCGAATATTAATATTCCTTTTAGAAATTGAATTAAATTTTCATTTGTTCATCTCAAAAATCCATCTATGATCTCCAAAGATCAGATCTATTTCTTTTAAGGGGCTGAATTAAATTCTCCATCGTTCGTTTCAAAGATCAATCGATTATCTTCAAAGATTAGATCTGTTTCGTGACATTTGTATTAAAATAAATTTATACGATACCCTATTCTTCGAGTAACCCAATTTAATCATCGAATCTCGAATAATCATTGCGTCATTCTATTGCACCTCCCAAGATTTCAATCGAACTCGATTCTCCTTTCGAACGTTGCTGCCCTTAATCGGGCGAGGAGGTTGCACACGTGCTATTTATGATGGGATCGTAGCGAGAACGTAGAAACTTGGACAGTAAACATCTCTGGTGATGTAATGATGCTTACATGCAATTGCACGCGTCGACTTCCTTATTTTTCTAATTTCTTTTTTACGGAAGCGGTTTCCGCGTGCGTTTAACCACTGTGAAACACGAATAGAAAATAGACCGCTGTCAGTGGCGGACTCGTTAATATTTGCTGCAATTACACGTTTGTGCGTACAAATGTTTAAATATATATACACTATATAACTTCATTTCTTGTTCCTTGGCGACGTAATTTCACGCGTTCAATCAAAGACGCGTAATATCTTATCTAAGGAAAATTCGATCGATAAATAGAAATAAAAATTGAATTGAAAGAGAAATATAATAAAATATCGGTTCGTTTCTTTTAAAATATTTATAAAAGTATGCGAAATAAAAATACAACAATAATTGATCTAGATCTAGAATTTTTCTAGATTTTACAATTTCGTTGAAAAAAAAAAATTTCCGGAAAGGGAAAGTTGTAAAATTGTATAATTGTAGAATCGTAGGAATAACACGCGTCGAAAATTCCGACTGTCAATTAATATACATTGAAGTTACAAAAGCGTATCGAAAATTACACAATCGCGTGTATAGATGTAAAAAATCGCGGAAGATGTCGCGTATCGAACGTTTATCATACTTACGATTTCTTCCAATACTTTTACTTTCTTTTCTGGCCCGTTTAGCGAGTGGGAATTTTAAATAGGTATCAAGAAAGAAAAGAAGAAAAATAGGACACAAGTTTTTTTTTTTTTTTTTTTTTTTAAAATACATTTTTCTTCGATCACGTTTACAAATAATATATATATAATATATATATATATATATAAAAAAACAACTATAAACGTATAAGAGAGACGTGTTCCTTATCGACGTAGTACTGAAACGTATAAATCACTAGGTAGCCGCTAGATATATTTAATTCTAACGAGATAAAGTATTTACAATATGAGTAGACAAGTGCATGTCGACGCTTCTGCACGATACCGTCGACAAGAAAAGATTACAAGTACAGCAAAGCTTCGTTTATGCGAAGGAAAGGAAATTTAATTTAAACAAGTTAACCAAAATTTGAGCTTTATATTCTTATTTAAAAAATCCAGAATTTTTAACGAAGAATCCAACAAACGAAGCTTATCATTATTATTATTATTAAATCCATCGATTTCCTTTTTTGTTCAAATATTAAAAAAAACAAAAACCCATCGAACTTTGCATAAAATTTTAAATAAGATACCTGAAACCCTGATCTTCCAATTATTTCGCATAAACAGAGTTTTACCGTACAACATAATTTTACTTAATTGCGCTAGATCCGCAATTTCATTTTCTCGAGACGCCCATGTCCCTTGTATCCTAACACCCTCGTCTCGATTAAATACGAATAACGTTCCGCTTTTACTCACTCTTCGTTCAAAAGAGCTTACAACTAATAAATAGATACACGATAAATATATAAATCGAAGTTGACGATCGTCGGCCTGGCGTCGCGTATCGGGGAAAATATTTCTCAAAAATCTCGCGACAATCCCGATACATACATATATATATATATATATATATACCATCGATACGAAACGAGTCGATGCGTGTGAAACGTTTTGCACGTGATTCATATCGATCCACGCCTCTCGATCCACGTGTTTCCACACGTGGTGATACGCGATCGCATAGCTTTCCACGGAATCGAGTCGTAGGATTCAGATTCGAATCGATTCTCACACTTGCGACAGGGAATGCAAAATAGAAAGTGTTTTGTTCGCCCTGTTCGAGCGGGCGAATGCAGACCACGCCAATGAAAGTAATGCTACATTTATCCTCGTAGAATTTAGTGTCTCTCGATTGGAACCGAAAATTTTAAATCGAACGTTGCCAAACGATCTTGAACCCGATTCGTTATATTGATCGACGATTGGTTTCGAATCGTGCGGAGTCGGTAAACGCGACTTTACTCACGGAAATATTGTATATGATGGACAGGGTGAAAGTCGGTGAATTCGGAATTTTATTTATCGTAGAAACGCGGATGAAGCGGTTCTGGTTCTTTCTTCTTCTACGTAATATCGAGTTGCGTGGATACTCTACACGTGTCTCTGCAATCTTTGTTATGCAGAGTTTCAAGTGGTTCGGTGGACAAGTTTAAGCGATACGATGTTAATTTATTTGCCGAGATATTTTATTCGGGGATTACGTCAACTTCTGTTCAATGAAAAAAGAGTCAAGTCAAGATTTCTGTCACACATGAACCAGTTTATCCACTTACACGATTCATCATATTCTATTTCATATTACTGGCTTTAATTGTGCAAAGGAATGAATTTATTGCAAGTATACTAGAATTCTGTGTATTTAATTGAAGTTCGATTAAGATTGAATCTACTTATTCGAATGAAAATTTAATTTTTCCAATTTGTTAAAAAATCATCAATCTATCATTTTCTGATCAATTCGGATAAATAGGTCATAAATCAAATGCAAAGTGGCGGTCGATTTTGTAATTAATTCCCTCGTCAATTTCTTACGTATTTCCTATGAATCATTTCCCTGGGAAACGCTGTGTGTCGGTGCGATTAAACATGGCGTCGTTGTTTAAACGGTAAACATTTATCCGGTTCGATCCTACGGATTCGCATTTTGTAATCGAATGAGCACGTAGGTCGGGATTCTATTCGAAACGATCGTGAGCACACGATGAATAATTCTGGTCGTGGCGTTCGGAATCTGCAATGTTACAATATGAATAGACGCGACGAGAAATTACTATGGTAATGCGTTTCGTGTGCGTGAGTATATATTGCGTCAGGTCATTGACTTTCACTCTCTAATGATAGTCGTTCTCGAAACGTTTATGAAAAGAAAAAAAAGAAAGAAAAAGAAATAATGTAATTTCGAAGCTGAAAATTGGTTCGTTAATTACGATGTTAGATAACATTATCAACGATGTCATTATTAATTTTAGTCGTCGTCTCTTCGAGTTTCGTTACGAAATGAACTAGTTTTGAGAAATCAGAATTGGAAAATCGTATTTTTATCGTTTTATAGATTTGTCTGCAAGTGAAATTGTTACATTTGTACGAAATTTTATAAACTTTTAGAAAGTTAAATAACGATTTCGAAAGTCAGTTCTATCACAGTGTGTTAGCATCGAATCTATTTTAATAAAAATCGTCGTATTTATGCAAATGTCCATGGAACGTTGATGTCGTCGATGCGAGAAGCATATCATTCTAAAATAAAAACACGTACGATGTGTTAGAAATAAATAAATAATGTACTCGAATTTCATTAGATTCGCATCATACTCGATAAAAGTAAATACTTTTGTTAATTACAACTGGGTTAAATATTGTTCGTTAACAAAACGTATCTTAGAAAGAAAAAGTTAAGTTGACCATCGAGGTTAAAATAAAAAAAAAAAAGATAACACGATTCAACTCGTAACGCGTATCCAAATAGAATATCCTATTCTCAAGATCAAATCCAATTAATTTAATCGTTATAATTTAATCGCAAAGAAAAAAAGAAAAAAAGAAAAAAAGAGAAATAACTCCTCGATAACCTCGAATCAATTATTAATACATCCCGGATACGTACGCGCCAGGCCCACTGACAGCACCATCTCGTTGTTAAAGTGCCGCGTTCGGGTGGTCCGAAACCGGTAATCGAATAGTACAAAAAAAAAAAAAATTTTTTTTCAAAGACGTACCCTACATATATATATATATAAAAATTCGAAAGAAATAAAAAAAAAAAAAAAGGAAGACTCGTAAGCTAATGAAAATATCAATAACGACCGGCTGTGGCTCGAAGATAGTGATCTATCTGACCTACGGAAAGTGGCGCGCTGGCCGAGTTGGAGGACCTCGCAGGCGCCACGTAGTAAAAGGACTGCGGTTGCGTCTGGGACTCGAGCAGCTGAAGCCTGTGCGACGGTGTCGATTGTTGTTGCTGTTGTTGCTGCCGTCTCTGCTGTTGGGCGTAGAGCTGCTGCGACTGTTGCAACAGTTGGGCCTGTTGCTTCCTGTACAGCACTTCCTGGGGTTGGTTGACGGTGGCGGATGGCTGGGGGGCGGCCGGTTGCTTATAAAGCGGGGACTGGCGTTGGGGCTGTTGGGGCTGGATCTGCTGCAACTGCTGGAGGCCGAGATAGGACTGGGGCTGGGCTACGAACGGTTGGAGTTTGTGACTTAGGGTGAAGTCGCCCACGGTTTGGGGTAGCGATTGATATAGTTGGGTGTTGTACTGACCGGTTGCGGGATCGTACACGAGCTCCGACTGGTAGATGGGGTCTGCGGCCGGGATGGACGCTGCGATCGCCGGTTTTACTTTGGCCGATTGGGACGGTTGCACGGGCTTGGGGCTCGACACGCCGACGGTGTTCACGTAACGCTCGAGCTCGGCGGCGAAGTCGAGGTGGGACGTGGTGGATGCGGTGGTGGTGCGTAGATTGGGCGTGACGGTGACCGGCGACGAGGGTCGGGTGTAGGACAACGCTGGACGCTCGGTGCTACTCGGGGACACGTACTGGGCGGCGACTTGTGCAACGTGGGGCCGAGGGGTGATTGCGACCGATTGCGGCTTCGGGTGGCGGGTCGCAGGGCGGCGGGTCGTCGTCTCGAGGGTTTGATAGGCGGCGGGGGAGACGCTGGGTTGGCCGCGGAGAACGGGCGAGGCTGTGCTCTGGTATTGCGTGGTGGAGGAGGCTAGTCTGTAGAGGGCGGCGGGGTTGGCGGTGGGCGATGGCTCGTAGAGAGCCGTGGACGGCGTGACCGGGACGTAGGCCGTTGGCTGTTGGGCCGTTCTGTAACCGCTCCCTCTCAATTGGGACGGTTTCACGAAGTCCTCGTCGCCCAGCTCTTGACTGGCGTCGTCGTCCAACTGGTATTGCGTTTGGAATATGGTGGTGGGTGGTCTGGGCGTGGTGGGGTGTTGGTAAGCAGGTCTGGCCGCCGGTCTCGGTATCGGCCTCACGGAAGGATAATTGGCCGGGCCGGAGATGTCGTCCTCCTCTTGCTTGTCGGCGAGGTCGTCCTCGTCTTCCTTGGGCGCATTCGGGTCGCACGGATTGCCGGACACGTACGTGAACTCCCTTTTGTTGCCGTCAGGGTCGATGTAGCCGTATTTACCGCGCACCACGCAATCGGTTCCACGAGTTTCCTCCTTGAACGAGCCGTCCGCTGCCTCGTAGCCGAAAGTGAAAGATCCGTCGTCGTTCACCTTGTTGTAATTGCGAATAGTCTGGACTGGCGGAGGCTTCGATGAGTGCAGAGCGTCCTTCGAACGTGGCGAAGGAAGGGCACGTGTACGCGGTTGGTAGACCGCTGGGCTGTAATCGTCCTCGGCTGCCTGGCTGTCGTCTTCTTCGTAATAAACTTGCGGTTCCGCGATACGAGGCCGGAGATCCGCTCGTTTCGCTTCTGTTATTAGTAACAGGCATAATGGGATTACCTGCAAATTGAAACCGAGTCATTAGTCATGATGATCCTTACTCTTACTTCTTCTTCGTATCATTCCAAGATTTAGAATTTTTCCTTTCATCTTTAAACGATATTCCATATTCCATGTTTTCCAATGCGTAGCATTTTCTAATGTCATACAAATTTTACTTTTACTTTTACTCGACTCTCCATTTTATCGTTTCACATTCTCACAAAACGCATAATATACACGGAATACTCGATAATTAAAACAGCGTACGTAATAGCAAATTCTCATTAATAACACGTTACAAATCTGTTAATATAATTGATAGTAATTACTTGAGCAGACACGCGCACGAAATAACGTTTTTAAGTAGTATAAGAGTAGAAAGGGGTCGTTATATGTCAGACACGCGAGCAGAGAAGGATCTAATGGCGGGGCGAGAGGGGAACGGTTTTCATCAACGTCACGCGAATCAAAATTGCTGAATTAGAATGTGGACAAACCGAAACGAGTTTGTTATTCTAGTTTCCAGCCACGAAACCGGATCTGCATGGCGGGGATACGGGATTTATAGTGAATAGGAAGCAGAAGATGGAGAGAGCGAGTTTCGCGGATCGGTGAACTCGAATACGCGCGAATGGTATGCGCCGCATAAAATTCCTTATCGCTCGCTCGGGCCAGCTTGCTAAAGCGTGCTCGAAACGAGCAAGGGAGAAAAGTATTATTAGCTATAACGTTATAGAATGGTTGATCCGATGTTACGAGATCATACGTTTGGAAATGTTGTTTCATTATGCGAAGAAGAGGAAGAAAGAGATAATTGGAATTTCATACGCGTCAAATTGAGGTTAAGTTGGTTCTATCTCGAACGATTTTTTCTAGGAAGATGATATTGAATTTTTTCAGTCAAAACGTAATGATTCATTTACGCGTACATTACGAGTGTATTAAGGTCAATTTCTTTGTAACACGGATTTATGAGGAAACAGCGTGTTCCATAATGATATAGAAACCGGCAAATGGCAGATTTGGGTCGATCGTAGGAAATGTTAGATTCCGAAGAATTTCTACTCGTGAGAAATCACGTTTCTGTAAAATGTGGAAAGTTTTGATTTATTGTACGACATCTGTTTTCGCAATAGCGATACAGAAATTCGAGGAAACGAATTCATAAAACAGTGTTCGGGACAGGTTGAAATAGAGATGAGATAGATGAGAAACCAACGACACAATCATATTAACATTGGAAACAAAAAAATTGTTTTTATAAAAGAAAATAATCGACGAATAAAATGATATCCCTTTAAGAGAAACGAACAAAGTGCATACAATCATGCATCACGAGCATTCGTTATACAACATACATATTCGGTATATAGAAGGTGAATAGGATTCGAAGGGATAAAAACCCTCCCGTCGATCACGTCAAAGAAATAATAAAACAGTCCTTGAAACATTCCATCGAACGATTTCTACTCCACAAAACACTGGCTCGAAATACTGGTTGAAACGCGGTGACGAAACGAGCAAACCTACCTATTTCAGGATATCAGCTCGATAATGCCCCGAAGAGAAACTAAATAATCTCGACTCTCTTCCCGTCACGTTTCTGCATTCTCATTTCCATCTCCTCCACATCGACACGAGGTTCTCCTTGTGATACTTTTCACCCGGTTCACCGATTCGTCATCGATAATTTCCCTCCCCTCCCCCCTCTCTCCCTCACTTACGAGGATGATTTCCCGTCAAATGACCGCGAGCACGTCCTCTCGAGACTCCGGCATCCGATACACTTCCGGTAAGAAGGAGCCCGCGTCGTCGGTGGGAACCGCACACGTGGTTACGTAATTTCTACTACTCGGTTGACCCGAATACGGGGCGAGGCAGAATTATGGCGGCGTGGTTACCGTGAGAGATTCAGATTCAGAGCGTCGCAACTCGCCTCTGTTTCTGGATCTCCTTGAACCGAGAGCAAATGCTCGTACAAAAGACAGGGGCGCACCACGCCTCGCGACGACCCGCAGTCGAAACGTACGAAACGCCACTGTCACTTTTCGTTCACGCCGTGTGTGTGTGCGTGTGTGTGTATACGCGAAGCAGCTCAGATCGTTCCCTTTCGGACGAATTTGGAACAGGATTTTGTAATCTATGGACACGCGATGATGGATGGAATCGGTTATTACTTTTCATTGATCGATTCTGGATCTGTTGATTCGATGCCAAGCTTGTGAAACGATCATTTTGACGATGATCGATGATATCTTGTTTCGAACTGTTGATCGATGAAACGAGATGAAATGTGAATATTTTTTGGAATTTAGGGATTTTATGTACGATTATTTTATATATTTTATAAGTTAACTCTTGACTACGTTATTATGTTTGCTTGTTATTGTTAATTACACTCTGTTTGTTCGAACCTAATTCCTTCGTTGAAACCGCTACACGTTTATCGCCTTACAGGAAGCGTTGTCGTTTCAACTATCACTTTCAATGGTTATATAGACTCAACAAGTTAACTGGAATTTCTTTTAATTATGTAGTATGAAATTCAACATCTTTTCCAACTTCTCGTTTTACCATTTTTATTTCGTTTTTTCTCTTATTAATTTCTCCTCGAAAAGTTCTATTTGTGTAAAAAGTTTGTCACTTTTTTCAAGCTTTAATCCAAGCATATTTGGATTTTCTTCAAATTTGGAAGGATGTTCGTTAAGAAAAAAAAAATCGAAAAATTGTTCTGTATATTTTATATAGGCGTTCGTGTTTTATTAAGTATTAACACGGTTTTTCTTGATATCTACGCGCTTTATCAAGTTTCCATTACGTAGAAACGTATAAAATTACGCGATGCCTTGTTTTGGCATGTTGCGGTATATAGAACCGGTGTAGAATCGACATAAGAGAGAATTCTTGCATAAAAACGCGTTACACGCCTTCGTGGAGTTTATAGAAAGCGATGCCGGTTTAATTATTGCCTTTGATATTTATGCATACCAGGAAGGTTACGGTTTTCGAATTACAGTTCCTTTGTTAGCTTTAACATCAGTTATTACATCTAATTTCGTATCATTCTAAATTATTAACTACATCGTTGACGACGAAAAGGCAATATGCTTCAAGTAATAATGATAATTCTTTTCACCAATTTCTATACGCGTTAATTCGCACAATTAATTTTACAGTCATTCTCGTTGCTTCGAACGATAAATTTGATAATCTTCTAATCCAAAAATATGAAAAATATTTGATACAATATTTCAAGAGTTTCTCATTCTTTGTTCACACTTTCGATCGAATTTCAATTTCCACGTCCTTTGCTCAATTTCACTTTCGCGTTACAGCAAATTACAGCAAAACGGAGTGAAGTTCGACGAGATCAACAACACGAAACATTTCTCCGCGCCGATCAAATCTCATCGTTCTCACTTTTTTTTTTAAAGTCAAGGTTCAGAAACGACGTTCAAACCGCGAGATTATCGGGGCGCAAAACGAACCAAAGTCATGCTCGTTCAATCGTGAATCTGCAAAAATTTCTGATCTAGTATAGAAAATAATAGAACTGGTGAAACATTGGAGCGGTTCTCGTGAAACCTCTTCGAGCAGGATCGTATTGCGTGTCGGTAATGGAGATAACATCGATATCGATGACTCGATTGATCGCGATCCAACGAACGAAGGAATATTCGAGACGTTGTTGGCACACAGCTCGTCCTTGAGACAGGGAGGTACCTCGTTACGGGACTTTCGAACGATACGGTATTCATCATGTTCTCTTGGGCGTGCGCCGATTAATTTCCAGTCGACCCGTGATAAAATGCGGCTATCCTTTCCTCGCGTTCATAAACCCTGCGCGAACGTTCTCCAGGCGAAATGCAACCGAGTCGATGCGCATGCGTGATAAAGTGGTTGTTTCGCAAGATGGCGCGGAGAAAATCGAAGGTTATTTTCGACAGGTTATTTTCGAACTGATCTTTTTGATCGTGAATCTGGTTATGGATGGAATTTGGAACAACTTTTTAAAGTGAACACGAAAATTTCGTGATCGCGTTTAATTAAAAATGTAAATTTGTATTATACATAGGGTGTTGGGCAGATTTGCGATTGTACGTGAAAGGTTATGTGTGAGAAAAAAAAATTAATACAAAAGATAAGCTTGTTGATTGAGAAGCGTCATATGTGAATTAAGATTTCTCAATATAAGATTAAAATTAAAATGAATGAAATTTAGGAATGTGAAAGATTTAAAGAATGTCATTTTTATGATGATAAATGATATTTTAATAACTTTATAATGATAGGAAATTGATCGCGAATTTTTTTAAAATCGTATTTTTAATTTTAGCTATTTCATAGTAGTAGTTTCGTAATAAGTATGTTATAGTTTGGAACGAATAGTGGAAAATTATTTTAGAAATTAAATATTATTTTTAATACTTTATGTATCGTAATGAATTAATTAAAATCCGAATGTGATTAATTAAATGAAAATTAATGAAAATTGTAAAAAACTTTCTCCGATACATCTGTTTTATAACTATATTAACAAGACGATAAACTTGGTCATAAATAAATCATTATGAATTAAATACTCTAATTTATTAGCAATCTGATGAAAATACCTGAAAGACATTTATATTCATTTTAAAATTGATTCGAAACTATATAAATTTACGCTTGATTCTTCGTTTCATTGCCTATAGAATATCCTTTTTTTGTCCTTTAAAGGATAATTTAAAATAAAATCTAATATATTCAAGTGTCTCGATAACTTAGATATTATCGCTTAACTTAGATATTCAGTCAGAAAAAACTTGACTATTCCTATTTTCACTTATATCGACATACATACGCAATCCAAATCTCTCGTTCAATGTACTCACAATCTACGAATATAATTAATAAATCTAATAATAGTTTTTAATATCTTCCACGTCAGACAAAAAAATTTGACATTGAACGTCTCAATAAATTAACTTCAAACTGGAAAACATTAATCTTCAATAAACAATTTCAACAAAATGGAATTTTCAACAAAAGCGTGATCAATCCAATTGATTGAAAAAAATCAGGAAAGAGAAAGGACGCGTTAAGGACGCGTAGGGCAGAGGAAGAATGACCCAATTTTTCATCTATCGCCGATTTAATCATCGGCTCGATTAAATTCACACGAGATCGATCCGTTACTTTGTCATTATTATCGGGAACAGGCGGACAGGCCTCCATTGGCCTGGCCTCACCAAATACCGTGTACAGTCTAATGACTCTGTATCTGGTCTGGAAAATCGTGACGCGGAGGCAGGCCTCTGTAATCAACGTTGAGAGCATGCCAGTCACATACAGTGAGAGGTATACGAACACATTCGGTCGTTCTGGTTGGAGGCGATCGGTCCTGCTCTACCACGCCTTGTCTAGCCCTCTAGCTCTGACTTTCCAGAGAAAGGAAGAATAGCGTTATACCTTCGTTGTTTATATATATATATATACATTCGTTTTGTTTTAAAACGTATCTAAAAAGAAAAGGTTAGAGCCGGTTATAAGCATCCGTAAATTTCCATTTGCACGTGGAATCCTTGGTTGGACGACGTTCGTTAGCGAATAAAATATTCATAAAAGTAGCTCGTTGCGGTTGATCGGTGGAACGAAATTATCTTGGCGAACGATAATTTGAGGGAAACGCGAAGGTTGTCCTGTTTGAGAAAAAAGAGGTAATGCAGAAAAATATAAATAGAAAGTACGAAAGGTTTTCTTCGTGGTAATGAGCATTCGTGGGATGCGAGGTATTTAAATTGAGAAACTAAGGGGTTGAGAAATTTTTCGAGAAAAGAACGTATATAAATTATGTTTTATAAAATATCAAAATTCTTTACATTTCATCTTGGAATGTTAGAGATATTAATATTTGCGTGTAAAAATTAAAAAATTTTGAAATATTGGTATCGGAAATGTTGGCACAATAGGAACGAACAAAGTTCCTAGAAAAGAGAAAGAATGTGGGTTGGATCGATCTGAAGCACTGTTTCGAAAGTAAAAGTAAGTTAATTCCTGGAGGAAGGTGGTAGCTGGAAGCAACGTTCTTATTTACTTCAATTGCTTCAATTTATTTTCAGTACACACGTTCTACGGTATAGAATAGGAAAATATATTGTTCAATATATTACTTTCTTCTTATAGATATTAAATATAAGGATGTCCATGCCATTCCTTATAAATACACAATTCGAAGATCAAAGCATACTGTAAGAATCCAACGATTCAAGAAGATAAAGAATTTCATTTCATTGTATTGTCACGAAAATAAATCAAAATCCATTTTTTCCACACAAATATAATCTTCTACGATATTTCCCTTTATTAGCTCAATTCATCAGTATAAAATACCCCTCGTTAATCCCTACAAAGTTGGATACTTTCGTTTCATCTTGAAGAAGAAAGGACAATTTTTAATTAATATTGAAAATGATTCTACGTCTCTGATAAAATTAATTAATTTCCAAAGATCGTAAACGATTATCGAACGATTCTTCGAACAAATGTCCATTAATTAAAGAAAAAGACGATTGTTTCTCGATACATCAAGATAGATTGCGCAATGTTATTGTACGTAATCACGATATACGAAGGATGTTACTTACTTTACAGATTTCCTGAATCGATTATACGCATCAATTACAACAGATTGTACGATAACGAATATCAACGTTATCACCTTCACGGTGAAGGTGAGCAGAGTTGCTTTCAAAAAAAAAAAAAAAAAAAAAGAAGAAAAAAAAGAAGAAAAAAAAGAAAAGAAAAAAACCGGTATATCCGTATACCTATATTTTCAGAATTGCATATCGCATTCGCCCCGTATTAAGTCCTCAGCTATGTTCCTCTGACTGGCCGTGTGCGCATATCTGATCCAGATACGACTGAGAGAGTCCCGTTGTTTGATTATGTTGCGTTTAGAAGGAGGAAGTAGTTAAAATGTCTCGAGCACACTTTCTTCGCCTGTATTTCCGTAGCGGAAGCTGTGCGTGATCATGTTTCGTTTTTTCTTTGATTAATCTAGCTGCCAGCACATGTTCTAATTAGCAGGCTGATGCGGTGAATGGCTGCAGGCCCGTGTCACGTTCGTGTTAATCGTGATGCAAATTGTAACGTCATGTCTGGAAAATTGTTGTGCAGGAAAGTAAAGGATGGATTACGAAGCGTATTAGTAGTGTCAAATGCCATTGGATATGATTAATTTGAACAAATTCATTGACTGAAAATTGATATTCTTTAATTCTGATTATTTAATTTTTCTTGAGAATTTTTAGAATAAAATTTTTGTAAGTTAACGACGAAAGATTTTATTCTCAACAAATAAAAATGATGTAACGTTAAAACTAGGGGAAAAATCCAGGATACGTTACAATTTTGTTTCAATGATTACGTGTCGAATAAATATATTTCCTCGATTAAATATTTATTATTTTAATACGGAGAATTTCCGTTCTTTTCTTAACAAAAAAAAAAAAAAAGAGAGAGAGAGAGAAAATTAATGCGTGATTGAACATAGAACTCGACCTTGTTGATCGATTTCCTTCTTATGTACAGTGAATGCATTGAATCAGTGGAAAATAATCATTATGTTTATGTATGCAAATAAAATGTTGAATAAAATGGGGGATAATAATTTTTCAAAGTATTTCTAAATAGGAAATCACAAATTATCACAACGTTACTTTTATGCATTATTCAAAGATTTGATTATATTTAGTCAATGAAAGAATAAATAATTTGTTGATAGAAATGAATAACGGTCTGATGCAATTACGATGACTATGATGCGGTGCTTAGATGAGTCAAAGCCTGCTTTTCAAGGTTTCTAGGCGTGAATAATATTTCTCTTTCGCCCTAACATTAATTTCTCTCTGGATAATTCTGCCACGCTTGAAATTTTCCAATAAATCAACAGTTTTAAGTTTCATTAAGTCAAAACGAGACCATTTTTACCATTTTTAATGGTAAATTTAATTTCATTTATCGCCATTCAGTAAATTCTAGACCTACCGACAAAACATTCTCTTCAACTTACTTTTTTTCCCATTAAAATTTAAAGAGAGAAGAAATAATCATAAAATTTACAACGAACCAATGATAGAGTGAAACCAAATTAGTATTCCATTTTCTACATTATTTATTTAACGATTCTATCCACTCCACCGTTATTCGCATAATTTCAATATTTTTTCGAAAGTGACGTTCAATGATCACTCACAAAGCAACCAGTGTTTCCAGTATAATCTTCAAAATTATTTTTAATATTCATCCCTTTTAATATCTACAAATTTTCAAAGCTCCAAAATTCTTTTTCGCGTGATCTAACCTTCATACAAAATATAAATGTTGAAAATTGATTACTTGCCACATTTACGAAACAAAACTTCCTTTTTATCCCCAAAAAAATTAACACGTCAATAATCACGGTTGCCACACGTTCACCATCTTGCGAAGAGAGAAGAGACAGGTGAATAAGTCGGATTTCTCAAGATCCGCGCGCCCGCAGGTCTCTTAAGCTTTTATCTTCGGAAGAGGATGCAAGATGACACGCTCAATCGTCTCGTTTCCCGGCGAAACTCGTATCCGCCGGAAGCTCGGAAGATGTGAAAGGTTTTGCGAACATTCATCCAGTCATCTCTCTCTACGCGTTTAAATTATTCGCCCGATCGATATCGATTCATGGATACATTCTAGAGATACTTATTCACTGTATCCCGAACAATTGTGCCGATCTCTACCCGGTTTCTCTACCCGGCTCGAGGGAACGACGAGGGCACGGCCGGGATAAAATGCACCGAGAAAAAGCGTTTTTAGAGTCTAAATATGGAGTGGTGGGTAGAAGAGTGAGAGTGAACGTGACTCGTTTCGTATGGGCGTCGAGAACGCAGCCATTGGTATGCAACACCGCTATGCCCTTGTCTTATGAACTGTGTCGTCCACTGAATTGGCCTGCCACTCGCTTTTTCCTTTACGTTTAACGGTTGGAAAGCGAGTAGGGTATTGAAACAGCCTAGTTGATGGCGTATTGTTAATCATGCTCGATTCTCATTATGTACGTTTCTTCTTGTTACACAGATATATTGTACAATGGGGGAGAGAGGTGTGAAATTCTCTCAATTAAGATTTCTGATTTAGTAGGAGTTTGGAGGAAAATTAAAAATTAATAATAAAGAGTAGTTAGAAAAAGTGTATAGATTCATAGGAATTATTTTCTTTAAATATTTTGAGGAAATTAAATGTTAAAGTTCTATTGGAGAAGATGACATTGGATCAGAAAGTATTGCATTAGTACTCATTAGAAAAGTATTAGTACGAATTGAACATCAATTGATTATACAATCTTCCATGAAGTTGCAACGAAGTGGCAAGAAAATTGTGAAATCGAGTAGCTAGAAATTATTTATCAAAAAATTTAGAAATCTTTAGAAAAAAAAAAAAGTTGAAGAAAAAATTTAAGAAGAATAGGAATTAATTCCTTTCCCATGAAATTTCAACCATGGAAATTAAATTTAACTTTAAACGCATTTAGTTATCGCGATTGAAAAAAAGTAAAGTAAATCGTGACTCACGAGTGTGTTTCATTTTTCGTTATTTTCTAATATAAGATGAATAGAAGGGAAAGATCGGGAAAGAAATGTAATAATTGACGAAAAATCTTTATCTATAATCGATTAAGGAAGCAAAATTACACGTTGTATCGGCGCGTTACGAATCAACGTAAGCATGATCGGGTTTAACCCTTGCCTTGGAATGCTTTTTCACTCTCGCTCGTTTCTTTCCCACACCTCATTTCGCATTTCGTTTCTCACATTTCACCACCACCGCGCGTCAAAAATTTCTCGTGACTCACTGTTCCGGCTTTGGTCGTCGATTCTCTTGCAGCCAACAGGCGATACGTATCTATACGACATCGAAAAAAAGTTTAGAGTGGTTTCTATGTATAGCTTGCTGGCGGTGCTTTTGTCAGATAAGAGAACGAAATATTGAAAATATAATAATCAATCGAATCAATCTTTTTTAAAATACGATTTATTTGTCAATTGGCTTCGATACAAATAAATAACGAAGATTTTTAAACACGTATTTTTATAATTTATACACAAAATATTCCAATAAAAAATAATAATAACAAATATAATAATAATAATAATAATAAAATAATAATAATAAAAAATAATAATAATAAAATATTCCAATAAAAAATAAAATAAAGTTAACAGGAAGATGATTCCACAATGCAAAAATGTGTGGAAATTATTCAAAGTTTCGAGCACAAGTGAATTTTTTTCTATTTCTAAATACGACATAGTGTTTCAAAATAATTAAAAAATACGTAGAATAAAATTTCCTCGTTCATTGGTGAATTCATTCACAGTCAGAGTCTGTGAATATATATTTATACTCATCTTTAAGTCACGATTCGACTCCTGTAATTCGTCGTCCTGTAATTAATTAAATTACAAAAGAACATGATCGATGAAAAATTTATAGGACGTTGGAGAACGTTGAAAGCTAAATGGTTGTCGGTACATTGTAAAGTACACATCGCATCGGTGTGACGCGAAACGGAGAGACGGTAACAGTTTCCAGTAAACGGTTATATTTTAGCACAGACTTTCCCGTTTTTGCACGCCTTCGCAGGCTCATTAGACAGCAAGACCGAGGAAAAAGTGAGAGCGAGAATATATATTCTCGTGCAGGAAGACTCGCATTGATGCGAAAAGTATCACGTGCTCATCAACGGAATTTTGGATCATTATAATATACGGCGTCTGTAACTTATATACGATAATAAACTCCCTTAATTAACAGTCTAACCGTACGCGTTTCCCAATCTTTCCGTCTCGTCAAACTTCGTCCAACCGCGTGCTTTAATTAGACGTTAAATGAAGTAAATCTAAAATGGAGGGGGGGAAGGGTTTCGCAAGTGCATGACGGTGGAAGTGATTGAGGCCTGTCAGAACGAAAATTATTCATTGTTGAGATACAACTAATTCGAAAATAGGATAGGATATTAAATCGTGTAAAATTAAATTTTTACGAATAAGATTAGAAAGGAATAGGAGGGGGTTATAAATAGGGATTTATTTTTAAAAAATTTTTTTAATTTCGAAAGACGTTATAATTTCCAATTTAATAACAAATAAGTGTTATTATTTGTCAAATAAGAATTCGAGAAACTCGATTAGAGAGTTAAATCTAAAATCGTGTTTTGAGAACGATTAAAGTTCGCAAACAACAACGCAACAAGAGATCGGTAATCTCTAATTGTCGAATTTCATTAGAACGGATGGCTATTCTTTCCCCCCGTTGTGCAACGAGAAAAACGATCGTGAACCGGCTTTTAACAAAGAACGAATTGCGGTTGTGCTCGAAGGAAGGATAGGATTCGTGTCGTGATTCGTAGAGAGCCAACTGATTTGATGACTGTTTATATCCGAGGAAAGCAACCGAGATTTACCCTTGTATTTGTACGTATTAGCCTCGCTTTCGCAATTTATCGGCGGCCAGTTTCTCCGCCAATGGTTTTCTATCGGGCATAGAATATAGGCCTTGGCGTATAGAGATTGGCCAACGAGAGTCAAAAACGATGCATCGTTGTTATGACGCGCACGTTTCCCTTAGCGATCGATGATGTAGTCCAGAGTATCAATAGTTTTTTTTTTTTTCGTACGTGGTTCACTTTCGTTTCGTTATGTTTTGTTATGTTAATGCGAACACGGAACCATATAGATAATAGACTGAATCGAGTGAATTAAAAAATTGCTTATATGTATTTTTCATTGGTAATTGAAGACGGTCGAAAGATGGAGTTACAATAGTCCTGAACAAACCATTCGTTTTCTCTTTGTTACTTTAGAAAATTTTATCGATAGTGGTGATATAAATCGTATCTATAGATGATAAATGGATTGAATTAAAAATTGCGTGTATATATATATATATGTTAATTTTAAAGTTTAGGTGAAGTGAATAGGTATAATTGTAAATTGAAGCGAAAAGTGAGGCGAATTTTTGTTAAATATTCTTAAATATTCCCTTTTTTTTTTCACTGAGGAAATTAGTAAGTTTGCTTTATGGTTAAGAAACTGTTCTAGAATGTAAATTGTAAGATATTTTAACGGAACAGTTATTATGAAATTATAGAGGTGTAAGCGGTTTAAGCGTGAAAAATATTTTCTGCCACGTGGATTCTGCGGTGTATCTTTACGAGTTTTATAGTTCAAGGTAATTGGTGTTGCTATTGCTCCGTATATGTAATGTATTAGTTTTGCTAATGAGACAATGAAACGTTAATGCCAATACAATAATTTATTCTAAAATTTCTCGATGGTTTAACGTTAGAAAATTTTATTACTGAATTATTTTTAAATGGGGAATAATTTTTTTTTTTTTTTGTAAATACTGCAACTTAACTTTGGAAAAGTGCAATGTGGAAAATTATACGGAAAATTCAACGTCTCAGCCGCGTTATTTGGTGGAAAGTCGGTGATTCTTTGTAATCGTGAAGTAGAAAACGAGAAGTTTCACTCTTATGGTATACGCTTGCACGATTTATAAGTTCGGCTCGCTAAAGATGCAATACCCTGTTAATCTCGAAAATCAGTTCGCACGAGATACCGATCTTTAAGATCCTAACGAGGATTATATAATTGTGAACAGTGGAAAATAAACAAAACGTGTAAAAATTTGACTCGATCGATTCAATATTAATGATTCAACAATGATAACGAATTTAAACTTCTGGATGGCTAACAATGGAAAAAGATGCAATATTCATAACCTGTTAGTAATACCATAATAGTTAGTTTATTTCTATTGCGTACATCCACTGTTATTTATGATCTATTAAACAGGATAGAATGAAAAGAGACGTAGATTTTCACTACGAAGAAATCGATCAATTAGACAATAGTGATTTATGTCTAATATAAATATAATAAGTGTATTGTGACTTATATAAATCTTTGACATTTATACGATTTAATAAAATAAAAATCTAAGGATTGTTTTATAACAATTTTTATATAATTATACTCAATGATTTTAACAGAATTACAAAAATTTTTAGAATATCATGGTAATCGTTAATTACTTTCTTTATTATTCTTATTTGTGAAATGTTATTTAATTATGTTAGGATTACAATGAGATTAAACATTGGTTTATTAAAAAAAAGAAAAAAGGAATGAAAAAAAAAATTTGTAAAATGACAGGTTGTGCGTTAAATTGGTGAAAGTAGCTATAATAAAACTTCCCAGTCTACTAGATAGCTGATCCTCGATCAGTTAGCCTCTTGTTTTTCTTTTAATAACGTTCCCAACAATTTCACGTAAGTTGAAAGTATATAAAAAAAAAAAAAAGATATTTTTCTAATTGTAATTGCATTGCACTAAAATTAAACAATAATCAATTTCAATTATAATAGAAATAATCGATCAATTGCAACTGGAATTATTATTATTTAAATCAGAGTACGATGGATAAGCTTCTCCGAATAGAGAGAGATAATTATAGCAAATTGGAACAAAGGAATAACAAATAATTCTTTTCATCGAAAAAGAAACGATACAAAGGAAAAAGGGAGAAATTGAATTGCGTTTACAGCTTGGGTTTACAGTTTTACGTTGGTTTTCGCATAATTAATCGTTCGATCTCACGAAAGAAGTTCATGAGTGAAAACCAGAATGGATGAAAGTTCCCATAGATGTTAAGAATGAGAGAACTCTTCCCTTCTTTCACGAGGAAAAATACTTTCGTTAATTACTTTTCTATAAATGGTTACACACAGAAATACAAAACAAATTTATATAATATATATTTCTTATATATCAGTTGAATAGAAAATAGATTGTTAATCGAATCGATCAGAATGTTCCGTGAGAAAGGAATGCAAACATTTTCATTTTTCGTTTTCTTCGAATTGAAGAAAAATTAGTAAAGTTTTTGATATTAAAATAGAATATTTTTTATGTTCTATTTGGAATTCCTTTCAATTAGGTTCGTGCAACTACGTGCAAATAATAACGAGTGATAATAACTTGAGAAATTGTGAAATATAATGAAAGTAATTTTGTGAATTAGAAAGGAAATTGTAAGAGATGTGAAAAGTAAGATTTTTTTTTTTTTAGGAGAAAAATAATTTCTATTATTTCATTCAGCTTTTACAAGCATTTTACAGCATTTACGCCGAATAATTATTTTTAAAAATAAACATACGTGGTAGAAAGATACGTAAAATAGAAAAATTAAATTTGAAATTAATCGTCGATGGATTTTGCATTGGACGGCAAATTAATCGTCCTTTCATCGATTCTAAACAGGGTAAACGTAATATCGCAACCACTTTGTTTGCTTAATATACACTGATCACTTAACATTACTCCTAACATGGGGGCGAAAGTCTGTCGAAAGTATTCCAAGCACACTTCGTTGCGTAATTTTCAACTAACACTTCAAATTTCGAGGATCAACACGGAGACAGAATTTTAAACGAGTGGCGCACGACTGAGAGCAAAAATTATTCCTTTTAAAAACATTTAAATTCCGCGTAAAGTTCCACCTCGTTCTGAATCTTCTTCCAGAATCGAATCAACAATTGTTAACAAAACTTTATAATCACTTAATTCATACATTCTCTTAAATAACAAATTTAAACAACAACTTCACACAAGTGAAGTTTACGAAGATGATTCTCCTACAACAACAACAACAAAATTGTAGAAACTTGTGTACAGCCTCGGATTTACAACCTGCAATTTACAAATTGTCAATTCTCTAAAATTATCGATACCAATTACCAATTATAAATTATTTTGCATCGTATCGAGGAATAATCTGCCCAATTCAAATTTAATCTCGCGAAAGTAAAACTCAATCGACCAACCCCTCGATCCAAATTCAATTTTCACTACACAACATAAATACAATACATAAATTCATTCATAAATTCTTAACATCTCCGAGTCACCGTAAAAACCTATATATATACGATACGTCATCGAACACGAAAGTGCACACGCCTATTCTTTCTCAACTCGAAGGACACCGCGAATGAACTCTGAAAGGACACCTATCCAATACCAATACGATACTCGCACCCTCTGTCAAAGCTCGCGCAAAGAAACGGCGCGTTTCATCAACGTAAAACGAAAATCCAAAGTACGTACCAAAGATATAATCCTCATGGCGCACGAGTTGGGAGAGAAGGAGGGTACAGGGTAGCCGTGGAACGATCCTCCAAGAGTTTCACTGAGAGAGTGCAGTCGTATAGTACGGAGCTCGGTCCTTTATAACCTATACGAACGGTTTTGCTTATAGTGGGGGCTAGTAACCGCGTCTCCTCCTGGACACACGGCGTTGTAACAAGCCGCAAATTAGATTCTCGTGAGGCCGGTCGCCGGCATGGCCATTGCCAAACCAGAACGCCACGGGGCCTCGCGTTGCCAAATTGTATGGAAGCGTGTGTTTGCGTGTTGTGCATTGTGCGTGTACGCATACGCGCGAAAAAGGAGGGAGGGGGGGAGGGGTGGTATGTAGGTCGTTCGAGCACCATGATCGAGAGAATCAGAATCAGTTTTATAATCGCCAGAATCGATAATGATCTGAACGCCGCGTGCGTTTGTAGGGAAGTGTTATCCTTTGACGCGTAGATTGCATTCCGATTTTTTTCGGTGGCGCGGTGATGTAACTCGATTTCGAGGATTATTTCGAGAGTAAGAGAGGTTGAACGAACGTGAGGATAATTTGTATTTGTTTTTTTTTTTTTTTCCCCCTCTTCTTTTTGGAAATAGCAGATAGTTTAAAAGAGTTCTTTTTTTTTAAATTTATAGGATTATAATTCACACTAGATAAGAATTATATTGATGGAGATGATGGAGAAGTGGATAAATACTTTGAAGAAATTTAAGAAGTAGTTTAAGAATTTATATTTTGAAACTTTATTCTTTATCTGTTTAATGATATAACGATATTTTAAACTGACGTTATTTGCAGATAATATGCTTGCCTCGTTTAAGTAATTTATACATGGTGATTTATTCTTCAATTGTATTTGTATTGTATCTTAATATATATCTGCGTGCATATTCTTCGTTAAAAAATTTATTACGGAAAGATGATATCGCGTTACTTTATTATCTGCAATTAATACGACCCGCACGATCTTCGAGCAGATCTTTTCAATCTTCAATGTTAAATCGTTATCGATAATTTCTCAAAAAAAAAAAAAAAAAAATTGGTGTTTAATTAATTAATCGTATTTATCACAATACTATCCACGCACGAATCTGTTCGAAGAAAGTGTGTGAGAATATCGCGTGGCACGATCGTCCATTCAAAACGTCTTGAACATGTTGCATCTTAATTCGAAAGATATATATTAATCATAATTAATTGTCTCACACATCGCGTATGGAACAACACTTGAACTTATATTATTATTAAGTGATCGTCGTTTCTCGCTTTCACTCATATTATTCATATTATTTATAATTCCGTCTTACTCGATTTATTCGAATTATTCGGTTATTTCTCGAAAATTGTTGAGAAATTTAACTTAAATTGCTCTCGCTAGGTGAGAAATATACGTGTATCTCGAAAACACGATCTCGTTAGTTTTTCATTCGGCAAATTAACATTGACTTTTGATGAAAACAGAAATTTGTTATTTAATGGTAATGAGGAAATATCCAAATATTTCTGCGATATAATACGTATAGATGAGTACAAATGGAGTTAGGAAGTGATATATTTTCTGTCTCGCACTATCGGTGAAAGGCAGAAATCTTTACGTTGAAATCACATATAAATATTTGTGCAGCGAGGAAACGCGATTAAATTTATCCATAAATTTATACCATTTCTTAATCGGTATATCGTCGCGATGTTGAACGATGTAAAACGGAATCAATAACTAGCAACCTGCTTTATCGGTGATGATTTATATCTGATCGAGGAGCCGGTTTCTCGGAAGAAAATTCACTTATTCACCCACTTTCATTACCGAGATCACTCCACGATTCCAGCTCGCTTTCGGTATCATCAATGAGAAGATCAGGCGAATGGATCCACAACTCGAGACTCGTTTACGAGACTCGTCCTTCGCAACAGGATTCCGATTCACCGTTTCTAACTCGTCCCTAACCGGTAGTTCAATGTTACTATAATGTTGTGCGTATTTCATCAGAGCAGTTCGTTTTGCTTCGAATTGTATAATTCGTAGGATGTAGAATTTGATGAATATTTAATATAAAGAGATGTGAAATGTATTTCGATCCATTCAATAATTTTATCTACATAAAATATTTTTATAAATTACATTTTTCTCTAATTTGTTTGTGCGACAATAGAAATGTGAAGTTGATTGATATTTAAATATCGGTGATAATATTGCAAAATATATTATCTTTTAAATAAAAGAAAAAATAAACTTCGTGTATAATAAATTATCGTAATTACCAAAGTATTATGAGAATCGTAAAAAAAAGTCAAATTATGTTATTTCTAACGTCTGTTGCTCTTCGTATATATCACTCTAATCATGCGTCTCGTCGATACACATATTATTATACACATACTGCAATATTTTCTAACGTGACGATAAACTAATTCAACGGATACTCAAATGGCCTTCTTAGAACTTTCCTAAGGGGAAAGTTATTTTCACGAGGCTGTTTTCGCGTTCGCAGCTGTAAGAGTTCATTTACAATTTCTTTGTTTCCTTATCTCGAAATAGTTCTTATCCTTTTTCTTTACCAACATTACATAAAAATTTCAAATTGATATCGACGCGTGTAATTAACTTTAAGAACCAATTTAAAGTTTCTCTCTCTTTTTTTTTTTTTTTTTTTTTTTTTTTTTTTTTTTTTGCGGAAATCTCACATAACCTCTAAATTAATATCCCGTACTTTCCCTTAATCGTATTAATTTAAATGTGCGTAACATCGATCGCCTGTTAAACTAATTTAAAATGAAACGTACTCAGATCTATATCTCGAAATCCTTTGACGCAAAAATTTCTTTCGCGATCTTACAGATCCGAAACAGAGCGCATCGATAATTTAATAATGGATGCTTCTACCTAATGTTTATTAAACGTAAGTTCTCGTTGAAACGTGTTGCCGTTTACGTGAAATTCCATTCAATAGGTCGCGAAATAGGTTGCATCAATCGACGACGATTTCAACGATGACGATAAATTCCATCAAAGTAGGAGTTCTTGTATAACTATGGGCAACTACAATGTTGAAACCCGCGGGCACATTTTGCGTGACTCGCTTAGACGATAACGAACATCGGTCGTTTCTCTCGGCCGATACGGTTTTATATATCTCGGTTAACGAACGGCAATTCCTCCCCCGTAATTTCCATTTCGTGATTATCATTCGTCATTGTCAAAATTGGGAATGGAATAGTCGGTTGAACGGTTCAAAATTACTTGGAACGCGGAAGGAAGTGCGAGCAGTATCTTGATAATGATTACTTTCTCTGAATCTAGATTCAATCATTTTGCGCGTGGGTAGATATCATTTCTTTTCAGAAATTACTTTTCAGAATTTTCCCTCTTCGATTCTCGTTGCAAAGCCTTTTAAATTTAAAACTTTTCTTTTTTCCTTCAATTTCGATGCAAAATTTTATTCCAAATATAATACTTGCCTCTTCTTTCTTCCGAGATTTCACAAAGAAATATTAATTCTTAAGCGAAAACTCTATGAGTGAAAATTTAGATCGTTAATTGTTCCTTAATCAAAAATTACGGCAAGAATCTTTTTTATAATACTCGAAGATCGTAAATCTATCCTTGAAATTCGAGTTGTTCTGTTGTGCGCGATTATGCAAAGTACGAATCTTCGTGTAACGCGTTACACCTGAGCCGCGAACGTGATGGCTGTAACCTCGATGCAACGATGAAGAAGGTCAATGCACATGGAGTAATGCTCACCTCGGGCGGAGGTGCATCGCGACACGAACGATTGGCACAATGCCAACGTGTCGTTTGTCATTTGTCCTGCAATCCTTAACGCCATCTTCATACTAATACGTCCCTTTGAATTTCGTGCCACGTGCCTCATTTTATCTTCCATTCTACGTAATTTCAATCTCTTCTTTATTCTTGTTACAGAATTTCACGCAAGGTGATCGAATCGAGAAAACAAGGACGAAGGATCGGGATCGGTGAGTCAAAAATTAATTTACTTGTTTCGTTTGTTTCTGTCTCTGTTAATTTTGAAACATATCAATGGAAGGAGGATTTGCATGTAAAAGTAATTTATCATATAATCGATATGTAATAAATTAATTTTTATAAAGAATGGGATATCATTAACGTTAAGGAAAGATTTTAAAATTGAATCGAAATATATTTCTTTTTTCGATTAAAAAAAGAAGCTAAAATTTAAAATCTTGAAAATTATGTTATGAGGATACGTAACAAACGTGTTCAAAGATATTTTACGATGCTCGCCAAAACGGAAAAATGAATATTCATGCTTGTGAAAAAATACAATGGGTTCGTATTTTTCTTCGAAATCTCTTTCATCGAGTTAAAACACCGTGATTCTCGAGCTGTTTAAAGAATAACCGGTGTTGGGAAATGTCGGAGGAAATGTCGTTGTACCGTAGAAAACTGGTAAATTGCAACAAAAGGACGCGTCTTGGGAACGTACGAATTTCGGCTTGGCCGAGATCTGAAAGATAAAATTAAAACTTCGTCCCGCTTTTAAGCTTGTTCGCGTTTACGTGAGAACGTAACTTTGAATTCCTATTATTCAATTCGCGCGAGTTTCGACATTTTTACAATCGAGAAAAGGCAACGGCGAATTAACACCAGGTTTGCAGAAGCGTGATCCGGGTTGCCGTCACCACAGGCTTCGTTCATTCGATGTGGATACATTCACCAATGGATCCGATGGTAAGTGAAACATTCACGAGCAAAACTATAAAATTATTTCTTGTGACTAAAATTCTATTATATTTCTTAGTATATTTCTTAGTATAATATATTTCATTCCTTCAATTGATATAATTCTAGTATATTTATATATTAAAAATTTAAACAAATGTTGAAAAAAATAATTTTTATTTAAACGTGCTTTTTCTCTCAAATACTTTTTTTTACGTGAAATTTTATTTTTTCTCTCTTTCCCTTTTCTTAATAAAAAATGAAATGAAAGTGAGAATGAAAAGGATGAAAGTTAAAAAAAAAAAACACAAAGGTTAAAATTTCCTATCACAATCTTTTACAAAGATTTAAACACTTAAATCCTTGGAACGAGGAGTAAAATTGACTTATACCACTTTCACACTCGTTCCCCTGTAATTGCAGGTGAACAGGATGGTTGAATCTGTTCCTGTTTTAAAATCTGACGTAATAATCACACGATACCATTGTTACACGTTGTAGTCCAACGTGAAACGGGCGTCCTCGTCGAACAAACGCGAAGGTCGGGGTGGAAATTTCGTAACTGAAATTCCAATCTAGACAAGTTCCGGTACAAACTTGATACGGTTCGAGCCCGTCGATCGCCTTCTCTTATTTTTATCCTGGAATAAATAATTCGAAAGGTCGTTTGTTGCGACTGGTTATACGAGTTGGACTGGTTGGAAAAATAGGCGTAATTAGAAAGTTGGCGGATACAGTTCGAATAATCATAATGTTCATAGGTTGGAAACGTTTATTTCTTCATTATCTAACCTTATCATCATCGTGTATTAACAAAGATTAAAACGGAACGTATTTATCTGCAACTTGCTACGTGTATATAACGAGAGAGTGAAAAATACTTTTGAATCTACGTTTGATAGAATAACGCAATATCAGAGTTGTACACAGAATAATGGAAGATCTGACAATTTATTTTCCAATCCGATTCACCTTGTAAACCTTATCTTAATTAGAATATAGTAAGCGTGCTGAATTTATTGTGCGGTCCCGCGAGACGCGTACTCGAAGACGCAGCTTGAGGTTCTCCTTGAAATCGAAATTAATTAACGGTACCGCCGATAACGGGTGCAAGCTGCGCTCTCTGTAGGATTAAAAACCAGCACGGAAGCCTACCGTGGAATTTTTTATTTACAACATTTTTACAATCTTCCTTCGTCCATCATCATCAACGATTTTCACGCGCTCTTTTTTTCGCGATTTCGTGAGATGGAAACGAAAGAATCAGAATTCATCAGTGTCGAAAATTTCTCGACGAAATAAAGTTTTGACATAATTTCGGTTAAATATTCGGAGATCATTCTTTACGTTTCCACGCCACGTTTCATCAAACACCGCTCATCGCGGTTAAATTAATTCCAATGGCAAGAATGAACTCATCGTACCCTCGTCGGAGAAATCGAGAGCACGACTCCGTAGGTAGGCAGCCATGACGAATAACTTATTACCGAAGAAAAAGTCGAGAACGCTTTCGTGTTCCTTGCTCTTCCATATTCCAAAAAAAAAAAAAAAAAAAAAAAAATAAAGAAAAAGGATCGAACGAAAAAAACGAATCGAATTAATTCTCGAGTTCTCGATGCTTCCCCCGGTAATGACACACGCGACCTACTACGCGTAATCACGATGGCGGCCGTCGATCGATGGGCCACGGTTTGCGATCCGACTACGTTGAAAACGATCAGAAACCGTTTCCCCTCCGTCGAAGCGTCGCGTCTTCGTACGTTTACGGACCGATATACCGAGTGTACCGTAGTATACGAACACGAGGGAGGGACTAGATGATTCTCTAGTAATAACCGAAACTGATGTCGTGCAAGGGTGGCGCGACGCCTTGGGGAAGGGCGTAATCCCTGGCCAGCTGGTCGAGGATACCGCCGCTCTGGCTGCGCGGTTGCGGTTGGGAGCGGTGCTCTTGGACGGGCGCGGGGCCGAATTGAGCCGGTCCTTGGTTGTACAGTTGGGACGGTGGGGCCGCTTCCTCCTGTTGAAGGAGTGGGTTCTGCTTGGCGATGGGGGACTGGGGCGCGGGCGTGAAGATCGGCGGTTTCGGGACTCCGCTCGACTGTCTGGGCGGCAACGGCGGCGAGTAGACAGCCTGGGTGTGGGACTGGGTTGGGTGTTGGTAGGCCGGTTGCTCGTATTGAATCTGTTGTTGCTGAAGGGGCGCGGGGCGGGGCGCAGGCGCTCTGACAGGTGGTTGCCTCGGTGGGGGTGGTTGTTGGTACTGCTCCTCTTGATAGGTGTGCGGCTGGAGTGGCTCTTTGCTGGTCGTCTCGTCGACCAGGGTCGGTGGCGCGACCGTGATACCCTCGCCGGCCGGTTGGAAACCGTATTGATTCGCCCCGTACTCGACCACCCGCACTTTCCCGGTGTCGTCCACGAAACCGTATTTACCCTTCACCTCGCCCGTGGGTAGTTTCGTCTCGATCTTGAACGAGCCATCCGCCCCCTCGAACCCGTACGTGTACGACCCGTCCTCGTTGTGCCTGTTGATCTGTTTCAAGATGGCGACAGGGGTTGGTTTGGGGGTGGTGGGGCCGGCCGATTGCCTGTTAGGCGCGGAATCAACGGGGTAACTTCGGGGGGTCGGATGGGCCGGTCTCGGGGACTCGTACGCCGAATACTCGTCCACGTAGTTGGCACCCGGTTGCTGGTATTGCTGGCCCGATACAGAGAGTATGGCAGCTACCAATAACAGTACCTGGAGGAGAAGACAAGAGGTGTGGCGTTAAATCGAGAGCAGAAAGATTTAACGAAAGATAACGAGTTTGGTTGGCTAGAGATAAGGGAACTATGAATAGGGTGCATCGATTAGGTGCATCGTTATTTTCGTAATTTTGTACGAGTAAATAGAATACGAATAAGCGAATTAATAAAGAAAATTTATTATTGTTAATAAATATTAATTAAATTATCTTCGTGATAAGTCTTGATCGTTGCTTTCTAATCGATTGCAGGTGCACTCGTAAACACCTCGTAAAGATCGTAATTTTAACAATTATCGCAGCGTCTTATTACTTCCGCTTTCTCCTCGCGAGTTATGTTTCGCAGAAACTATCGTGGTTACACAAGTAACCAGTACACGAGCCTACGTTTAAGAAAAAAACCTTCGACACAGATACGTACAGGCTTCGTATTTTTTCTTCTCGATTTATGTAATTTACGGTAAACGGTGTTCTGCGAGCAAATCGAAAACCGTTATAAATTTTCAGGATACGGGTCAATATCGAGAACTCGGTACTCCGTTGATCTTAAGATAGATCGTAATTGTTCGCAGAAAGCTGTTCTGAGCTCGGTGATGCATGACCCTCCGTGGAGTTACCAGAACCTTAACCGCCAGACGTGACTTTATTACACCACTACTCGACTCGAGTAGATAACCGCATTCGAAGGATACCGGATGCCTTCACGCCTCGTTCGACAAGGTGCACGGTAAAAGTCTCGGTTTTAATCGCGCCTGATCGCGCCTTTTCAACTATTGTATCATATATTCATCCTTCGATAAGGAGGATGAGCGTGACACGTTTGTTCAATTGCACGAGCTCGAGAGTTTTAACAACACGCGCGACGCACTTCCTCCAGTTCTGCCCGAATGACCACGAAGAAACGAGAAACGCTTACAACTTATGCCGACACGCGTTCCGTCCGACATAATTCCTGAACGCGTTTCTGCTATTATATAAGTATGTTTTCGAGTAGGCGGCCGAGAAAATCGGTCGGCTCGCTTTCGTGATTTTTCGGTTTGCGTGCATACCGTTTGTTGCGCAATTTGTAATAATTGATTCGCGATTTTTAGGATATTTAGAGAGTATTATCGACCGTTAAATTTCGTCCGTATTCGTAACATCGTGTTCACACATAAAGATCGTTCGATATAAAATTGATCTCCTCTTTGCTAGGACACGGCCGAGCAACGTGTCCAACGTTTCCAAATTATTCGCCGATTTAATCAACGTCTTACGAGGTCCATTCGGCAATGCACAAATCACAAGCACAGTTCCTATTTTTTTCACGATGAAAAAAAACCGATGATCACATCACACGCGAGATGAAAATTTCAGGCTAAGGAATCGCGATAATAATCACCAATGATTTAACGAGTAATGATGATCGGTAATCGGAGATCGTAGAAAAGATCTCATTTTTTTTCTTTTTTCTTTCTTTTTTTTTTTTTTTTCTTTTTAAGGAAGAATATTAGGTTCGAAGGGTTGCTTAATTTAGAAGAAGAAGAAAAAAAAAGAAAGGTGTACGACGATGCACTTCGAAATACGTACCGTCGCGACGGTGCGCATTGTGTTCCAGGTGGTTGGTGTGTTAGTGTGTGTGAATGTAAGTAGGCAGCGAGGCTAGAGTACCAGCGGTTGCTCGAACTGAGGCCCTCATATACCTTACTGGGGTCCCCCGTTCCTACCCCCCTCTTGCCCTCTACACTCCTGTTAGCTCTGGGGGACTTTCACTATCTATTCGACTCCTGTATATACGGTCGCCTTGTCTCGTTACAGCACCTTATATCCCCTAAATATTCCCCACCAGGCTGGCCCGGTTTCTCCAGAATCTGGAAAATCGATCGTGAAGTGGACCGGTTCGCCACTTACTATTTTATCCAGGCTTCCGTTGTGCCTTGATTTCTATTTATTTATTTATTTATTTTTTTAGAGGGGGGGGGGAAGAGGCATGGAAATTGAAAGGATTTTCGAACGAATTTTTTGAGAAGAATGGTAGAAACTTTGGATGGCATGAATTTTATTGTAAAGTTTTTTATTTTTTCTGACTTGTTATGAACTTTGAAAAAATTGGAGGAAACATTGAAATTGGGATGATTTTTGAATAGTTTATTTGTTCAGATGAATGAAATGTTCAAAGAAATTCTCAAGTTGCAAGAGATATTAAAATTGGAATGATTTTTTTAATATAGTAATTTTAATATCTATTAAAATATTATCTCTTAATAACAAAAATAGGAAAATTTTTGAATAACAAGAATATATAAAACACGTTTGCAATGGTCTTGAGAAACATTTTAAAGGAATTCACAAATTGGTTACGTAATTGATGAGAATCTGTAATTATTCGATTGGTCAGGACGACAAAGAGAGGATTATCGAGGCGTTAGGTTTTTGATCGAGGGAGTGGATCGAATTTGTCTCTCGCGTCCTCTTATATTACCGTTGCAGTAACTCGTATACGGGACACGTTGGCCGGCAGGTTGTTCTGGTTTCTCGTCACTCTTGAAAATCATTCTTAAGTTCTCGATTCGAGTGCCTCGATTCTAGCGCCGATCAATTTTTATTGTCTCCCCTTGATACCTTTCACTGTGTGTTTGATTCTTGCACGTTCGATCGTCTCATTAGGATATCATACGATTTTATTCATTTGGAATTTGCACGTTTAAGGTGTTGGTCGGCCATTATCGTTTTCCCTCGGTTCTCCCTGATTCTACGAGAATGGAATTTTAGAAATCCAGGTGTTGCATTGCAAGCTAATTAACGTGTATTTGTTAATTGTTTACTACGATTAATTTTTATGCAAGAGCATTGGAAAATATTGAAATTCGTTTCTTTTCTAAGTAATGTGAAATATTTCGATCAGTTAGAATAAAGGAATGGATGGACGTGTGACGAAATATGAATGATAATATAACAAGAAGTGTTTTATTATTAACTGCTGCATGCAATTTTTAATACGTCTTTTGCATAATTAGTAATTATGATACAAGTGATTACTGCTATCAGCAATCTTTTCTTAAATGACTCATCGTGATAAATACATATCACACGTTATTAAATTGGCACAAGTTGACGAAGCCAATATTTTGTAAAAAGTTATAAAATTTTTAAAAGTAGTTAAAGTGAAGCAAATATTTTTTTGCATTGTATTTTTAATAAATTATCGATTCGAAGTAGATTTACAATAATATCGAATGGTTATTGTAAATTCTGATTAACCAAGTTTTTAGACACGAAACTGACAATAACAGAAGTGATACCTTACACGCAAAGTTGTTCAACTCCAAGTTTCTATGGTGAAATTATTATGTAAAAGTACCCATGTAGATATTGAGGTCACGCTACAGAAATTATACATATATATATATAGCAGTTGAACGAAATAATGAAACTTTTACCACGAATACCAAATTTTATTCGAATACCGATATCAAAATTTATTCAAGTTTTTGTACGTTGTTTCGATTTAACCGATATTGGATGGAAAATATTTACAAATGTTTTAAATTCCACTTTAAATTTAATCTGTATTATAAATTAACTTAATAATTACAGAAATAATTAATTTATAGATAGTTCATTTTCTTTTAAGTTAACAATATAAATAATTCTTATGAAGTTAGCACAATATAATTTTAATTTTTCACTTGTATTATTGCCTCGTTATATATTTCTAAAATAAAATTGTGAATAAGTTGTTTCATAACATTTCACAGCAGAGAGATTTTTTTTTTTATTAATTCATTCGCTTTCTTTTTCAAATAGGATATTATGCATGTACATTCGAAACAAAAATTACATAAATTAGAACTAAGAATTGACTAAGATGAAAGAAAGAATTTATAATAATGTATAATTCGTTTATATTCCAGCTTTGTATAAGTGGAAAAAATTTCAAAGTTCAAGTATCATTCAAGCACTACCGTTACCTTATGCCTAACCCGTTATCACTTTACAGTTAATCAATAACACGTCTGTAAAATCGAAATGATTATATATTGTTAAATTAATATTCAATAACAATGGTAATTATTTCAACAAATATATTTATTTCTCAATAATTTAATTAAATAAATATTTAACCATTAATTACACATTATCATAAATTTTACTCGAACAAACGAAAAAATATTTGATCGATAGATCAATTACACGTTTATGGAATGGAATGAAATAAAATAAACTAGCCAGCGCGCGCTTAATCTCTAATTATAGTACCGTCTATAACTCTCGATTTTGTAAGAATAATTATACCGATCGAGTAACGATCGTGTAATTAATCTCATAAATTGAAATAATCTGCTAAACTACACGTGTTTCTTCCCTCTTTCTCTTTCTCTCTCTCGACAACAGAAGCAAATTTGATTTCGTGAAACACAACGAGTAAATGCAAATTCACAGTGAACGCACGACGTTTTGTTTTCTAGTTAAAATTAAACTGTGAAATAAACGTGGACATTTCAGAAACGTAAAGAAGTAAATATCTAGTAGCACGATGTGATATTCCAAGGGAATTCAACGCCATAATTAACACCTTAGATCTTAGTTTCGTGGAAATCTTTTCACGATGGTAGGAAAAAAGAAAAGAGATCATCGATATACCAATATCTCGTTGAAACCTTGAAACTGACCGAATACAAGGTTTGATTCGGTAAAAGACAAGTGGCAACTCTGAAAACGTGCTCGATACTCGACATTTTCGCTCGACTTTTGCGAAATACGCTTCGTTTTCTGCCGTAAAATTAGTCTTCGATCAGCGTTTCGCAACTTTCTATTGGCACGCTGCTTAGATCCCCTGCTGATCGATATATTTCGTATTACCCGACAACACTCGCTTCCGTAATTTCTCCTGTGACGCGTAATTTCAAGTAATTAAATTTCAAGTGTTTATGAGTCGATATTCGAGGAATATGAATTCGTCCGTACGAATCCTTTCTCGTAATACACTTAACGTTATCACTTGGAAATGAGCTACCGACACGAGATTCTATTTATTTAAGGAAATGGAACGAGAAAAGGTGTTCCAAATTGATCCAACGATTTCTTATTTTCCTTAGGATCCGGTCTTTTGCAATTAAGGATAGATAAAACACACGAAATTCTAAATTTAATTCTGAATTTAAAAAGATACTCTTCGAGATCATGGACTTGGCGTCCAACAACCTAATATTTAAAACTTTTACGTAATACTATTAAAAGAATACTCGTACAAGAATAATCATCCATCGCAAACTTCGATTTTCTAAATTACCTTATAATCATCTCTCCCCCAACAATGAACGACCTCAATCACGATTCCCACGTAAATTTCATTTCACGTAACTCTCTCATTCATATCCTCCCCCCCTCTATATTAATTATGATAACAAATCGTATTACGTATTTCAAAGATGATCGACGACCTCCCCTCCCCTCCCCTCCTCTCCCCTCCGTACAATGAAACTGCATCCTCGAGGTTGTTCGCGATTCGTTCTCCGATCGATTCTCCAATTTTCAAAGTTTGCGTGGGAGCATCTCTCAATAAGAGCATCGCGCGATAATTGGCCGGCAACGACCCAGATTGAGCTTGCATATACTCTCGTTCGACGCGACTTCATTTTACTGTGATCATCTGTCTGTACGCCGTACGTATACTCTCAATGCCAGCCGGTGAAAGGGAGATCCAGTCTGGTCAATTTCGTGTGTCCATCGAGCTCCGATCCCTCCCCAACTCCCTCTTCTTAACCGGGTTAAATTGTGCCGGCTGATGCACAATTTACAAATTGGCGCCCGTTTTTGGGGAGATTTTTGTCTTCTCAAATTGTTTTCGATCTTTGTTCACACACGTTAAAACGATTGTAAAAATAACATTGGTATTATATCTTTTGGAAATACGTTCTCTCCCTTCGAGAGAATGCCTCCCTTGAGAGAGAGGTTTGATATATTTGTCTTCGTTGCGCTTTAAGTTATTTGTGTATCATTTTTTTTTTTTTTTTTTTTTTAAGTAAAGAATGGTATCGAAGAGCCAATGGAATTATTTATTCTACGATTGAAAACGTTATGAGTGGAAACATTAGGGGACTTCCGGTAGAATTCAAGAGAAAGAGCAAAGCGGTGTTTTTTAACAGGCAGCGTAGAACGATATGACTCGTTGGAAGGTATGCAAGGTCAATCCGAACTGCAAACCGTTGCCTTTCACGCGTCACTCTCTTCGAAACTGCACAGAATCACTTTATGTATTAATATTTAACTGGATCTCGTTAAATTGAAAACGATATTCACGAGAGATGCAATAGATTTTCGTTTTTGTTAATTTGCTAATTGCTGTTCTTTCACTTTGATCACACACGATGAAATTATACTTTTAGATCGAACCAAGACCAAGTTTCGTCGCGAGCAAGCGTTATTTAACATTTCAAAGGAATACTTAAGGAGGAATTTTTTTATAGGGGCCAGGTTGATCTTGTTTTCACTCTAAGCATTCTTTTCAGCCTTCTCTAATTGACTCCACTTTCTATTTCTATGTAAGAATTCGAAACGTTGTTAAATGCAAATAATACTATTGTAATTAAGAGCGTGGTTTGACCAAAATTGAGGGTATTATATACGTGTGACGAAATGATATTATATATCGAGAAATTCTTTCGTTTCTTGCTATATTTCTTGTAATTTAGTAATAATATAAATTATGTCACAATCGAATGCAATAATTATAATTTTTTCTTTTTTAGAAATATTGTACATATTTGATTTACGTTTCTTATTAAAAATTTTCGTGAATTAAAAATATATCTTTTTTTTTTAGAAAGATCTATGAATTATCCAATACTTGCTACGAAATATTGTGATTTATTCTAATAAATAAATATCCCTTCTCGATTCGAATTATAATTTTATCCTCTTTACAAAAAAAGTAATATTAACTGCTATATCATAATTATAAACATAATTACCAAGACGAATCAAGAAATGATAAAATGCTAATACAAACGCATCGTTAATCTTCCGCTCGTTTAAACGGTATAATTAATATATCTCGATGGAAAAAAAAAAAAAAAGAAAGAAAGAAAGAAAAAGAGAAATATCGTTTCCTCTTGATAATGTTCAATCCGATCGATTCGAGAAATCGAGACATCGACGAAGTAATTTTTCACATCAGATTTTCGCACGTGCTACCCTATTCCTTTCATTTAATCGCGCGAATATTTTCGCACAATCGTATCGTGCATCAAGATGTCCGTGAAACTCGGGACGTGAGAGAAACGTGAAAAATGGAAGCAGAAGTGTACCGCACGCATTGTCATAAAAAAAAAAGAGCTTTTATCGGTTATTATTCAGGTTATTCGCGTGCATCAAGAATTCATACGTTATGGCCTTCCATAAATAATCCACGTCACGATTGTTAGGTTCGACAAAGACTTTCATGGACGTTTCTCATGTCGTGAGAGGTAATTTATCCGGTCCGTGCGTGGATTCACGTGAGAATAGTTTTCGTATCACCCCGTTTTTTTCTTTTTTTCTTTTTTTTTTTCTTTTTTTTTCGTGAACGATCTAAAGATCCTCTTCGAGACCACGTCACAATCGTATCGTGGTATTCTTCGATTCCGTTTGAGGGTGCGTTTTCTTTTTTTTTTTTTTTTTTGAGTTAATTTCAAACTCAATCGAAATGGATTTCCTTCTGTATAATGGATAATTCGATGGTTTGATTTTTAATAAATATAAGAAACAATCGCGAAAAATGCAATTAAATCGAAAATATTGACAATATTTGATAGTAAAACTAAAGAAAAAATTGAATATGCGAAATTAAAATTATTTTCTATTGAATATAGGATTAATATTATACACAAAGGTTGGAGCCAATTAGATTTTCGAGGATCAAACTTTCCTTAAAAACTCCACAAGTCACGGAAAATTTATCTAGCTAGATTTTTATCAAGTGAAAAAATTATACTCCAACCGGTGATAGATCGAATCTCGTATTTTTTTAAAGCAATTGTACGTCGAAGACAGCTTATCTTCTTCTCCTGGAAATAATTTGAATTAGATATCGGGGATAAGAGGATTGGTGCGTGCGTGCGCGGATAAAGGAAAGCAAGTTCCAGCGATATCTGGCTCGACAGAGTGTGGCACCACGCCTTGCATCACAATGGCTCGAGAGTGAACGCGGAATCGCGAAATTGCGTACGAGCATATCGATGAAACACGCACTGTCGTGCAGGAAATAAGTCGCTCGTGCTGCCTTTATCTTTCGTCTGAATGACTTTCAGCCAATCTTTTGTTCCTTTTCCGTTCTTTTTCCTTTCTACTTTTTTTTCTCTCTCTCTCTCTTCTCTCTCCTCTCTTTCTCTCTCTTTCGACAACACGTCTAATGTCGTGCTCGATAGATCGAGATAGATATTTATAGATAAAGTTGCGCCAAAGTTGTGCCAACGGTGAAAAGTATGTCTCTTTTTCGTCGAGGAATTTCTTATCGCCTTGTTACGTAAGTTATATATCCCGGCAAGGTATTAAGAGAAGTTGGCTCGATAGTTGGAAAATGATTTATTGAATTTCAAGAGGTAATATCGAGCGTTACAAAGGCATTTGATTTGAGGAATAGAAAGTTCCTCGACGTACATTTCTTGACATTAAATTCTTCCAACTTTTTACTTTTTTTTCTCTTTTTTTTTTTTTTTTTTTTTTTATTTTACCAACTCTGTCACAATTTCAAATTCTCCTTACGTCCATACGATGAAATAAAAATTATCGGAGACGGCGAACTTGGAATCGCTCTTGGCTGTGCTCTTCTTCTCTCTAAGCGAGCGAGGCAAAATCCGGAAAAATCAAAAAGAAAAAAAAATAGTAAAGAAAGGCTCGGGATGAAAAATCGGATCCGAATACGAATCTCTCGATATAAATAAACCGGACACTCCATCAAGAATTCGCGATAACTTGCCCAATTAAAGAAACTGTAACACGAGAACGAGATTAACTCGCTTTCCATTTCACTTTGCGTAACGCACACCCGACTGGCATTACCCAAAAAGAAATTTTCAATTCAATTTTAGACAAATTTCACCTCGCTCGTAATCAATCCTAAATCAAAAATACTTACTCTCTCTCTCTCTCTCTCTCTCTCTCTCTCTCTCTCTCTCTCTCTCTCTCTCGTTAAAAATTCTCGAGGAAGAGAAAAATACCCAACCACATTGTACTCTATCGCAGATCCCTGTGGATAAGGAGGGATCGGCACGAAACGAAATTGATATTTACCATTCCGTACCATACGTGAACCATACGTATCACGCGAACAAATGTAAAAAATCGTAAAATTCGCATACCCAATGATTGTATTCGATACCCAATGAATACAGAGAGAATACACGGAGATAGGGACGGACGTGAAAAGGGCGTACGGTCGAACGATTGGCAAGTAGATCGGTTAGAATCGGAGAGAAGCCCGAAGCGAGGGCGCGTGTATCGTGAAAGGTGGGCATGGGCGGTGGTCCGTGGCAGGCTCTCAGTATAGTGGTATGTGCAAGTCCGCAAGGGACACTTCGAGGATCGGGAATAAATTGATGCCCGGTTCAATGGTTCCTGTTCTACCTACCCACGCACGCGATTCAGTCGCTGGTAATTTCCATTGTCGAGCATTGTTTGAGGCCAGTACTCTTGACGGGATTCTCGATCCCTGCATGCAGCATACGCGTTGCCTTTTGTCGGTTTTCCGTTCGTTAACGCCGGTCTAGGTTGATAGGTATATCTATATTCTCGTGTGGATACGAGAGGAGAGGAGGAGGTAGAGGAAGTAAAAGTTGGGTTGACTATTGAAGGTGACAGTTATTGCTTCGAAGAGGATTCTTTTTCGAGAATCACGAAATGAAAGATACGTTTGAGTCTCTTTTTACAGTTTTTTAATTTTTGAGAAAATTTTTATATTTTAAATTGCTGTTTGCATTAGTTTGTTTGAGCTTAACAGGTATGTTTTATAGAATTTTTTTTTTTTGTGCATTTATTTCGATTTTCACTCATGATGCTCGTTCAATAGTTTCATTGAGTGGAATCGATTTGGAATTAATGTGTCTTTCATATCATGTTTTATATGTCGTCTATATCATATTCGAGAAATGATCTCGCGAGTTTTTCGAAAATGATTAAGAGGACTATCTTTAGAATCTTTAAATGTTGGAAAGAAAGTTTGAAGGTATTCGACGAGGCGAGGAAAAGGAAAAGAAAGTTGGACAGTTATGTTCTTTATAATTTCATAACTCTCGCGTAACGATCGTAGTCCGCGATTATAGATCGATTATAGAAGCGGGTCGCGACAAGCATGAAGCGGTGATACGATAACTCAACGACGAGCTCGACTTCCGAGGGTGGTGAAATTGCGGGCCTACGGCGATCGTCGACCGATTTCTCGATGGAAAATGTTCGAAAATTATTCCACGTTATTAAACGTCTTCTCTGCCGGAAGTGATGGAAAGTAAATGTTAAGTTTCAGACCAGGGATTTGCGCTCAAAATTTTGGAAAAGAAGTATTGAAAATTCACTTTTAGAGTTACATTATATACTTCGTTGAAGAAGCAAGTTTCCATAGAAACACAAAAATAGAATTTTTTTAACTGTTTTATAGATTTTATTAAACAGGATTGGAAGAATTAGAAAAATAATATATAAATTTGAACATCTATCCGTGAATATTACATGTATATTAATATAGTCGTGGAATATTTCGATTCTAGAGATCAAGCAAATACAAAAATTGCCAGTCGAGGTTTATTTAAATTATAAACAATTTAAATTTCCATTAGATGAAACGACACAAACGTAGATTCTCTCCTAGATGAAATCTTTATTAACATGTGTATAGTTGCTATAATTTATTCAAAAATATCACTCGAGTGTGAAAAAAACTTCAGATCAGAATTCGGAAAGTTTAAAATAAATAAAAATTTATCGTTTCACTATCATTATATTATGTTCTTCGTTTTCTTCCTTCTAGTTCTTTATCCACGTCTCGAAATGCCTTCCAACAACAATATGTCGGGTGTATGGTTGTCCTCGTTGATTCTTAAACGGTGGACGGAAATAAAAATCGTGGAATGTAAAGGTTCACGTACAGGTGCTCCGGATAATTACACGATGTGTCCAATGCTCGAGAAGCGTGGATGAAATTCCTGGGCGTGGCGTCTCGTCGGCCTTCCTCGCGACGTACGAAAGACTTTCTTGCCGTGTGCAACCTATCTTTTTACGACGGCTTTGGTGCAAGGTCGATCGTTTTGGAAATAACCGGTGTTTTTACCGAAACAGGTTCAGTTTTTTTCTCTTTTTGTAAAAACTCGAAATAATCGAACGAATCACGAATCACGAACGAAAAATTGCCTTCGTTTAATTGGAAATTCTTTTTATCGGCATATATATCCTGGAAGAAAGTAACTGTTCACAGTAGGAGAAGAAATTTTTTAACGTAAAAAAAAAAAAAAAGAAAGAAAAAAATGTAAATTTCAATTATAAATTTTTGCGACGAACATTTCCTTTTCATTAGTTTTCATTAGTTCCAGTGACAACGATTTACGGTATTACGTGTACCGATTTACCATCATATTCAAGGAAGAATTTTACACGTATTATTATTACATTTAATAAATGTGAGATGGCAATATATTTTAGTTCCGGCCAACGGCAAAATGCTTCTTTTATTACACAATACAAATTATCGTAAAACAATAAGCACGATACATAAATGTTCGATTTAGCAAATACTGTGTAATCTTCTTCCATCCATCTCGTGCTATCCCTGTCTTAAACATCCACGCTCGTCCCATCATTATCATCCGATCGTCGATATCTATCGCGTACCTCTGCCCGCTCCCTGCGCGATCAATTACGCATCTAACAAACGCAACGACGATTCGCATTCGAACGACAATCGAATCGTGAATTATAGAGAGGAATTATAGAGAGGAATTATAGAGAAGGAAATCGTGGATTAAAATGGAATGGAATGGAAATTTCTGGTCGGTCGTGAGGGAACCACGCGGAGGATAATCGAGGCGCGCGAAGGTGGATCGCCTACGCCGGCCGATGGAGGGTCGTTTACTCGCGTCGCTCGATCGATGCCATCCGAAGGCCGTGCGCAGTTGTGCGAAAGGATTTTTTGCCAACGTGTCAAGTTCAGCCGTGGTTGCAATTCCACGAGGCGATCGACATGGGCAGGAATCCGGTGGACGAGATTCCGTCTCGCATTGCTGGCCAATTGTTCACCCCGAGAGGGTGGGGCGGAAGTTGTTCGGGGCGGATCCGTTCTTCTCGACATTCCTTTGCTCTCTCTCGATCCTCGCGATTCTTACGCCAACTGTTTTGATACTTTCGAGGCTGATTGCTTTCTTCAATCACATTTGATGGAATAGTAGATGTACGATTATTTTGATAGGAGGATGGTATAGTCGAATTTGAAACGATTTATAAATTTTATATATATATATATTTTTTTTTTATCGATATAACGATGATTTGAGAAATGTCCCTTCAGAGTTGTCTCGAAAGCGTTATATAGAAGGTGCAGATATCGATAAAAGAAATAACGTAACATTTAGAAGAAAATTATAAACCAGTGAGTAAGAGATAATTACACGAGGTGCAAATAAAAAGAACAGATATATATATATATATATATATAAAAGAGGTAGAAAAGTAAGAAAGAGGTAGAGGTTTTTCTTAAAGGAACTACTGTGAAAGAAATTAATATGCCACGTTGGAGTCAAGTGTTCGAAATATGAGAAATAGCAAGAATTGTATAGAATAATCAAATAGCAAAGTATTCATCTTGAAAACATACTATTAGTTCCCTAAATTATTGAATCGAATATTCGTGCTCTTCAATTCCATTAACACGAGAATCTATCGAAGTATCAGTTCAAACTATAAGAAAGAACTTTTAACATTTTTCATAAATACACGAAACTTAATATCAAATCATAAGAAAAGAATATTACAATGTTTCGTGAATCGATATAACATTATAATTTATCGCCATAAAAATATCTTTTCTCGCTCAAATGATGTTCAAACGTTAACGCTCTCAAAATCAAGAAACGAGAAATAACAATTTACTCATTATAATAATGAAAAAAGGGAAGGAAAAACAGGGCCTACGACATTATAATTTACCGCCATAAAAATATCTTTTCTCGCTCAAATGATGTTCAAACGTTAACGCTCTCAAAATCAAGAAACGAGAAATAACAATTTACTCGTTATAATAATGAAAAAAGGGAAGGAAAAACCTTCGACATTATAATTTATCGCCATAAAAATATCTTTGTTCGGCTCAAAGAACGTTCGAACGCCCTCAAAATCAAAAAACGAAAAAAAATAACAATTTATAATAATAATAAAAACAGGGCCTACAATATTCGAATTCGAAACATAACTTTACGTACACAATGCAAATGTAAATATCAAATCAGAGATTCGAATATTCGAGAAAACAAACTGGCCCTAAACTCTCGATCCGTGCAACTCGTTCCGGAAATCGGTATAAATAACGCAATATTTACACATAAGGTTGACACGATGATCGATCCCTATCGTCTATAATTAACCGTGTAAGAGGCTACCCCGGCGTTTGGATCTACGTTGGGCGCTGGACGACCTTGAATTCCGCTTTGGATCGGCGCCGCGGGATACGCGGCTCGCTGTTGCTGCTCCTGATACTGCGGTTGATACTGCGATCGGTACTGCGGTTGATACTGCGGTTGGTACTGGGCCTTCGGCTGGTATTGCACTTGCGTGGGATACCTGCAAACCGAAACGACGAAATTTCGTCGGTTAATTCCACTGTTTAACTGTCCGTCCGCGCGTTAAGCCGAAGCGTGTTGCGAGTTGTGCAAGTCACGTTTCGAGCGAGCTGAGATTCACGTGACATTTGAACGAGCGGATAACGTGTAACGCCAGCTCTGAGAAAATTCCTTCTCGGGGGATTTTAAAACGTTTTAAGGTGGTTGGTCTTTGAAAAATTTCAATCTACTAGTGAGGATAATTTTTTTAATGTATTATACATGTGTGCAATATTACTATTTTCCGAGTATATTACGCGTAAATGTTTTTTTTTAGAATTTTAAGCAATGTTGGTTTTAAAAGAATCTGAAATTCGTAATGATTTTATAACGTTTTAAGGTCTTTGAAAAATTTCAATCTACTAGTGAGGATAATTTTCTGAACATACATACGTAATATTATTATTTTGAGTATACTACACGTAAATATATATATTTTTCAGAATTTTTAGAGGTAAACTAATGTTGATTAGTTTCAGGAGAATCTTTCCGTACGTAAATGAAGCTATCAGTGACTTTAAATATCTATTGAAAAATTTTAATCGATGAGAAGAATTTTCTGAGAATATCTTACGTATAAGAAATTTGGAAATTTCTGAAATAAAGGATTAATCTTCGAATAATCTTCTTAATAATTAAATTTCTTACCTTGGTGGGTTGTAGATCGGTGCAGGAATCGGTCGCGGTTGGTTGTTGACCAAAGGTCGACGAGGTTCGTATCGTTCTCCATTCGTGAAACGAGGATCCGTGTAGTAAACGGACGGATCTTCTCTGTATTGGCCGTCGTCCTCGGGTTGGTTAGGATTCGCGATACTGTTACCAGTCAGGGTCGGTGGTGGAACGTTTATACCGGGACCTTGGGGTTCGAATCCTCGCCTCGAAGCTCCATATTCCACTTCACGAATATTTCCAGTGTCGTCGACGAATCCGTATTTCCCGTACACTTCTCCAGTTGGATATTTGGACTCGATCTTGTAAGAACCATCCGCAGCCTCGTATCCGTAACTGTAGCTACCGTCTTCGTTGTGTCTGATCATCATGAAATGTGATAATTAACCTCAATATCAATATATCTTGATATTAATATTTCATGTCAATATCTCGTGTTTTTCGACTCGAAAATATTGTTACGTGAAAATTAAATTTTCAAACGATCAATCGTAGATATAAAGAAATGTAATATAAAACGGTTGTTTAAAAAGTTGAAACGTAATAGTATATATCTTACACCTAATCTATTATGAAACATTGTATTATTTTGTAACATTCAGGCATCCAGTTTCATTGATTTTTGTTATCTCTTGTGTCACTCGCCCTCCAATCAGAATGCTAGAGAAAAAGTTGAGGAAATGTGCGGAAATAGAGTAACGCAATACTTATGTGGCAATTGCATATCAATTGCAGAAATGAGTAGAAGTGTGAATATACCCTTGAAATTATAATCCATAATTTATTTCGGTATTTCTTCTTTTTTTTTTTTTTTTGCTAATCAAAATAATATTGAAAAAGAATAAAATTATTTATTCGTTATTTATTTATTTATATGATCTCACGCTTCTGGTCGATAGCCTGTTAGTTAACAGATAAATAGTTGTTGATACGGGAATGAGGTGAAAAAAAGGAGGAGAAAAAAAAGAAAACATCGTATTGTTGTGCGGATTTAAATCTTATGTCGTGATAGCGAAACGGCACTTACTTATTTATCTGCTTTAAAATGGGCACCGGCGTGGTCACGGGATATTGCTGGGCGAGCGCAAGGCCAATGCAAGACAAGAGAGACAACAGCACCTGGCGATACAAGTTTTGCATAAAATTGCTGGTATTCGACGAATCACTTTCCAATAATTTCGTTGCATTATGGAAAACAATTTTTATTACGTGATTTAAATTCATTTTCTCTATACACTGTGAATTATCTTTTATTTTCATTCCAAGTGTGAAAGATTAAAGATTTAAAAAGAAAAAAAAAAAAAAATTGAAATTCAATACAAAAATTTACAAAAATCTACGAGATATCTTATATAAAAGAAATTTTAAATTAAAAATTATATAAAGTTTGTTGTTGGAGTATTTCGAAATATTAGAAAGGGAAAAGAACTCGATAACCTATATATATATATATATATATTCTATCTTCTCATCAGTGAAAATGTAAATCACGAGCAAAGATTATCAAATTAAAAAGTACCTAATAGTAATTCAAAGTAACAACAATATATTAATTTAAAATACTAAGAACATACTAATAAAAAAAAATATACATTAATTATTCTCGATAAAATTAAAGATCACAAGAAAGAAAACAGAAAAAAGAAACACATATATCACTAATATAAAAAAAAAAAAAACACAAATATCACCAAATAATTAAATCAATCGATTCACTGACTCAAACCTCCAAATAAATTTATTGGTTAAATTTACAAGCAACAAAAAGCACTGTCTTTGTATTAAATCCATCCCCTTCCCTCTCCCCTCAAAAAGAAAAAAAAAAACGACCAAACATCGCGTTAAAGGCACTGAACCAAGGCGAAAAAAAGAGGGAAAGCGAGGAATACTCACTGGAGGACGCATGTCTCGTCGCTGATGAGGCAGACGCGATTGTGTTATAGGATCGCGTTACACCGGCCGCGAGTCAACTTATATAGGTCCCCTTGGGGAGCGGCGGGGCCCGCCCATGGGCCCGACCGCCGCCTCAACCTCGCCGCGATCTAAGCACCCAGGGTTCACAGCACCGCGCAACCACGACTTTGAAAATTTCTAACCGCGCCAATTTTCATTCGTCGTCGAGCGTGACAGTGTCTCCGGCTTTTTCACGTGTCCATACGCGCCACCTGTTGCGTAAACGCGATACCGATAGGAAAATGGAGGTCCTTGCGGTGTTCTCGAGGACAGGGATTGTCAGGGAGAATTGTCAGGATTGGTGTTTTGGAAATCGAACAAGCTTGCCAAGTGTGAATTGCGATTCGAATTGTTAGCTTCGTTTTACGTGTTTCGTAGAAACGTGTTGTTGGAGGATCTAGGATATTTGTCGTGGTTGAGCGTTTTGTTGCGTTGAGTTTATAGGTTAGGTTTTGTGGGAAGTTTCTATTTGTTGAAAATTTGTTACTGGCGATGGATTTGTGCGAGATTTATTGATGATAGAAGTATCTTTGATTATTTTTTTTAGAGAGTGTGTTTTCATTCATGAAAATTGGATATTTGTTAAAATGGAGATATTAATATTACACGTGCATCTTATTATGAAATAAAATGAACGAAGTAGAATCGAATGATAGTTTGAATTTTAGATAGATTTAAATAAAGATTGTAAAGTATGAAGCGAAGCGTACTTCACGAAATACGTACATACGTTTAAAGTTTTCCACAAACAGGATTTTACAAGGTGATCATCTGAAGATTTTTCGCAAGGACATTGTCTGAAAGAAGTTGTTTACTTCTTGGATATCAGTGATTTTTTTCATATTTGTCTAATGAGATTGGAACTGTTTTTTATCCTTTCTCTAATTTTTTTCAAGTTTTTTTATAATATTTTCGTAAACAGTATATAAAAAAAATTTTTTTTTCCATTTTGATATTTTTTTTTAAAATAAGAGAAGGAAGGAAGCGTTACTATTGTAATTGCACAAATGACTGATTAATCGAGAACTTTCCCGATCATATAAGAGAATTTCTTGACATTTATCGTGGCAACATTAAGGGCATTATAACGTTCAACAGAGTGAAATACACTCCTTTGGCTATCTTGCAATCCAAGTATCCGATTCGTGAGAATAAATTTCTGTAGAAATAACTTTCACACTCAGAAACATCTTTTTTCAAGCGATACTCCTTGTGTTTTTAAATCACAAAATAATCACAAAAATCATAAAAATAGTCAATTTTTATCGCGAATCGACAAGGCGTGACAATCAAAGAAATGATAACATGGAATTATATAATATACAAAAATATATTTCATTGAAATTAATCGTTTATTATACAATTATCCAATCTCGGTGAGATTTAGAAATTTCAAGATACAAAAATTATTTAAAATAATTATTTTATCATCGATAAAGACATAAATAAGAAATCGAATATATTATATACACAAAAATAAAAAATAAAAAAATAATAAGTATCGATAAATTATAAAAATCATAAATAATTTCACAATAAAATCTCTATTAATCGCTTTCTAATATAATCAATAAATAATATATATTTTTTTACTAAGAAATTGTCCAGTATTTCAAATACTAGAAATAACTCTGTTCGAATCGTCGCACGATTTAAATTTTCCAAGCGATTCTCGATCGATCGTGATCGTAATGCGTACGTTACGAAGACATCCGACAAGTTGCGGTGAAAGTACAAAAAGACAATGTCCAGGAATTTAGATTTGTGAAATGATAAACGTGTGGCAACCTGGTTTTACGTTTTCATTACAATTGAATCGCGAAAAGAGTTCAATGCTCGTCCTAAGGGATGCTCGATCTCTCAATTTACGTAACATTGTTACGTGCGACATAATTTGATATTAATGTCTAGCCTACAAAAAGTGACCGGGTTTTTTGATTGTCATGATGATTAACATTAACGGTTTAACTACTTTCTTCCTTTTGTTGAAAGAGTTACAATCTATTTCGACGATCATAAAGAATCGTTAAAATATGTGCAAGAGAGTTCTGAATATACAAAATATTAATTATCGAAGAGACTCATTAAAATTTCAATTATTGTAAAAAACAAAAATATTGAGTTGTAATAATATAGATTAAGACTATGATTTAATGTTTTCCTCGAATAGGCTTGGTAATTGATTTAATATGATTGCAAGGTGCAGGATATTGACAATGTGGCAATATCCTATATTTGAAGAACAAATTAACTATGAATAATGAATTTTTTTTTTTTTGTTATCGTGTAATGTTTTGATTGAAGTTCCTCGTTTCGCCGTAAGAGAGCGACACTTTGCTGTTATAGATTGACTACGTATAATACGCCTGACCAATGATTACCCATTCTACTGCGATGTACACATAACACCTATTAAAATAAAAATATTTATGAAAAAATTATTTACAAATATAAAAATTGAATTTCAATTTTCATTATTTAATATAACATAAATTTCAAAAAAAAAATAGTGAAAGAAATTATTATTTTGGAATTATGGAATTAGAAAATAGAATTAGAAAATTTACTTTTGAAACATCACATTATAAAAAAAATTTCCAAACAATTTCTCTCTTTATTAAAAATATTCAATCTGACCAACACACATTCTTTTCCCACCTATTTATCAATAACCACTCATTAAATCTCATCACGAAAGACGAAGACGATAACAAGATAAGAGGCCAATAAAGGGTCGAGTTGCATATTCGTGCAATTACTTTAATTGATTCATCCGCCGCTTTATCAAAAGTTGTTCACACAGTGGAGCAAAAGGTGTCGTGAGTGTCGATACTCAATCCTTTTGCGCCTTAAATTCACAAATCTCGATTATCATATCGATCGAAGCGAATCTCTCGTATCAGTTTTCTCGAACAGTTTTACAATCACGTTACACGTGATATACGAAATTGAAACGTCACATAAAATAGACGTAATAATAAAAAGGGCAATTATCGCGTGCTCGAACTTTTCATTCTTACTTACAAGGCGGTATTTCATGGAATGTAAAGTCACGAATCCAGGGAATGGTGGTCGTATTAAAAATTTAAAGGGTCGTGATGTGCTGCTCGAATACAAGTTTTAGGCGGTAGGTGTCCTCCAATGGTGAAGTGGAATGGCAATTAAAACGAGTTTACGAGTTTCTTCGATTTTGTCGTTTCTTTTTAATGTAGACACCTTTTTCTATATTTTTCACTCTGTGAATGTTACGATCCTCGGATTATTTGTATATCATGGGTCCACAAGGTAAAATTTAGTTAAATGAATTTCGATTAACTAAATTTGCCCGATGCTCAAGTATTTAAAATGGAGGGATGGAGCATTAAATAACCCTTTATTAGTTAGGGTTTGTTAAAATGGCGAAACGAATGTTGAATTTTCTATATAGAAATAGTACAAAAAAAAAGCCATTTTAGTTCGGGATCATTTGAATATTTATAATTTATAGAAGAAAATAAAATGAAATAATGAGAAGTAATGCATATAGAACACATATCTTTTTAATTTTTAATTCTTTGAAAATTTCTTTTTCATTTTATCCAATTATAGCAATTCAAATATTGCTCTCTCTACGATTCATAAAATAATTCAGAATCAGAACAACTTTCCATACACAAAATTTCTAATTTCACAAACATTGTCGTTAATTTCCACTACAAAATTACACAAGTGTCAACTCGAGCCAACATCACAATCGCGGCAAATTGCACGATCCTCAACAACTCGAATCGACCGCCATTCGTCGCGATATCGAAACAATCTACGGATTCACTACTTCATTACTTAAAGCATCGTGATCGTGAATAACGAGAATTCCGGCCTGATTGCGCGTTATCTTCGAATCATCCACGATAAGGGTCTCCAATTATTCGAAGGATGAGTCACGCGCCATAACCGGTCCAACCGTGGTCTCGAATTATTTCGTCGCGTATATATCATAATCGAGAGCCATTTATCGTAGTGCGTTCAGTGCGTGTATCTCCGATTGGATGAGTTTTACGAGCATTACGAGCATTAAGATGCAAGAGCGAAACACGATATTTTTTTAGCGATCGTTCGTCGATAAATGAAAAAGACGTCGCTCTTTGAGAATTGAGATCGAGCGTGGAGGATTAAGACGTTCGATTTTTTACAATTATTTATTTTTAACAAAACTTTGTGAGCATTGAGATTTGTGTCTTTTTAGAGAAATTAATATACAGTACAATGGATTATACAATTTTTTTTTCTGGAAAATATGAAAATATGAAATTTGTCAATCATAAAAATTTTCGTATATCAAAATATTATTGAGAAAACTTTGTGAATGTTGAGAATTGTTTTTTAGTGAAGCAATCTATCGTAGAGTGTTATAGATTGTATTTGTTTTTTTTTTTTTTGAAATATCAATCTGAAGAAACGAAATTTAAATTTTGAAGTTTGAAGATTTGTTTCTACTGTGAGATACAAATAGCTTGATAAACTATAGCTATAAGCTACAAGAAAGACAATATCCTTGATCGATATCAATTTTTATCATTGTATTTGCATACTGTATATATATATGTATATTACAAAACCAATACAATATCTAATTATAAAAAATGATCTCGATCATATCATTTATTTTATTACATTACACGAAGCTAATTAAACACGACAAAGAAAATAGGACGATAAAATCAAGGGAAACGAGCATCGATGATGTGACGTGTAATTTTAAATAATTGACAAATTAACGATTATTATTAAACAGTTCTTGCGTATTGAAATATTCAATATTCGATATACCTCTTCTTTATGGAAATATCTTAAGCCATGTGTTATTGAAAAAATGAAGCAAAAGATTGAAATTCGATATTAATATTACGACGTGATTATCTCATTTATTTATCAATATCACATAAACTATACTGGTGGTGGTATATATATCGTATATTATCATTGCATAGGATTTCTATATTACAAAACTGAGAGATTTTTAATGACTTTTAATGAACTACGAACCCCCTTCCCCCTCCCCCTCCGTAAACAATATTACAGTATAGCAATTTTCGAATATTTATTAATAATTTAAACGCGTTTATAAATTTCAGGAAACGACACTGCGTTATCGTTCCTATTGAGAATCGAACTGTAAACTGCTTTTTCATGTGGTTTCAGATATATATATGTATATATATATATATATATACATATATATAAAGAAGGGAAGACAAAGAAAAGGCACGTTGGATTTATACGAGGAAAATAAAGCAGAACGATTGAAATTTTAATTAAATGACAGATCCGCTTTCGGCGTCGTTAAACGTACTTTATAACGCACACGGATCGTGTCACCGTCTTTATTAAATTTCAGTATGGGGAAAAAAGACCGGTCATTAAAGGCCTGAAATTTTATCGAGGTAAAAATATGGAAGAAATTTATTTTAAGTTGATATATACACGTATAGTTCCTTCCTTACGAATAGGGATTTAAATATTGAGATAAAAAATATATTTAAAAAATACTTTTGAAAAAGAGTTAGAAAATATTGGAAGAAAGGTTCATCGGAAAATTTTATGATATTCGAAATTTTCTGTATCAAATACATTTATCTTACCTTTGATCGAGGTTATACTTTGATCGGGAAATTAATCGAAATTTGTGAAAAGTTAGTCAAAAGTAAGTTGTGTAATAAGAATCCAGGACGAAAACTTTAATACTACACGCGTGTCTGTCGGTCTAAACGCCGAGCAACTTGAAATACCTCGGCCATATGAAAGTTAAAAAGTCAAGAGTCGCATATTTTCCCGCGGTTTGCTCGCATGCAAATGGAAATTCTGTGTGTGCCGTCCAATTAAAACGTTCCCTGCTACTCGGCAATAGGACGTGTTATTTTCTCTGCTCGTATCTGATTCGAACGAAAATTGACAGTATCTTAAAATACGATGATGCGTATTCGTTGCGATTGTTGTTAGGAAACGATACGATTCAAGATTGGAAAAATCAATTTTCTTTTTTTTATAACAAGAGTGAAATTAATTTCGAATGGAGAATATCAATTAGATATTATTCGTTGCATCGATGGTATTATTTTTATTATTCTGTTAAGTTAATTGTAAGATCATAGAAGAGGTAGTTGTTAATAATTTATTTTATTAATTTGAAATTAAATTGGATAAATTGTGTCTTGTGTATCGATTTTAACATGACGAAATTTATTTTAATTATTTTTTTATTGGGAAATTGTTTTACTTTTTTATTAAATTCATTGTTGATTTGATATTTTCAAAGGGTTATCTGGAATTTAAATAATTCCAAAGATTGTTGCATAATCATTTTCTTTTTATTTATTAATATATTAAAAACGTGTAATTATATTATATATAAATATATTTTGCAATATTTCGATTTTAAACTTGCTTAGATCAAACCGAGATTTAACAATCCCATGAAATTATTCTCACAAGGATCATTTTGTAAAATAATATCACAATAAATGAGAGATATACCTTTCACGAGGAATTCTGCCAAGGTTCTGATAATATTTGATACAATATTTAGCAACAAAATCTTATTATTACTCTCCTCTTTTCTTCTCTGCAAAATGATTAATAAATTGATTGTTATTCCGTAACTTGTGGATCAGATTTCATCAAAAGCAAAATGCAAAATCATCGCGACAATGAATCATTTCATCAAGAAATTCTTCAGAATCACCGATGTTAGATTTCTCTCACGATATTAATCACGAATTCCAACGAATTGAAAATGAAAGTGATGCTTTCGCCTCGAATTAAACGATCCGAGGCCAAGGTTTGAAAACTTACCATTCGATGATTCAGTGAATGAATCCACTGATATTGCTCAATGAGACTGGTTTTCCCTCCTGTAATAATTTCATTAATAACGTATTAGCGATATTTTCTTTTCTCTATAATTTTAACACGATTTGATACAAGTTGAATTCGCAACGACAAGTGTACAAGATGTTTGCAACTTTCATTTCCATCTTGTTATTACATACACGTATTAAAATGAAAAATAAGTGTATAAAAAATTGTGTATTCAAAAATTTAAATATTTCCATTATTATTTATCATCATAATATATCAAGTACTAAGTACTAAGAATCATCAATGATATAAGTTATCTCAATATAAACCAATTACAAATTAAAACCAATCCAATGATATTGAAACTGGAGAAGATAACAATATACGAAGCTTAACACTTTTCCTTGGATATTAATTTATAAAACGTGAATTTTTCAAAATTTTAATTCGACTTATGCCCCTTATGTACGTGTATTTTTCGTTTGTAAAAATGTACCATTTCGACCATTTTCTATAACACTCCTTTTCTCGCACGATACATTCTTTTCTCTGTCTGATCGCGAAAAAAGAATTAAGATTAAAGGATCAATTGTTTACAAAACGGACGCACTCTGAATAAGGCGAAGGCAAAAATGGGAGATGGAGCGAACAACAACAGGAAGGATATAAGGGGAGCGTAAAGAGACGTCAAGAAACGGACGCTAAGGTGGGCTTTAACGACAACAAGGGAACGAGTTGTCGGATAGGTTTGTCGATTATATGTACATCTGAAAGCGGCGACTCGGCCGCTGAATCGCGCCCCTTGAATATTCATGAACCACGGCTATCTTTTCGTAAAACTCCTTTCTCGCTCGACTCTTCTTGGGTAATCGAGTTGTACTCGGTCGAATTTTCATGCAGAACGGTGCACGATTCAAAGTGTAGCTCGAATTAATTTTCAGCCGGCCGAGATTTTAGATTACGGCCGAGCTTCGACAGCATTTGCAAGTCGGCCTTGCCGATTTAAAAACCCGTTACGATTCGTTCGGATGTCAGTCGTCGTCGTCGTCGTCGTCGTCACGTAAAGTCACGTTTATCGCGTACGTAATGAAATCGCGCGATAGACGGCGGAAGGATACGTATTTTTGCCATTTTGCTTCTGATTTAATTTTTAATTTAATTCAGTTTTTAATTTTATTATTTAATTGCCGAGGGAAGAAATCTTTTCTATCGAGATGTGCGATTCTTGAGAATTTTTTTTCTTTGAGAACATTTTGTTTCTTGGGGGACAATTGGAAGATTTGTAATAAAGACAATTCTTTTTTCTATGCAATTCTTTAGAGTTGAATATTTTATTTTTGAAGACAGTTGGAAGATTTTATAATATATATCCTTGACAATTTTTTCTATCGATTTTTTTTGGGGACAATTGAATGATTTGTAACAAAGACGATTCTTCAGGATTTATCAAGTGCAAACTTTTGAGAATTGGATATTCTTTTTTTGAAGACAATTGAAAGATTTATAATAAAGAGGATTCTTTTTTCTATCGAGTGCAATTCTCTAGAGTTGGATATTTCGTTTTTGAAGACAATTGGAAGATTTTATAATATATCCTTGACAATTTTTTTTATTCAGTGCAATCCTTGAAAATTGGACATTTCACTTTTTGAAGACAAAGAAAGATTTATAATAAAGACGATTCTTAACACTTTTTTTGTTATCGAGCGCAATTCTTTGCATAATTCAATTTTTGCTTTACTGCAAAAGAACAGGAAAATATTTTAGCAATTTCGTTGTAAATTATTAAAAATTGAGATCTGTAATTATCTGTAATTGGAAAATTTTATATCTCCATTCGATTACCTAAGGCTATACAACGTACATACCTTACCCTATGTTCCTTTTATTCTGAAGAAAAATTTAATTTATCAAGGAACACGTTCCAATCAAATGACTCACCCATTTATTTATATACTTATATATGAGTCAATCCTTCGACAGTTTCCTACCCAAAGGGACCGCGTTTAAATTCAAAATAATACCATACCATCCCGCTAAACGTTTACTCGAAACAAAAGTCGAAGTAAACTCTTTCACCTGCCAGTCAAGGCCCATGAAACGAATTGACGCGCAGTTTGGCCACCTATTTGCATGTCGGTGCACACGATCCACCTGATATTTATAATCGCATTGATTCCCTTCGCGGACCACCGTGTCCATGCCGATTTCCATTCGAGCATCGTGATACGCTTTAATCTGATAGGCTGTCGCACTAAAAACTCCTGTCAGTCTGTATGCACGTTTTTCTTCTTTAACCGGATGCGAGTGCGCGGCGTTGGCCATCGCTTCGAACCAATTTCATTTTGTGACAAATATGGCAGTCTTATTTGTAAAATTGTTGTATCAAAACATTGAACGATGAATAATCGTGAATAATTTCGTCATACGGAATAATAATTATAGAGAAGAATCGTTTAAAGATTTAACGATAGATATAATTTATATTTTCATTCAATCTTTTGAACAATGTATATATTTAATATCAGCCTCGATTCTTAAATTGTAAAATATATATATGAAATATTTAAAGCGTTAATAGCTTTAACTCCATAATTGATCCTTCATATTTTATTTATTTATTTTTTTTTTTTTTTACTCGATAAAGAAAATACTGGGATAAGAGATTTTTAAATCTATGATCTATGGATCCTTAGAAAATAAAATCCAACGAATAATAGTTCACGGTGATTTTTCGAGGTTAATTATATTATTTGATTGTTTTGCGAAAAAGATGATAAAAAATACAGAAATCTTTTAGAAATTGCATATGAATATAATTCAATACAAATCATCTCAAAAATTTCTGAAAATTTTGTCAACTTATAAAGAGCCATTTGTATGAAGTTTATAATTATTTTTCTGAAAAATTGATACGGTACATTTTTTTTTTTCGAATAATAATATAATTCTCGTACTAATTTCCTTTTAAATCGGTCTCGACACTTTAAAATGAATCATCTTTGTACGCTCACCCGACAAGGTAACAAGTCGTATCAAGAGAGATACAGATACGTGTCGTGTCTCGCGTGAAAAATTGCCATCCTGTTGCTTTTTGTTCGCGCAAAAATCGATCGTTTACGCAGGAATGCGTGCCAGACGTCGGAACGAATGAATTTTATCAATATTTTTGTTTGCCCTATTTTAAACGGTTCGTGTTCCCGTTGCCGTAAAACCGCGATTCGTAAAAAAATTAACGAGTCCATTTTTATGCATACACGTTCGAAAAAAAAAATGATTTGTACGATTATTTAATTTGGATAATTGGTTAAATTTTCATCTAATTATCGTTCAGAAAAAGAATCCGCTAATTGGTATACTCGTTTATTCAGATAATTTTAAACTTACTTAATTTAGGACGTTCAAATCTATAATTCAATAACGATTCGTCCAGCCAAAAAGACTCAAAGGTATTGTATATACTCCAAAGTATTCGTCCAAACAACTTGTTTCTTTCGTCGCATACACTTGATTCCACTTAATTAACATAATAATAATAATTACGTTTCATTTTTCGAGAAGATAAATATATCGTAAAGATAAGTCTCAATAAAATACGAAGGAGAGCAAAATTCCACTTGCATTTTTCGATTCTCTGCTTCAAACATTATATCCTCTTTATAGAACAATAATTAATCAAGTTTTCAAAAAAAAGGAACACAATTTTAATATTCTATTTTAATTAAACGATATCTTGCTTCTTTCTAAGCTTCGAGATACATTAAAATATTCCATGTTCATCAGCTTCCATTTTTCTTTTATATTTCAAAATACTCCAGAAAGGATTATTACATCTGAAAAGATCTTTTATATTATTAAATATTTCTAATTTAAATATTTCTAATTCAATATTTTTACAAATATTTCAAATTCCTCGAGAAGGCATACAATTCACACTCAATATGATCAATATAAAAACCAATGATCTTTTCGAGCAACGATTCGTGACCCCTGAAGAATCATTTCTCGCAAGGTCAACCGGTGTGTGCTTACTGCACCCCAACTTAGATCTCGGATCTCTCTCGACTCGACGATCAATTTTTCAAAGCTTTTTCAAATTATTTGCGTATTTTCGATCGATGGCTTTCCCCAAGTTCCTTCAGGAATTCGAAACAATGGTACGTGGCACACGTCTAGGCCGACTAGCCAAACCGAGAAAAGAGATTCGTCTCCTCGTGGACCTTGACTCGTTTGAATTATTCATAGTGACGCGTGAAACCGAAAACTCGGCGGTGGCCGATCGGTGAATAATTTATTCGTATAATTGGCGAAGGATATGGCCGACAGAGCGTGGCCGACATCGAAATCTCGTCTCGCTTTCGTATCGGCGGAAATGTATCACCGGGTTCGGAACGAATGTCCGGGATCTTGCCGGGATCCTTTGAATGATGTTTTAATTATAATTCTTGCACGATGAGAACGAGCTTTCCGTTCTTCGTTCCTTCTTCTCTTTCCTTTTACTGGCATTGTTTCAAGGATATTTCTTGCGTTCTTTATTTTTCTCGGTAATAATATCGTATTAAGTATTGCTCACAGCGTACGAATTTTATTTTTGGAATTCTTGAAAATTCGTGAATATTCGACAAATATACGGATCAAACAAAAATCTAGAAGTCCAATATTCAGTGGAAGAAAAAGTTTTTTGAAAAATTGATACTCGTCAATCTTGAAGGAAACTTGGTCAAAAAAATTTCAGGAACGCGGTCAAATGTAACTTCGAGTATCGAGAACGTGAATTTTAAAAAAATTAATAATAATCATCGATGAAAGAAGTATGGTGAAAAAAAAAAAATGAAGAAAAATTTCTACCACACAAGAAGCAACACGATCCTCTTAAGTATCGCTTAAAAGGAACATCTTCGTAGTCGATTAATCCCCGCCTCTTAATATCGATGAAAAAAAAATCAAGCAACCGTACCGATATTTCTATTTTTTTTTCCTCGCCTCGAGAAACAGACATTCGCTCGGACAGACTAGACCATCAATATCTCTCCTCTTGGAAACGAATTGTCATCGAAAAAGCAACGAATTCGAACGGTATCGAACGTGGCCATAATTAATTCCCGCTGCCGGAATTTCGTGCGAAATGCATTCGTTAACCGGTTCGACGTATGTGTTTTATTTATCGTTACGGAAACGATCGTGAAATCTCGTCCATCATTTCCTCTCGAGCGAGCTTGAGAAACGGTGCCACCCCTCCTTGGATCTCCTCCCCCGAATGGAAGGACTCGAATTCGCGTCCAATTCGAAACAAAATCGGGCGATTAATATTCCCTTGCATTTATTAAGATCGTTGTCGGCGAGTGACGAGTAAAAATTACACACGAGCCATGATGGATCGGGTCAAATCGAGCTTCCTGGATACACACCGCTCGCTGCTGCCTATCCGTCATAAGTTCATTTATGTCGGTGTTCTCTTGCTTCTTTTCTTTTCTTTCTTTTTTTTTTTTTCCTCTCTTGACATTGTTTAACGCGAAGGTTACTCGTATTATCATCAGTTGGCAAGAGCAATCTGTCTTTGGTTACTTCGGTTAGTACTTTATTTGACGTTGCTTGATGGCAAGTTTTCTCGTTACTCGGTCGTGATGTATGATCCTTCTACACGTGGATCGTGTAATGCGTTTACGAGTAAGATCTCGTGGAATTTATTTATTTATTTATTTTTATGGAAATAATTGCTCGCTTGCTTAATTCCTTGCGAATTTCATCTCCGGTTCAATTCAATTTTTTTCGAATTTTGTATTATCTTCAAGCAAGATCACGTTTTATTTTTCGTATATAATTTTACAAAGCATAATTTTACATAGCAAAATATATATATATAAAAGGAAAATATTTAATTCAACCCGTTTCGTCGATTTAAATTTTGTTTGTAAAGTCGGACGTGTAAAATACAAAATACAAAATTTTGAAACGTAAATTTTCAATTATTTCGTATCGCTTGAAAGAAATATAGTCTTATTATCCGGAGATTTCACGGCAATTTTTTTTAAAACGCGACACGTAGTCACGGGTTTTTAAAAAAAAAGATCGAGTCGCTAAATATGATAGCGAGACGAGTTGTAAGTCATCGAGATAATTTATCGATGCGGTATAAATAATTGACGGCTGGCCAATAAGCTTTTCGACGATTACGATAAAATCATAAATAAACGGACTCGAGTGAAATATGTTTTTTCGTTATGCGATATTGTTATTGTGTTTGGCCGATGATAAAACTATACTATAATATCCTTTAAAGATATATCTCGCGTGTGTTCTCGAATTGTTGGATTCCGTGTCTCGGATTGTTTATTTGTATTGAAACAGTGTATAAATTGTTTCGCGAAAAATTGTAAAATAATATTAAATTGTAAAATAATACGTTGTATCTCATATTATACGATCGAATATTTTTGAAGGGATTTGATTTTACGATTTCCAATTTACAAATTACAACTCGGATACGGAGAAGATTTAAGTATACGAGATGTAGAAATTTAATGTGATACCAAGCTGTTATGAGAATTTTTATTTTGAAATTTATTCGCGAAAGCATTCAAGATCGAATCGAAATAAGATAACCGAGTGTGTAGAACGGAACGGAGAAATTCCAGAGGGATTTACAGGAAGCTTGAAGATCGATAAATTGAAATCTCACGACGTGTCTACTAAAATTTTTTAAAATTAGTCCTTTCGTCGTTAATCTTCTTCTAACTAAAAAGGTATCTAAAGATTGTAAAAATATTCTCGAAAAAGTTTTTACTACGAATAATTTATAACAATTATATCTATGTTATCATCGAATTAGAAATACTTTCATCTCTTCAACATTACCTATTCGAGAATTAATAAAAATATAAATCACATATTTTTCAATCTTCTTCGATTTTATCCTGAAACAAAGATATTCCTTCTTATCAACATTTCGAACTACAAACAATTTATTGCATATACATACTTCGACAAATTGCAAACACTCGACAATCCAATTCCATCTCCTCGACATCACTTCGACTCGGTGAACGGTCCACTTCTCAGATGATATCTTGATACACGGCGTGCCCTGTTTCGAGCTTTCAATCCGTGAATTAAACACGCAGAAATTTCCTCGTCGAAACTCGGCGACGTGCATCGAGCAAAATATCAAATTTCATTTGTACGATAATAATCCGACCATATTTTAAGCGGAACGACGACCATAATGCTCGCCGGTGCAACGGGGGTGCCCTCAAACATGGCCGGCCTGTTTCATTATAAATATCATCGTCCAATCTTAATGTCAATCTCTGGTTCGAGCATGCTACCGTCTTACGTGCGTGGACCGACGAAAACGACGAAAACTGTCCGTGGACCGATCGACCGATCTTCCCCCGAGGCAGCGCCGCCTCGATTAATTATGCGGGAAGAGAATGGAATGAAAAGAAGAAAAGGAAAGAAAAAAATTTAGGCAAAAAGAGAGGGTATGTATCGTCGAATTTTAAAAGTTGCTCAAAGATAATTACGTTAATCACGTCCGGGAAATTGGACGTTAAATCATAGAGAGGAGCAATTATCGATGCTTATGTACACGAGTTTATTAATTATTAATATTTAATTATCGATACTTTTGTTAATACTCGAATTAGTTTTATTGTAAAGTAAAGAACGTTTTGTAGAAAGTATTTTTTATTTACGATTTAATAACTTTGGTATGGATTTGATTATTAAAAATTGATCGAAGAAAAATCAATAACTCGAGTAATTTTATCCATGAAATTTAAAATCACATATTCTTCAAAAGTTGAATTAATTAATTCAAAATTTTAAATTATATTTATTCGTTATCTTCGAAATAAAAGTGAATCCATCGTCCCTAAAATAAAATTCTCAGAACGATCCAAAGAATCGAACTAATTTTTCAACGTATATAAACGAGTATACAATTCTTCGATCATCCGTCCACGAAATGAAACACGAATAGGATTCCCTATTTCGAATCATCGCTCGTCAACGTGCGATCTCAAACCGACCGAGCCGCGCCTTTATGGGTTTCTTGGGCGATCGGATGAAAAATTTCACGGTACTCTGCTTCCTGGTTTTTGTTCGTTCCGACGATTAATTATGCGAATACCGCCGTCATTTGTAACATCGTATCGTTCCAACAGTTTTAATGGTTATAGCGGCTTCAACAAAATCCACTTATGGCTTCGTATGGCGTTTGTGCGTCATCGCGTTTCGTTACATTGCACTCGAAACTGGAAATCGCGTTGGACACGTGGCAAGGATCGTTACTCTGACGTATTCGTACGATTCGAATAAACTGAAGTCAGAAACATCAGGGTGAATTTTCTCCCTCGAATTGGCTAATTTATCCGTAGAAGGATTTTTCTTCTGTGATTTTTTCCCCTTTTTACTCAACAATTATCGATACAGGTAACGAGATAAATTACATTTTTTTTTTTTTTTATCAGTATCTGCCTCTTTTACTATTTTCGAAATAATATCTTCGACTCCTTAATACAGTTTTAATAAGGTTGACGTCAGCAGCAGACGTTTTGCACACGTTTTCCTATTTTAAATTCTATTCCACTGTAAATCTTTATAATCGGTCTGCATAGTTTTCAATGTCGAGAGGTTACGGGGCTATCTGTCTGAATCATCGGACAGTCGTTAATTTGCATATACGTAAATCGCAATGTGGTAATCGTCGTTATATTAATTTGAAAGAGAAAAAAATTTTGATTTTTGTCTCGTAATTCAAAACATACGTATTTATGCAATATACGTATTTCCTACCAAGCTTTCGCGTAGGAATGGAACACGGTTGATTACGGTTTCAAAGCGAAAATACGATTTCGTGTCATCGATACGGATTTCCCCCAACTTTTTTCTCCGCGTTTTTTGCCCTTGTGACGTCAAACTTCTGACGACCTGAAACGGAATTTCTTACATCACGCGTTAAATGTTTAACGCAATATCCATAATCAGTCGAGTAAATTACCAGTTTCTTTATTCCTCGTTAATTTCCGCCTATTAATCTGTAATCTGTAATAATTTGTCCTGATTAATCGACTTTTTTTTTTTTTTTAATAAGATGAAAAATAAGAAAAGTGAGGAAACACGGTTATTTTCTACGAACGATCGTGACGTGATTCTTAGATCTTTCAAAGTTCATAAGATTAATGGAACTTTTTTTCATTAATATTTTTATATATCCTCGTATTCGAATAAAAAATAATTTTATTCCTATAATAATACGATCGAAAATATTAAATAAATCGAACATCGAGATCGATGGAAGATTAAATGATGCATTTCAAAAAAAAAAAAAAAATTTTGTTCGATGCAGAATTCAAATGTTCAATAAACAAAGAAGAAAGATTGATTTGATGATATTTTGCTAGATGAAAAATGTCAAATTCGGTCAAACTTGTCTCGCAAGGATCGCTTCAATTTTAGTTCGTTTCGATGACATCATTCTCGGGTTTAGTGGTCACTGAGAAACTGACAATAATTATGAATTCGAAATGGTTTACTGGTAATCACTGTTACACCGGTTCTACTGTTATTTATTATGATCTGGTTCGATGTAAGCTGACAAAATGTAAATGTTAATACGAAATGAAATATGATCATAGAAATATCATATCTTGTATTTCTTTCTTTTTTTTTTCTTTTTTTATTGAAAGACTACTGAACGTTTAACATTTGCAAATTAAGAGGATTTGCAATTACGAAACAATGTTTTCTCGTTTGTTAGCTTGGAAATAGAAAATAGAAGATTATTAATGATCAATGATCATAAATTTATATACATGTTATGGAAAATAATTTTCTTTATGAATTATTATCTTGATCATCATCAGTTTGAAAAATATTCTTGGATTATTTAATTAACGAAATTTTCTTTCTTTGTTTTGGATAGGATTGAGAAATAATGTTTTTTCTGATTAAATGAATTATTTTATTTGTTTCACATTTAATATATATAAAATGATATCCAATATTTATTTTAACATGTTAATTAAGTTTATGATCAGATATGTGAAATCTGATATGTCTGTTTTTTTTTTCTTTTTTTTGCCAAAACTAAGACGTATACTCTTTCATACGTGTCACGAATATAAATATTTGCAAATGATGTGTCCATTTAGTCTTAAAAAAAAAAAAAAAAAAAAAAGTGGCAATTTATAACATGTCAATCTGATATAGTATAATTTGACGTGTCACAAATTTCTTTGCTAAAAAAAGAAAAAAAAAAAATTTAATAAACCGGAATATTCGAATATATCTCGATGAAATTTGAAAATCACAATGACCTTGAACATTTTATGTAAGAAATCATCGGTACGAGAATTATTCAAAAGATTTCGATGAAAAATCTGTGGAATTATCGAAATTCCTCGATTAATATTAACTCGTCGTATTATAATGAATGAAATTCCGAGAATCATTGAATTTTCATCGATTCTCAATGAAGTTCTCTCAGACATTTTTATTCAAATTCGATTAAATACAATTTAATAGTCCAAGATCGTAGTGAATCGCGTATCGTAGGTTATGATACGATGATGATTCAGAGGATGGAACCGCAATTATTGCTTAATGAGACGTTCTTCCTGAATATTGAGAATCTGTTAATGAATTACCGACTTTCTCGATACGACCGTGACTTTAAAACGATATCTTGCTGAGACCTTGACTTCCACATTTTTTCATGACGAATAAATATAGTTGTATTACAGACGATATATTTAACCACACCATGTAATTAAAGATAAGGAAGATTGGATTATTAATCGTTCCAATTAATTCTTTATAATTATTAAATAATTTTTTTATAATTATTAAATTGATAAAATAACTCTAATATTTTGCAAAAATTTACCAAAGTTTTATTATTATTATTTCTTTTTTTTTTTATATTTCATAAAAATATAGTAAATTATCTAATATCTACAAGATAATTAGATGTATCACAGAATCTTATCCATCAACAATTTGTCATTATCTACAGAATCATCTTCGATAAAAATAAATATCCATTTTCATGTAAAATCTTCTTTTATGCGTTTCGTTCCACATTAATTCAATTCTTTCTATAATTCAATTATTAATGTATTAATTCTATCGTGACACTTGTCACATTTATACCATTAATCATCATCCGATTGATTTTCATCTTTCAACTCAAGTTTATGTAAAGGAAGACAAGATAAATCAGGGCTTTTCGATATATATACGTATATGTAGTATATAATTTTTAAAAGTACCGATTTATAGATAATATTATTAATTTTTTTTTAAATATCCCTCAAGGTTATTCCTCAAGAAATATTAATTTTCATTTTGTCTCAAGTTTATTATACGTGGAAATGATAATATCTAGTGGTGAAATTCTATTCACTTGTTGCTATCTTTTTTCTTCTTTTTTTTTTTCTTTTCTTTGTGACATTCGAAAGATATCAGTTGATCACGATATGTTTCACACTTCGAACAAGAAAATCGACGGAAGCGAATTCGAGATGAATCTCAGCAGGCAGCCATCCTCTTCATCGTTTTTGCATTGGTTGGTTGAAACTTAAAGTTTCTCGCATACCGTGATGGCAATAACCAGTAGTCGACTCGTTTAGAGGATTGGAGAGCAGGAAACGAAAAAAAATTGTCGTATATTTTTCAAAAATCTGATTAAATCAAATCCTTTGACATTTATCATTTATCGGGGGGGAAGATCGAGAGAAAACCATTTTTTCCCTCGTGATTCGAGTTATTCAGATATTATAAGAATTTCTTTCTTAGCTTAGATTTAATCTCTACCGACGATTACAAATGTCATCCTTCTAACCGAATTTTTTATTCGGGACAATTGAATAAAAAATATATACATATTCGTACAAATGAGATTCGAACTCTTTTTAATCCAGTATGATGTAGTTAATTTTTTAATATCGATAACAAAAAGGAAAGGAAATATAAAAGAAGTTAATTAAACAGAGAGAGAGAGAGAGAGAGAGAGAGAGAGAGAGAGAGAGAGAGAGAGAGAAGTTAAACACTTTACAAATTATTGTCGAGTGATTAATTCAAAACTCATACGACAATTTATACATCTTAACAGAATGAATTATGATCTATCGTTAAATAAAATTAATTTCACGGAAAAGGAAAAAAAGAAAAAAAAAAGAAAGAAAAAAAAAGAACGAAAAAAAAAAAATTACAAAATTGATTTATCACTTGAAACATGTAAAGCAGTGAATAACCTGTTTCATAAAAGACAATTAATAAATCATTATTCCGAACAATTCTATCAAAAATGCTCGAATAATAAATTCTCAGTCAGAATTATACGAATAATGAATATCGATGGAAAGGAATTTCTACTGAAATATTTCTCGACATTTTTTGGAGTCCGCTTGTTCGAAGGCAAGGACGTTTCCCGGTAAAACGGGAAGAAAAAAAGAGTATCTTTGTTGGCAATTTTCGGCACGGTCCACCGACAAAGGGAATCATCCATTCTGTTCTAGTAAACAAAGTGTTAGTCTCTTTTTTTTTAAACGGTCAAAAAAAAAAAAAAAAATATCGCGACAAAATCGGGCCGATCCGAATGGCCCGAGGTACAAATTATGTTTTACGAGTAGCCATCTTTTTTTCCCCTGACACTGGAATGCACTTTAACGAAATGACGAGACCGGACTCGAAAATTAGAGGACGAAAAATCGTGTTGTTCTGTTTTTAATCGAACGAAAGTAACTTAGGAAAACTTATCGATTCTCGATTATTATTTATTATTCGTTATCCTTGATCTTGAAGTCTATTGCAATTTTATTGGAAATTTTATTATTATTATTATTATTATTATTGTTGTTGTTGTTGTTATTGTTAAGAAGAAAATTAATTGACAATTTCAGTCGAAATAAATCACAGGGGGTAATAAATTCTTTAAACTTTTTTTTTTTTTTTTGCTTTGCCTTGCGTTACCGCCTAATTGAAATGCCAAAGTTTTTCTTTTTTTCGATCATGCGATATAAATTTTTTGTCAAATGGAATTTTGTTTAGTATCGAGAAAAAAACTTGAAAACAAATTAAGCCGTGGCTATTATTAGGTATGTGCGTCTATGTTAATAATTGAAGATTAAAGTACGGATTTTTTTTTTTTTTTTTTTTTTNTTTTTTTTTTTTTTTTTTTTTTTTATCAAACAATGACAATACAAAAATCTCTATCCTCAAGTTTTCATTTCTTTCGATATTGCATCGATGAAAAAAGATGAATTTTCCATAAACGTGTGCATAGTTCAATTATATAATTACATATTGTTGCCATTAAATCAAGGTTGTCTTGTACCCAATTTGGTATTCAACTATTTAAAAACACGTAATTCTAAAAATGAATGCTATACGTAAGAGCATAACGCTGATTCATTGTAAAAAATGTCCAATCAAATGAAATTTATTTGTTTACGTCGGATGATCGATAAAAATCGGATTTCTATGTATATAGGTATTGTATTAAAATCCGTATCGTTTTACCGTTTCATTTTTTCCATCCATTTTTACTTTTTTTGAAATTTTCTGATATTTTTCGTGAACATGAACCATAAAGGTAAATTTTATCCGTTGGAAATCAATTTTTCAAGTGATTTTATTTCCCCGGCGATCGTGAAAAAACGATTCACCTAATTCATTTGCGTTTTCTGCAAAACAACAACGAGACAAAGGTTATTCCAGGAACAAAGGAAAAATTCAGCCTAAAAACGGATTCTGTAATTTAATATCCGGATATCATATATAACGATGTTAATCTGTGCCGATATATTCTAAACTTAATGTTCAACCAGTGTCGCAAAATGTTCTATTATAAGAGCCCAATTTTACACAATTTATATATAGAAATACCAATGTTTGGGTCTTAAATATCTTCTTACGATTAAACGAAATTTCGTAGAATTTCTTTATTAATTAAAAGAGAAATATCGAGCGAATATAAAAATGTGATTAATTTGTGTTTTGACGAGATCTCCTCGAGGAACGAGTTTTATAAATATTTAATAAATTATTTTCCCTCTCAATGTCAAAGTTATATTATTGAAAAACCTATTTTAAATTCACTTAATTAATAATAAATAATTTTCAACTTAACCGATCGTACCGTTAAATAATTAAAAATCCTTCGAATAATTACAAAATGGTTGGTTCATTCTTACGTATCCACGTATCATCTGATATCAACTTTAAACGAAATTCTTTAAAATACTTAATTACCTTTACCTTTAATTAACGCAACAATCCTCATTTCTCAATTTAATCATTCTCGTTTATCCTGCCGCGCTCGTCATCGCCCCCATTTGCCTCTGGGAATTAAGTCGATTCTATCGAAGAAATTGCCGATCCGGCAGATTTATACGGCTAACAATCTAGCCGATAAAAATTAATAAATTACACGATAAGGAAAAACCGAATACTACTACTAATAATAATAATTAAAATAAAGCGAATAAATAATTCTCTTCCCTGGCAAACAAAAAGTAGAAAAGAAAAGGTACAAACCAGCTAACGAACCAGAGAGAGGGAAATAAAATAGAACGAATAATAATTCTTCTTCTTCTAGAGAGAAGAAAAAGAAGAAAATGATACATACAGATAAAAAAGAATATTTCTCCTCATGTTTGAGAAAAACAAAAAAAAAAAAGAATTCAAACCAAAAAACAGGAAAATTAAAATAACGATTCCACCTTTTCCAAAAAAAAAAAAAAAAAGAAGAAACAACGCAAGAACACTGAAAGAATCACACTCCTCTTTCCTTTTTAACGCAAACAAACCGATCCGTCACAAGAGAAGCATTAATTAAAAAATATAACGAATAATAATTCTTCTTCTTCTAGAGAGAAGAAAAAGAAGAAAATGATACGGATACATACACAGATAGAAAAGAATATTTCTCCTCGTATTCGACAAACAAAAAAAAAAAAAAAAACGAATTCGAATAAAAGAAGAGGAAAATTAAAATAACGATTCCTCCTCTCCCAAAAGAACGCAAGAACACAGAAAGAATCACACTCCTCTTTCCTCTTTTAATTAACCGATCCGGTCAAAATGGAAGCGTTAATAAAAATATAATAACGAATATAATAATGTTCTCTGGGAACGCAACAACAAAGGAAGAGAGAAAAATTGAAAGTAGTATATCTTCTCTCCTCACCGTCGTCTTTTCAGAAGAAGAAGCAAAGATCAAAAAAAGAACAACTTCAGAGAAGGGGGACGGCAAACGCCCACCGCGAACCCGGCCGTGCCTTTAATCAAAGCTTTATCTCCGATACACAGCAGCAAACCTGTAATATTCGCGACGCGGCGTGTCGGTACCTTGGTCCGTGCACCGGCCCCACGATTTATTGCCGGCTGATAGCAACGCGTAATGCATTCATTATATCGGAGTGCGTGCACGAGCCGAGGGAGGGGTGGACGCAAAAGTCATCGAGATGGTATCCCCCATCCTCGAGAGGGTGATTTTTGAGGGACGAGAGATACGCATCCAGGTGTCGGGGGGGGGGGGGGGTTCGTCTGGTGCGCGCCCCATTCCGGACGAAACACAATGGGGGAACACTCGGGGGAACAATGCGGCGAGAGATATGCGCGGCCTAGGTCGCGGCTCGCCTCCAATACGAGGCGGTTTGTTGGCGGAATTCCAGCAGAGAGAGGGAGAAAGAGAGAGAGAGAGAGAGGAGGAAGGCAGAGCCGAGAAAGGACGGCGCCTGGAATTCGAGAAATGCAGATAAAGGGAAAATTTAGCGCCACGAGGGCCAACTTCGTTGTATACGTTTCTGCGTGCTGAGTTTCTGGGGACGACCACGTTGCGTTGCGTTGTTGCGGTTTGAGAGAGAGAGAGAGAGAGAGAGAGGAGAGGAGAATGACAACGGAGGAATCTTGTGTGCGTAAGTTGGAAATGTGTGTCGAGTGATGGATACGAGGGAGAAGAAAAATTGTATTCGAGTATGGGGGTCGATGATCGGTTGGAAAGAGGAGGGAATTATATTTGAGGGAGAATGTTTGCGAATTTTGGAATTGTATATGCGAATCGAACGCATAAATTTATTATTCGTTTCTTTGAAATTGAAACGTGTCTCTCGATGTTAAATAATTTTTTCGGGGTAAGCAAAGATCGCAAGAACAATAAACGATGATTAATATAATCTTTCGGATTAACGTTAATTTCGTAATAAACGTCGTGGAATCAACCATTTAAAAGAGTAACTTTTTTGGATACCAACTACTCGTAATTTCTTTGAATTTTCGTATTCAAAAAAACATATTTGAGGGAAGGAATGCTTGGATTTCGGGGGAATAATGCTTCTGTTCCTGCATGCCTGGAAGCTGATCCAACCGATAAATCGGTGAACGACATTATTAATTCTCGAGTTAAGTGGAAGGAAAAAGCGTCTGTGTTATCTTTCCTGATTTGCGAATAAATAACGTTTCCCGAAGTTCGGCCCCACAGTTGTATCCCCGGTTTTTTTTCTTTTTTCTTTCAACTTGTATTTATACGAACCGATAATGCAACACGGTTCCCGCTTTAGAACGAACTGATGAATCGAATTTTGCCGATAATCGAAAGGATCCTCGATCTTTTCTTCTGCACGAGTTATGCATAATTCTTTCTCCTTCGTGACATGTAACTGCAAATCTACTATTCATCTCGAAGAGTTGTATTTGAAATACAAGAATATAAGAATAAAATCACGATCAATATAATCGAAAGTGTAATCAAAGATTTTAAGAAATTTTTTATACCGATAGTGCGCGTATAGTGGAATAGAATTTTTTCTCGAGAGATGAAATTGAATATTCGAAAAATCATAAGTGATTATCCTTAGAGAAGGATAACTTGTATATACACGGAGCAAAAGATATATAAAAAGTATTGCAATGATAATAACGTAGCATATAATAATACCCAAGTAGCTGAAGTACTTAGTTACGTTTAACGCGAACGCGAAATTGGCCTGAACATTTTGTAAAAAGGTAATCGGGTCGAAATAAATCTTGGAACGCTGACCAATGACATATCGTTCGAGCAAGTTCGAACTTTACTTACGCGACAAATTGGTAATATTTCGGTTAAACCATTGCCGCGTACCGTATCATTACCGACCATTTGCCCCCCAACTTCGTTCACGGTTACAAATGATTTCTCCGATACATCTGACTAATTTATCCATTTGCATTCACGACGAGGAAAAGAGAGATATACTCTCCCCTTCCTCGAATACCTTTCCCTTGATAAAGCGATTTGCCACGAATTTAAAGAAAATCGATACGATATAAAAATTTCATCAAAATTACTTACCCCTTCTCCATCACTTTCCCATCCCATTCCTCGACAAATTTTTAAAAGATTCAATCTCATACTTTTGAAAGATTCAATCTCATACACCAACGCTTCCTTCATTTATCCTCCATTTATTAAATAACCCAACTCCAGCCATTCCTCAAACGTCATCTTCGTTCAACTTCACCCTCCGAAATTCCGAAACTTCCGAATTCATAAACCAACCGGCCATCCAATACGCATAATATATATCTCTTAAAAATGATAAAACGGTCTGTTTCGGTAGCCGAAACGAAAAGTTGAACGAATCGGGAATCGGTGGATACCGTTACCTGTGGTCCCGACCGCTAACATCATTATCGATCTAATGGGGGAGGCTAGCCTAATGGAATCTACGAATTTAATTTGTGGCCCCGGATCACGGCACGGTAGCCGCCAGATATCTTGGAACATAAATTCGAGGCGGGCGCGTCGTTAAAGTCAGCGTGGAGCGTGCGTGCGGGCACGCTGGCTTCGGTGATTTCGATGCGTGGTCGAGGAACGAATTCGTGGAGGGACGGTGAGAGATCCTGCGCTCTCTTGACTTGACGAAGGTCGTCCCGGTTGTGCGCAAGGTCGGTTATTCATCCGACCGTTTTGTTGCACAAGGATTTCGTATTAAAACGCTTTTGTAGCCCCCCTCCAATAGGAAACGGTATAACGTGGCCCCTCGTGGGGAGAAAATACGGTTCATATTCTGACGTTGTGAACGTTGCGATGATCGTGTAACATCGGAAGGTGGAAGAGAAGGGGAAATTGCCCCTTCGTCTTTTCATTTTGGCAGGCGTAAAGAACGTGTTTTTTGAATGTGAAAGAGAATTTTTATATTTTCCTCTTATTTTCCAGCAGAATTTTTATTTAATTTAGTAAACGTACAATGCGTTTATATCCCTCGTTTCGAGAGTGACGAAATAAGTATAATAAGAATAATAAGTAAATAAGGAGGATCTTTATCTGTCTGTAAAATAGATATAAAAGGCAGTAAAAGTTTTATGCTGTTTCGGTGTATAAATATACGTAGATACAAGATGTATCTTAATAAAGAAATAGAAGATGAGCTTAATTCCCTGTATTTATATCCCGATCTTTTTTATAATAATCCAATCTCACGGTGTCCGACAAGATGGTCGGCGATTTTCTCCGATTTTTTCTTCGAATTTTCAACGTAGCTTTACGACGCGAAAACCAGTTTCGGCAAAAATTTTACGACGATTTCTTTTCTTCGTCGCAAAATCGGTTTGGCCGCCCGTTTTTACGTTCTTCTTTTGTTGCATCACGCGGGATGGCATCCCCCCCGCCAACCGACTCGCGCCAACTTTCATAAAGATTGATTTTATTGATTTCAAGAAACTGTTTGAGACGGGCAGTGATATAGTTCGAGGCGATACGTCGCGTGATACATCGTTCGACTTTATTCCACTCGGTGATGCTCCACCGGCTTTAAAGTTTACTTTGAGGCGCTATTCTTTTTTAAACGGTATTAAATTTATGCCCGCAGTAAAAGGAGAAAAGTGTCCGCTTTTGTATCGAAACGAATTCTCCCGGCAATCTTCCAGCGACACTTTGCATGTTAAAATTTGAAAATTATCTTCGAGCGTAGTTTTTTCTTTTCTTTTTCTTTTCCCTTTTTTTTTTTTTTTTCTTTTAGAGAGAGAAAATTGGCTTTGATTCTTCTTATTTGGAAAAAGATACTATCACATTGAAATTTCACCTGGATATCTACTTGTTCGAAGCTCCTTCTGTTCGAACGAAGGAAGAAAAAGTATATAATTCCTGATAAAAATTCAAAGTAAGTTAGCCCATTTACGAAAATCACGGGGCAAAATTTATTCCAAAAGATATTATCAATTAAAAACAAATAAAAAAAAGAAAAAAGAAAGGAAATCTCCTTTAACAAACTCGTTACGTATCTTAAAGCATCTACACGCCTCGTATATAATAAAAATGAAGGAAAAAGTGCGCGTAATAACGGCATCATGACTTTATTAACTTTCTTTTTTTTCCTTCTTCTTCTTCTTCTTAAACGTAATTACATTTAATCCTTAACATGGCCGTATTTTATCACAAAATTCCACGAATATACGTGGAAACGAATATTTCCGTATATTTCCAACAATTTAATCGATTGATCCTTTTCTTCTCGCACAACAGTTTACCCTCGGGACAGGACTCGTTAAAATTCACGCATTCGTTATATATCAACCAGAAGCGCCACTTTACCCCGTAACATAATATATTAACGGTAATAAAGTCGTATTATACGAGTGGAAAAAACGACGAATGGGGAAAATTCTTAAAAAATTCGACCGTTTCGAGGGAAATGTGGGGAAGGATTTGTGCAAAAAAAAAAAAAAGAGAGGCGTTAAGGGCACGTGGGCGGTGTGTCGAGAGATGCTGGAGCGCGAGGCTGCGAAATGGATCACGGATGACCTTGAAACTCTTGATAACGATCGACATCCGCCTAATTAACGCACACTCGAAGATACGGACGTGACAAGCTGGCAAAGTGGATCGAACGTGAGAATCTAGACCGATTTTCCCGTCTGTGTATCTGTGAGTAATTCCTCCGTTTAATTAATCCGCGGATCCTCCACACAATGGAGGATCACGACTCGAGAAAAGTTGAGTGAAAAGTTCTTAACCTTCGATCGTTTTATAATAAGTTCAATGCCGAGTGAATTGATTTAACTCAACGTCACGTTTCGTTAACGACATCGTTTTTGTTTTTTTTTTTTTTAAATTTTTAAAGTTTTTTGAAAGTTCGTGTGACACAAAAGGTAAATTCGAGATGTTTTATTTTTTTTTTAATAGGTAGGTGTTTCTATGGAAAAATAAAAAAAAAAAAAAGAAAGAAAAAATAATCGAAAACTGTCACGAGAGAACAGATATACCGTTTTTCGATACTTAACTTCGATGATATTAAATGGGAACGCGATTAAAAATAATTCGAAGGATACATTCCAAGTATTTTGAGATTGAAATACGTATTCGATATTGTCATATTGAATTAAAATATATAGCATTGTAAATTATATGAGAATTTTTCTGATCGAGCAACGTCAGGATTGAATTACATCAACGAGGTGGATTTTATTGCAAATGCGAGGTTGAGATACAACTTTGTTGTCCGCTAATAGTACGGATCAATGCCAATTGTTTAAGGGTTGAAGAGGGAAGAAAAAGAAAATGAGAGATACGATAATTCATCAATGTCACATTTTTTTGTTTCGATGTTTTTTTTTTTACGTTCTTTGTTATAGGCAGATAAATAAACGTCGTTTAATCGCGTTACAGCCTTAACGATTCAACATAATGTGCAACATATGTTTCACAATACTTTCTCTTGCACCATTGTGCGGCAACAAAAACTTAATCGGACGTGAATATCACGGTCATAGCTTTAGCGTATAAACGAGGTGAACTAGTGCCTTGAAAAGAGAGGAAAAAAAAAAAAAAGAAAAGAATCGCGATGGCGATCAGATCGTTACTATGCTTGATTTGCTTGCAAGGGAGTGACCGAAAGGTATAGCAATCCTAGAAGAAAAGTTTCTGCAATATCCACGAATTGCTCTTCGATTCAATTATCCTTGATTTTGGTATAATTTTTCATTTCTTGCAAATTCATGGGATAAAATTTTAATAAATCCTAGAGAACGATACAATGTCAGTTTTCAAAATTTATTTTTTGCCATAATTAAATTTGAATTTCTTATAAAATTAGATATATATATATTTCTCTTAAAAATTTCAAGCAAAATATTCTCCACACTTCTTTCATTATCTAATACTATCTCCAAGAATTGCAACTTAAAATCTTTACCATCCACTCATCTTATCAACAATACTCTCTCCCAAAAATTCCAACCAAAACATCAAATCCTCAGCAATAACACCATCCTCAAGAATTCCAACCAAAATCTATCAATACATCTTTCTTCCATCCAACATGCATCCTCAGCATCAAAAAAAAACACCTCCAACAATTTTCCCAACGCTCTATCCTCATCAATAACCAAAAATGCTCAAAAATTCCAAAACCTCTTCACACATCTCTTTCCATCCCCCCCAAGCTTTCACCCCATTCAACAACCAAAACTACCTCAACCAAAACCTTCCCCCGAAAAATTCGAATCGAAACACTTCTCCCATCGTGTCAAACACGGAACAGAGAAAAGAAAGTTATAAGAAGAGAGCACAGAGTCGGAAGGAACGTCGTCACACAGCGTCGTCATCCCGAAATTCCCCAACGTCTCGCGACACCCGCCAAGGTTTCAACGTCCGCGCGATGCAACGACGGACACGATAGGTGCAGAAGGAGGAGGAGAAGGAGGAGGAGGAGGAGGAGGAGGAGGAGGAGGAGGAGGAGGAGAGGGAGGGAGGCGATTCGTCAGCCCGGTCCCACGACGTTCCGGTTAGCCGAGGTAAATCGTGCGAGGGAGCACACGGTGGCGGAGGTTGAGAATCGCGTGTTAGAGAGAGGGTAGAGAGGCGAGTAGAGGCGATCGGCTCTCTCGGATCAGCTGTGAGAGCGGCGTGGCGCCGTGTGCCGCGGCTCTGACCCGCTGTCAGTTGCCCGAGCCCTGTGCTACGGTTAGGACCGTGCAATCGTCACCTTTTTTAACGAGCACGAGGCAAGCTCCGCGGCGTATCGAGACGAACGGGCTTCGCGCGTCGACTAGTCTTCGCCTGGGAACCGCTCGTGTCCCACTCGAACGAATTGGCCGAACGAGAAGACCGTGGTCGCCGACCGATTCGCCGATCCCGCAGTCCAATTGTCGAAATCCTCGTGGGACGAGTGGATTTGGTTCAGCGATCGTCGACGAAAACGTCGAGGACAATTCGATATATCGAAGCCGATCCGCTCTCGAGAACAAGAAACCGTTCGCGATCTGCGCGATCGTGATCGTGATCCACGAAGGTTGGATCCGTTCGAATTGATTTCGAAACATCGTCGGACGAGAGAATAATATATCGAAGTCGCGAGTTATTCGAAATTGCTTCTCGATCGTTGGATCCTTGCGTTTCGATCATCGTGTCTAGACGATAGAAGAGGGGGGGAGGAGGGAGGAGAGAGGCCGAGTTCGAATATCGTGGTGGTTTTTGTGGTGGATTAAAGTGGTTAATTCGAGGTTAATTCAGAGAGAAGAAGAAGAAGAAGAAGAAGAAGAAGAAGAAGAAGAAGAAGAAGAAGCCGCATGCCTCGCTGACAAGTTCTCAGGATGGTCTGGTAGAGGAGAAGGAGACGGAGGAGAAGAGAGAGGAAGAGAGAAAGAGAGAGAGAGAGAGAGAGAGAGAGGTCTGATGGTTCGATCGCGAGAAATGGCGTGCGGAATATCGTTCGAAGCGACTGCCACGAGCACGGTACTTTTCCTGCTGGTGAGTAACGTAAATTTGAACGAGCACGTGCTTCTTCTGAATCATTTTATACATTATATAGATTTTGCAACACGCCACCGAACCTGCCACTCCCGCTCACTTTTTTTTATATTTCGAGATTCCTCGACGGTGTATCCTTCGCGTGTCTCGATTTTTCTTCTCCTCGTTCACTAAGAAGAAACGTAACCGCCCGTAACGAGGAATTTATTACACCTTTCGAGAAGTTCATTTTTCTTTTTTCTTTTTCTTCTTCTTTTTTTTTTTTTTTTTTTTTTTTTGCGCCGAATGTTAAATTCAAAGGGCGCCCGTTATTGGCCCGTAAATCATCCCAATTCGAGATGCTTTTGTTTTGAGTTGTTACGTTCAATTGGAAGGGAACGAGGAGAACCGTGAATTATTTTTACGACCAGCTTAACCCGCTCGTGTGGTCACCATTGGCGTAAATACGAATATCGAGTGGTTCGCTCGAGGTGGTACTCTCTCGAGGATGCATTGTACCTAAACTCTATGTTTGGTAAGAGTAACATTCACGTTGAACCCGTTGGAATTCAAACTTGCGATCGTATGCTTTTAGACGCGTGCGATTTCGCGTGCTATGGATCATGCAAGATTTTAACCAGAAGAGATCGTTGACCCTCGACGATTCGAACTGCACGTTCAATGACTATATACTACGTAATTTTCGATAATTATTTATTTCGTTCATTTTATTTATGAAAAGAAATTAATTTTTATTTACAAGGAAGAAATATTCGTACCCGATTGTATCCCGACGGATTGAAACGAACGATATTTAACGATGCGTTTATAATTCATCACTTGCTCGAGTTTTAAGGATATGTTTTAAGCAGTGTCGTTTAAATTAAAAAAAAAAAAAAAACTTGCGAAACTTTTCTCGATAAATAATTGGGATATATCTTATATAATTTTTACAAGGAAAATTCTCTGGCAGAATATCTAAGAACACCAATCTCTTTCATAAACCACATTTATGCTAAATAACTTTAAATTACATCACAGATCGTAAATGTCACGAATTCGCCAACATCAACCTTTCTTACGTCCTGGATGCGATCCGTCATACACTTTCTGAAACGCCACCCTTTATACGAACCGTGACATTTCCTTCACGGTGATTTCATCGATTCTCTTTACAGAAGATTTCAATTATTCCTTTCAATTATATATATATATATATATTTTTAAAATCGTAATTAATATATACGATTACTCTTGCGCGAATGAAACAGAGAAATTGTTTTAAATTAAAATACCATTTAGTTATTTCGTAACTTGGATGATTGTTAACAAATGAACATACTTTTTTCTTTTTTTTTTTTTTTTAATAAACATCGTGTCGACGATGTGCAAATTACACTACATTGAAATTGTTAATTCAGGTATTCGCAATCTAATATACAATAGACTTTCACCGTCTATTGTTAAATTCTGCGATCGTAAATCATCGTGCACCTCTTCGTCGAAGAATAATAATATTTTCGCTCGTATCGAATTGCATCGTATCGATGAATATTAACGCAGGTTAATATAAACATCGTTTATCGTATACTTTACATTATCGTTAATTTACGCGTACAGAGTTTGTTTCGAGAGAGAGAGAGAGAGAGAGAAAGAGAAAATTTCTCTGTCGGCAAATGGATCCCAACCTACCCCACGACAACGCTCAACGTGTCCGTGTCCATCTACGTTCCCAATCGAATCAAGGTATCCAACTCGATCACTCAAAAAGTCATTATCACGAACCCGTTAACATTAACCTTCACGCGGCTCGAGCGTGGACAGCCGCGCACTCCCAACAACTCTTCTCCTCACGCAAGCCGTGACATTTCTCCTCTCGATTTCATCAACATCACGTATCCAAAGACGTACCTGGCACGATGTTATAATTTCACGCGGGATCACGACTTCGTACTCATATCTCGCGAAATTTCCAAAATTCGTGGCACACAATCTTATGCCGATTATTATTCTTTTTTTTTTTTTTTTTTCTTTTTTCAAATGGAAATATTTATGTAATTTTTCATCTTTCGGTTCGAGAGATCGGTTTCAATACCCTTTGCACTATGAGTCACTTCTCTCTCTCTCTCTCTCTCTCTCTCTCTCTCTCTCTCTCTCTCTCTCTCTCTCTTTCTTTCTCACTATAAACTCTTGAGTCACATTTCTTCTGGCGTGATATTTAGTTAACGAAACAAAACGAGAAATCAAAATTATTGGAAATTAATTACATTAAATGGTCTAGGATCTTCCGTAATTGGCAATTTTGCTTTTACAATCCTTCGTTCCACGATGGATTTTTATTACCGAAAATGATACATCCTTGGCGACAATCACTCTCTTACACATATACAAAAGATCCATTTGATTCAACGAAATCTGAAAGGCTCTTTGGAACGGAATTAAAAAGAAAATTAGACAAGGATCCGTTTCTTCACGTTTATTATCGTTCGATTATATTTCGACGCGAGCATTCAACGTGGCTCACGCACCACGATACACGCGTACACTAGAGTCAAGGATACAGGCGTTATCTCGCCGGCGATTGCTATACTTAACGCGTATAGGTACGTAGTAGTAGTGGTAGGGGAGCGGAGTTTGTGTGCAAAATGCGCACACGTCGGTGAACGTTGTTTTCGTTATGCAAGCTGGTGGAATGTTAAGCTGGCGTGGTTCCTTCGGAAGATTACGCTCCGGCGATATACATCTTATGCAATAAAGCACGCGAGCGGCGATAGAAACTCTGAAACTCGAGGTTTCAAACGATGGCGATTCTCGTCATTCTAGAAATAGAGGGAAAGGTTTGATATCCGTGATTTAACGTGGACGAAGGTCGTGTTGTGTGGAGTCGAGCCGTGGTGAAACCGACTGTCGTGATGAAGGAGAGTAGCAAGAGTAATTCTGTTCGATCGATTGAGAATTAGAATTTAGAGTAGAGTGGAGCTCGACAGGATATCTTGGGGATGGAATCGTTGAAAATGGATTCTGATGGAAGTTTTGTAAAATTTTAGAGATGGAAAAGTGGATCGTTATCGAATCTTTTTGTTTGAATTCAGATCAATTTTAAAGGAATGGTGACAGAAAAGCTGAAATATGATTAAAAATCGTGTTCGATGAGGTAGGAAATGTGTTCTTTCGTAGGACACGTTGTAAATAATTTTGACGAAGAGAGTAATCGAAATCTCTTGGATTTTTGGATTAAATTAACAAGACTTGACTGACTTGAAAGAACTCGAAGAATAGCTGTTTTATAAGACACGTGTAAATCTTGAAAATCGTTAAAGAATTATCGATACCCCTTCGAAGAGAATAGACATTTGACATGGATAGATATTTATCGTGCACGCACGAGGATGAATAAAATACGCGCAATATTCCCTCGCGGATATTCCCTCCACGTATTTCTTGAAACGTCTGTTCGTGAATTTTGTACATTTCACTCACTTTCGCCACAAGAACTGGAAGAATATAAATTATTGCATTAAATTCATCGACCGATATAACATCTCTTTTCTTCTCTCTCTCTCTCTCTCTCTCTCTCTCTCTCGAAAATCTTCACAAAATATAAACTCTCAAAAATTAATATTCCAGATTACAAATTCTCATTCAATTTCGTAATCCAAGTTCAAGAACCACGCTTTAAGAACCACAAAAAAAAAAAAAGAAAAAGAAAAAATGATCTCGATCCCACGATCGAACTCTGATCTCATTTTCATCCTGAAGAAACCTGCAGCAACCTTCATTCGTAGAAATCAGAGTATCGAGACCTGCCACTTCGTAATTATCAAAACTACCACGAGCATTATCAATCATCCGTCCAACGCAGAGAAACAGAATTAATCCACCGATTAATCGCGTTTAATCGATCGACCAGGTCCCCTCGTAGCGGCTAATTACACTAGCATCTGCCGATCCTCCTCGGATTCCTATCCTTGCCTCGAAATTCCTTCCGATTTTTTCCCTTCTGGCCCCGATACGGTAATCCTGGCTTTCGATTGTTCTTATTCAACTCCGAGAGCGTTGCGCCAGGAATTCGAATGGACGATGTTACGAGGACGATGTCCTCCCGAGGATTATTTTCGGTTGGTTATACTCGAAATGGGGGGGGGAATGGCACCGAGAATTTTAAACGAGAAGGAGAAAGTGGGATCGAGACGATACGTTAAATTTGTATTAGGATTAAATTTCAGGTTTGAATAAAATTAGGATGTGATTGGTCGAATTGGACGAATTCGAAGAAGTGTGGGGCAAAGTATGAAAATTATTCCTTCGTTTCTCTCGTTCTCACGAGAAAATGAAAGCGAAAACGAATAGATAGAAGAGAATCGATATGATAAAAATCGTTGGAAATATTCCACGAATCAGAGAGCTGAAAACGTTAACAATTAACGGGGGATTTTATTCAATTTCTTGTCCACCAAAGATCCTCCCCTCTCCTTCTCCGGTGAAGTGGAATTTCGAAAATTGAGATGCGACACCACCTAGCGACACCTCGTCTCGTTCTCTCGGCGATAATCCGGCGCAAGATTTTTTTAATTTAGCAGTGCAAACGGGGATACGTAATTGGGCAACGAGCCGTTTAAAAGACGATACATGTTAAATTAAAAGGGGGGAGGGGAAAGAAAAGGAAAAGAAATCGGGAGCGAAGGCAAGGGACGGCGTGGAAGTGGCGACAAACCACGTATAAAACCGGGCGCGGGGCTGTCCCGGTTAATTAAATGGCGAGGAGATTGGAACAACGTGGTCCTGAAAATTGATACCAACCGCTGATACACCCCGCTGTGTTAACGAGCGACCACCGTTGTTCGGTTGGCAAAAAGTGGCGTACCGTCGATGCTTACGATAACACGTTTTAAGTATGTTTGGCGGAGTGCCGCGCGCGAAACGGTAGCGGTCGTGAATAAAAATGCGCGTGTCGCGTTTCGTAATGCGACACGTAGACGATGTTACGTTTTTGCGTCGTGCGTTTTCTTTGGCCCGCGGCACGGCGAGAACCATGCGCAATCGTCTCGTTTCGCCAAATTTTTCCGTTTCCAAGTCGATGAATACTCGAGAATAGGGGGGGAAGGGTAATAGGAAGTCGAGAAAGTGAGTTTCTAGAGTCATAGGGAATTGAGATGATAGTTTGAGAAATGATAGTTTATCGAGTGGAGGATGTGAAAGGGAATTGGAAACGAGAAATGATTATCGAATGAAGAATATGTAAGTGAATGTGTTGAATGGAGATCGAAGTAGGAATTTTGTTTGGATAGTAAGATGGAGGAAAATTAATGGAAATCTAATACGTGTCCGGGTTATACGTCACCAGGTTTAAACTATGAATTTTTGTGTAGAATGAAAGGCAAAAAGAAAAAATATTGCAGAGTTGCACGTGAGCTTTCAATGCCGAATCGCGTTTCACGCAGGTGCATAACCGAATACCACGAGACCGTGTACCGCCTGATAAGGAATGTAGTGATTTATGCGTAAATTTCTTCAACCTCTGCGAGACCATGCGCGTGCTGCATCCCCGTGCACACGTGAGAACGTGGATCACTCGAGTGTAAATATGCTTAAATTTGAAGCCGTGGATATTTCGTTTGAAACTTTATTGTATCCATTATTCCTTTATCGAGAAGATTCGCGGCAATTATATATTGTCCGAAAAATAATGGAATGCATTATGTGCCTGTTCGGGTTATACACCGAATGAAGAGATTAAACGAATACGAAATTCGTTTTTCTTTAAAACGACGAAGAAAAAAAAAATCCATTAGCATTTTTTAATTCGCATTCGATAGATTTAAATTTCCCTTTAACCAACGATAAATCCGACAGGATTTCATATCCGTGTCACTCAACTCGACTCGATAAAATTAAAGTCACGTTATCGTACCTATTTACTTTGACCTGCATGCCATCTCAACTGGTTTATAAATTCCCCATCCTCCATTACCGTTGAAACTAACCATTTTACTCGTTCCCTTATCCTTGGACGATCGTACACCAATTCGAAGTATTCGCGGAGAAATATTCGAAACGGTGTAAAACTATTCCAGCTATGCGACAAATTGCGAGCTTCCTTTCCTTCCTCCAAGGTGATTTCGAGGGAATTGCGCAGAAGAAAGAAAAAAAAAAAAAATAAAAAAATCGAAACGGTCAAACGCTTGGACCCGGTCCGAGGACAAAGGAGGATATATCTTTGTGATCCGGTCGCATTAATCACTAAGCCCTGCGTGTAATAATCGTAATTAATATAATAATTCAATATAATCCGGGGGACGAGAACGAGTAGTCGAGGGACATAAATTTATACTCGCGTGTACCGAACGCCCGACCGGTTCAGATTGTTCCCTTTGACCATGACCTTCGGCCACGACATAACCATTGAACGAAGGCCACGAGCGGTGACACGCTCGTGGAAAACTCCATCGTCCGTTATGCGAAATCGTAAATTCTTCCCTCCGTTTGAACGGGTTTTACCACCCGCTGGACCACTCTCGAACAAACAAAGAGTATTTTTCGAGTAACCGTGTATCCTTCGTTGCTTCGATCGACAATGGTGCAACGATCGACGAGATGTACGCTCCGTTCCTCGTGCTCGTGCAGCTCTTGTTCGAGGTGTGAAGTAAAATTGCGTAAGGAATTGCGCAAACGATTACTCGGAGAGCTCGAGATATCGAGTTCGCAAGTGATCGAAAGAGTTGGAGAATTACGTATTGTTTAACGATATCGATAATAATAATAATTAATAATCAATGCGTTGAATGAAAGATTCGAATTTTTTGGGGATGGAAAATGGAAAATATCCGTGCCTTTCGATTCGATTAGAAAAATTTGGATCCACGTTTCTTTCGATGGAGGATGTGTTGAGAATGGAAGATGTGAAGCTATTGTCTTTCGATTTCCAGGTATCGAGAATAGAAAATCTGAATCTAGAATTATTTTTATCAATCATTGAGGAGCAAAGACATGAATCCAGGTTTCTTTATTTATTTCGATCGTTGAGAATGAAGGATGTGAATTTATTGTCTTTCGATTTCCAGGTATCAAAAATAGAAAATGAATCTAGAATTATTTTTATCAATTGAAGAGTAAAGACATGAATCCAGGTTCCTTTATTTATTTCGATCGTTGAGAATGGAGGATGTGAATCTATTGTCTTTCGATTTCCAGGTATCGAAAATAGAAAATGAATCTAGAATTATTTTTATCAATCATTGAAGAGTAAAGACATGAATCTAGGTTTCTTTATTTATTTCGATCGTTGAGAATGGAGGATATGAAACTATTGTCTTTCTATTTCCAGATATCGAAAATAGAAAATGAATCTAGAATTATTTTTATCAATCATTGAGAAGCAAAGACATGAATCCAGGTTTCTTTATTTATTTCAATCGTTGAGAATGGAGAATGTGAATTTATTGTCTTTCGATTTTCAGGTATGGAGAATAGAAAATGAATCTAGAATTATTTTTATCAATCATTGCGAAGCAAAGATTTGAATTCATGTTTCTTTATTTATTTCGATCGTTGAAAATGAAGGATGCGAATCTTCCGATTTTCAAACATTGAGAATAGAAAAATTTAGTTTTTATCAATGGTTGAGGAAGGACTTAAATCTACGTTTCTTTGTTTATTAACTGTAGAGGATGAAAGATGTGAATCTACCTCGTTCGATTTCCAAGCCTTGGAAACGGAAGACATGAATCTACTCGCGTCTGATTTTAAGGTAGTAGAAGAGTGAATCTACGCTTTTTTTTTTTTGTTTACCAACCGAGAAGATGTAAATCTACGTCTGGAAACGGAAATCGTGAATCTACGGTTTTTTTTTCATCGACCGTTGATAAAAATCGTATCTCGCTTTCCCATGTCACATTTATTAAACTTACACACGTTGAAACGTTGGTTATATCTGTAAGAAAAATTGGAATTAGAATTCATGAAAAGAAGACCCATTAACGATCTCTACTTGCAAATTAAACAGAATTTTTTCTTTTTTTGAATCGTGAATTCGATACATTGAAATTCCAGACGTGTCCCACATCACTCTTTCTAAGATCGTGCTCGGTCACAACGTGACAAAAACTTTCGCAATGCTCGAGTTCCGCCAATACTTCCATCGATCTTTCATCAAACCTTTATATTTGCAACACATTTTTTTCCCTTCCTATTGCCACAATCGTTTGAATCGTTTTACCAAGAGTGAAACCGACATGGTTGCAACAAAAGAAATTATAAATCACACAAAGTTACGCTGGATTAAACACTTGGTGGAAAATTAGAATACACGACTCCAATTTTCCAAAAAAAAAAAAAAAAAAAAACATTAATTTGACAAAAATTAACATGCTCTCTAGAATATCTAATACAATTCTAATATTAATAATGAATTACATGTACAATATAAGGAGAAAAATGAATAATTATTAATTATATTTCTCTATAAAACGAAATTAACGAAAGTAACGAAAGTTCGAAACAACGAGATTACAATCCTTCCCCGATCTTTCTCGCAAATCTCATTACTCTCTAATTAAAATCTGATCCATTGGACGAGATTTGGACCGACCCAATTTGCCGCCACCCAACACGTCACACCAACCTAGTAAACCGTCAGATTTCACGCTTTCACCATCATCTTTCCCACCATCAACCCCTTTATTAGCTTCCAAATGTTCCCTCGAAATTACTATTATTCCGATCATCGTAGCATTTCTCGACTCGGCCATTTACGACCCAGTTAAGAAACAGGACAATCGTAAAAGACAAGCTTGGACGATCGGTTGCACGGTGGATGGAGTTGGTCAAAGCAGAGAACTCCTCTTCTCTAATTGCTCTCTATCGTGTCTTTTTTTTCTTTCTTTTTTTTTTTTTATATTCGTTTCTTGCGAACGATCGATGGCCAACGCAGCGAAGATAAATTTCCTCGTATTATCCGGTGGACCGGTTTTCACCGATAGTTTCTAGAAACGGTGTGCAAGGTTGCTAAGTTTTAAACCGACTGGCAAAAAGTGCCCTCCGTGAGATTGAACGCGAGTTTCCTCCGCAATTGCCCTATTTCGCTTGCTTTCTTTCTTTCTTTCTTTCTTTTTCTTTCTTTTTTTCCTTTTTGCGCACGCGCGATTCTCTTCCATCTTTCCAAGCTTTCCAAATACGGGCGAATTTCGTTTTTGAAATTGTGATCGAGAAATTGGTTTGCTTCAAATTCGGAAGAAAGAAATAGGCCCTTGAAATAATCCTATAAATAAACAAATGTTATCAATGTATTTTAGATAGGATGGAAAATTGAAGATTTATCGAATCCAATATTTTCTTGAAAAGAAATTCTTACTTTAATTTTAAAAAAAAAAAAGGTAAAAAAAATACTGTTAATATTCAATAAATATTTTATATTAATATTTATCGAGAATTTCAACCAATGAATTAGAAAACATCCATCACAACAACATTCTTACCAATAAAAAAAAAACATTCATTTGAACGTCAATGTATTTCCAACCTTTCTTTTTCTTCCTCCCCCAATTCTCCCAATTTCATCAGCGTGAAATCCCAATCCCCCTCGCCTCTCGAATACAGCTCCACGAAGAATATGGATGCATTTATTTTCTTCTCCAGATCCCGTGAGATCCGGATGCGGAGTTTCTCCGTAAACTTCCTCTGTCAACGGACGAAGTTAAAACGTCGCGAATACCTTCTTATTGACCTTGTTAAAAACCTTGTTAAAAACGAGGCGTCCCTCGATAAGGAAGCGGAAGATAGGCTCGAGATACCGTTAAAGAAGCATTAGGGAATTGACGCGCTCCATTGTGGCCAAGGTGCATCTAAAGTCGTGGTGGTTTGATAACGGTACATCCTAATGGGGAAAACGAGTTGAACTTCTTCTCTCAGAGTGTGCAGAGTGTTGGGAAAAATGTTTAGCCGGATTTCACGATTGACCGTCATTCGACGGATGGAGAAGATTTGGAAAAGGTGGTGTTTGATTGATGTGCTCTGGATGAGTGTAATTTTTCATAATATAATTTTTCATTTTTGGAAAGTATGAAAGATTGTAATTCTAAAGGGGTTTAATTTTAATTTAATTGGTAAAATTGAAATTGGGCGTTTTGGAATGTGAAGAAATTGCAAAGGAGCAGTTATAGAATTGCTAGATATTGTTGTGAGAATAAGAAATTTTGTAGTAAATGTATTAATAGTAATTTTGTTTTTAGATTATAGATATGGAATGATTTAATTGAAAATGAAATTCTTCTCGCGATTTCCAAGTAACCAATCGATATTTATATTTATATTTTCTATCATCGGTTACCACCACGTATCAAAACGTTTGATGTATCAAACGACTCGTAGAACAATGAGATTAGATTGCAGAACGAATCATCCTCTCGATTCATCCTTCGTTTCGAACGTGCGTAAGATTCATCCATATGGAATTTTTTAAAAGGTCAGCCACGGAACGATACGATGCACCAGTTCGCCCTTGTCGAATCGCATGAGAACGAATCAGAAACGATGATACACCCTTACCCTCATTTCCTGCGCGGCCAAACGAGGAACATCCGTCTATAGTTCATATAACAAGAACGAAGTGCTTTTGTTTATTACTAATTCCGCCTGGTGTATTGTCAAGTTCCTGTCCATTCCCGCTTACCAAATGTTCGTCCCGTCAAATTGATCCAATCTACCTTTCTCGACACCACAATACCACGATATTTCCTCTTTCCGTGCGGTAACAATAATGTTTTCGTCGAGGAGGATTAACATAAGAATCCGCTGGGATTCTTTATCACTGTTGTTGCTACCAGACAACAATTAGCGCGGAAATTAATTTTCGAAAACTGGTTTCGGGATTTTGAAAATGTTTTGATCGAATTCTATTCGACTTCGAATCGTGTTCAAAAGTACTTAAATAAATTCCACTTTATTATCACTTTTTTTCCTTTTTTTCTTTTTCTTTTTTTTTTCTCAATTTTCGTATTCTATTACATGTATATATATTATATATATATATACGTATGTGTGTGTGTGTGTGTGTTTTTTGTCGTCGCTGATAAAATTCGGATTATTTTTATAGATCGTGCAGGAATATGTTATGCATATTTTCACTCTCTGGATCAAAATAATGCAAAGTTATGTAAATTAATCCGAATTAGACTCGGGGAGGGGGGGGGGAGGAAATTTATGGGTGGCGCCTACCGGGGTTATTTGTAATGCAAAATATTTTCTTTTCTACGAATATATTCCCTCCCTAACTTATTATAACTCCCCGGCTAATTTCCCAAAACTTTGGAGGAATGCAAGAAAATTAACTTATTTAAAAAAAAAAAAAAAAAAAAAAAAAAAAAAAGAAAGAAAGAAAGAACCATTATCAACACGACCGTCAGCCTTCAAAACACTCTAAATCTTTCATAAAAGGAAACCTTTCCTTCGTGGGTGTCAATAACACGCGCTCGGGTAAAAATTCTTTTCCCCGGCCAACCCGATATAACCAGATATACCCAAAAAACGACGCCCGACCGTCCGCCAATTTAAATTCCGAAGAGAAAGGAAGGGGGAAACCTAAAAAGAAACAAAATTAGAAATATAGAAGCAGCACGCGTTGTACAAAAGTGTCGTGGAATGTCGTCGGGTTCGGGAACAAGAGGTTCCAAAGTGCGAAAACTTTCGCCGCCGGGAGAACAATCCTGGAAATAAGGTGTGGGGGAGGGGAGGGGAGGGGAGGGGAGGGCCACACTCGCGCTCGTGCCGATTCGGATGGCGCCACGGTATTTTTAAACCCGTACAATAACGAGCGGCCACATTCCAAGCGAATAACTGTCCCAGCCAAACGAACCACCTTGCGAAATCACGTTTCCTTCGCCGATCGCCACCCCCGCGCTTCTAGTCCCAAGCGCTTCGGGTCCACGGGGAATATAAAGATCTCGAAAAGATCTCTGCCTACACTCGTCCTGATCTCGTTGTAACTCACTTTGATCGGCTCTTTTTTCTTTCTCTCTCTCTCTCTCTCTCTCTCTCTTTCTCTCTCTCCTTTTTCTTTTTCTAAGAATCGTTGGGAATCGCGAGCGATGAGTGAGTGGAGTTAATTTCGAGATTGTGAGTTAAGACCCATTGGATTTCAGGCTATATATATATATATATGTTGTGAATATATTGCACATTGGCGCCCGTGTGGAATATCTTCGAGGATCGTTTGAAGAGGTGAAAAAGGAAAGGGTGATATGCAATACGTTTAAGTTGGTTATTGGTTAAGTCGCGTGCGATTTAAGGTGAATGATAAGAGATAAAGTATCTTGTATTTTCGTATGAAATTTTGCATTGTTTGCAATTTTGATTGAAATTTTCGATCTCTGGAATCGATCTTTTCAAAGTTATCTCACGAATATTAATATATTATAATTATACACGTATAATTTTTATGATATACTAAACTTTATCATTATTCAAATTTTCTTTTCCATCTTATAATCAAATTAAAAATTATACAGTTTCACGTTGCACATAATATAACTTGATAATATTCATATCCATATATCAAACAGGTATATAAACGAAGGAAAAGAAAATATCGTTCAAGTATTAAGCAAAGACTTAAAAAGCTATTAAATATATATTGACGTCGTTATTTTTGTAAAGACACCACTTTAACGAGTGATCCATATCGTGCCTCTATCGACGATAAAATTCCAAGAATTTCAACAGAAATCATCAATATAAACCCCTGCGAATAAACGACGAAACGAAACGAATCTCTTGCGCTATCGTATCGTTCCGATTGCCCGCCTCTCGACATTTTGTTTGCACGTGCGTAAACGTATCTCTATCGAGAATAAGGTTAAGATCCGCCGCGTGTCATTAGACAATTTATCGGCTGAATCATTGCGACACAAATGAAATTGATAGGCGGCATTGTTTCGTGTAATCCTAATGAAATGCTTGGCGAGGAGATGGAAGATAGCCTCGAACAGAATTTCGATCGTCGGTTAATCGATCGATGCGTGGTCGCTGTTTCAAAGTCGATTTTAAATAGAGGAAAATATCTTTGCAATGAATCACGTGGAAATTATCGAGAGGGAATCGTGCGAGTTTTATTATTAGATTTGAGAGAAGATACGAAAGATTCGAGGCGATTCGCATCGATATTTGAAGGAATATATTTGAAATTGTTTGTTCTACGAAGATTTATTTCGCGAATCGGATGGAATAATTTAACGAATAATGTTTAAATTTTCTGCTTCCCTGCATTATAGGAGCAAATATCATTCGTCCTTTCACTTTTCATCCACAGTTCATGTACTCTGTATTTACACGATATATCATCATATCAAACCTTTCAAACATATTGTTTGTCGGTTGTGTTTCGTTCCAATATTTGACGTGGATACATTTATTTGTACAAATAAGACAATTTATTATCCATATATTATACAACACGTTATACCCTTCTTATACACTCTCTATCAATAACCAGTATCGATTTTATAGTATCGATATTTATAGAAATCTGAATAAATTAAATAATCCACGAATCAATCGTTGGAACTAAAAAAATCCCTTTTCTATCGAAAGAAGGAACAGAAAAATTGATTCGCATCCCGCCTCTTACATTTTCACGCCTCTTCATCGTTTAGGACGTACATAATTTGATCCCATCTCATCGAGATTGATTCACGAAATAAAATCTGTTTATCCAAAATAGAGAAGAAGGACGAGTGGAAAAATTAATTCGCGCCTTAAGTCGTTCCGCCTCTTCTTATTTTTCTCCTCCTCGGTTGCGAAGACGAGGAGCCTCGAAAGGGGGGACGGACCCTCGAATGAGGGTCAGATCTCGACCGACACGAGACACCCATGGGACTCGGTCAAGAAACGAGAAACGTGGGTGGCGGCCAGGGAGGAGATAGAGGATTCCCGCGGCTATTAATAGAACTGAGGTTATCTCTCCGGCTTCTACATACGGTCGGATGCCAGCGCAGGGTGGAGTTTCACGAAGGGTGTCGTGCAGGCAGATTATTCGTACCGGTTTCCGCGGGATGGTGTGCGTCAATCGACGATACTCGAACTCTGATTCGATATACAGGGTGGTCCTTGTAAACCGTGACCAATTCTCTCTCTCGAAAGACTCTCCACTCTGCTACTTTTTATTTATAAGAGAGAGAGAGAAAGAGAGAGAGAGAGAGAGAGAGAGAGAGAGAGAGAGAGAGAGAGAGAGAGAGAGAGAGAGAAGGAATATTCCAAAAGGAATATTCGAGTTGAAAAGGAGATAAGAATGAAGAGTCATTAAACGGTAATATCATCGGTTGCCGGTGCATTAACATAATATCGGATAAAATTCGATCTCTGAGCCGCAATTTTTCGGCCTTCTCCAGATCGAGCACCGTACCCTGTCGTTTAATCATTGATGTACGCTAAGAACTTAATCACGCGTCGAACCGTTTTACGGTTTATCGAGAGGAGATAAGGGGAGGGAGGGGGTATATAACCGTGAATACACGGTGTCGCCACGGTTTGCCACGGTTTTACGTGGGTAAGAAGTGTCGAGACGATAGTGTCGAAGATAAGTGGCGCTCGGTGCTTGCTCTTTTCGCTTCGCTCCTCGGGTCTCGGGTGTCTACTAGGTTTGGATTAAAGGTGTCGGGATGGGAGATTTCAGGGGCAGATAGATCGCGGGGAGATTGGCGGGAATTAATGGGCGGTAGGGAAATGATAAAGGAAACCTTGTGTTGTGTCGTTAAAGGGAAGGGAAGTTTAATGGGGAAACGAGGCGAGGTAATGCACGTTCCCCGGCTGTTAATGGATGGAAATGTTCCACGTTATCTGCGTTTTATGATTTAAACGATGCCGCCGAATGAGCATCGAGTAACATTTTTAATTGCATCCCTATATATCTCGAGATGTAATTGTGTTTGAAATTTTCTTGATGATAAATGAGATAAAAAATTATTTATTTAAAATAATAATGTTTTAAAGAATGAAATTTTGTAGAGAACATATTTGGAGAGAAATTATAATAAATTATTACATTTCAAACTCCGAATGTTAAAAATTATAATTATTTTCGCTTTAATAAATTATTCTCTTTTGCTCTTCAGTTTATCGAATACAAAAATTCAATATAGAAATTATAATATTAAATTAAATATTGATTTTAATCTTCGTAAAATTTACTCTGTAAATATTGTTCATCGTCATTTTCTTTGTCATCCTCGGTGAGTGATAAAAATTAGAGTGAAGGGGGGAAGAAGAGAAAGAAATCGTAAGATCTTCAAAAAAGGAATAGGATAAAGAATAACAAAAGACGTGGAGAATGATAAAGGAGGAATTATATATAAAATTAATTAATTAATTCATTTCTCTCGAATAAAAGATTTTTCGACACATAGATTTGTTCGTGTTTAGTTGACGGCACGTACCCAACACTACCATCGGTGAATGGTCTACGCGCCCAATGTTTTTCGTTAATAACTCGTTAACGAAAAGAAAATGTTGCTCGAAATTACTTCAAGAATCTCCTGTTAATAAGTGTTCCTTACATTTTTCGAATATCCTGTATAATTTAATATAATAAAAACACAATTGTAGTTTATAGATCAAAAATAACTTGGACAATCGCTATTCAAGGTTCACACTCGATGAATTACGAACAAATATCCATAGTCCTTTGCTTGTTAAATAAAATCATTAGAACCTGTTTAATTACACGATGCCGAAAACGCACGCACGCACACGCACACGAGTTGTTAAGGCCGTTTCGACAACCTTTTTCTTTCCTTTTCTTTTCTTTTTTTATCATATCACGGACCACACGGAAGACATTAAAGCGTTTTGCCGATTATGAAATCGTTCTGTCATCGCTGAGCTTGTAATTTCTCCTTAACATCGCCGTTTCGCGGATTCGCGGCTTGTTTTCATTTCGGTTTATCCTTTTTTCTTCTTCTTAGGGCGTAGCATTAATTTACCGCGCGCATATGCATCCGCTCGACGAGGATGGGAGGGAAGGGATTTATGGCGAGATAAATTCTTAATGAAGTGACAAACTGCGTAACCGTGATCGGGAGATTAATTTAAAGTGCGCGGGGAGAAGGGCCGAGGTTGGCGATAAATTATTTTATTACAACTTCGAATTTATGCTCGTGTACAGTGCACTCGTTACATTGTACTCTCGATGGATTCGACTGTCGTTAACGGATGTACGGACTGATTTATTGGGAAATTACAGGGGGACCCCGATCTGGAGAAGATTGCGACGATGTATTGAAACATCTTGAATTTCAATTTACGCGCCAAATTTTTCTTCATACGATCGACTTTGAATTTTTGATCTTGAGCTTTTTCTGATGATTTTAGAGCGTTAGTATGATTATTATAGCGAAAAAGAAAGATTTCATGAAAAATTCTATTACTCGTAAAAACATTTATTAAATAATCCCTTTTCAATAATCCCTTTTATCAAAACTTCCCCTAATTTTGAACATTGCATTCGTCTATCAATACGAAAAAAAAACAAACAAATAAACGCGAAGTAACATTTATGGTTGAATTCTATGCAAGAAAGAAAGGATCGTCGATTTAAAAGTCAAACTACGTGGAGGAGGCATAGATGGTACACGATGGCGCCAAAACTCATTGACATCCCGCCATTACTTATTCGTCGATAGGAAGGTCGAAGAAAAATGGGCAGTGCTAGCCTGCGAACTCTTTGCAGGTATCGTGCTCCCGCGTAGGAGTACACCTCGTAAATCTTGTGTTGCCGGGTAGAAAGTAGATCGAAGATTGTGTCACATTCACGTTTGAACCACGTTGCACGCTGCTCCCGTTTCGACTTTTAATCCAATTATTTTAATCGAGAAGGTATCGAGAAACGTAATTTCGTCCATTCGTCCTGGTATCGTTGCCCCTAATCGTTCAAGAGTTTCGTCGAGAAGATCGAAGAAGTTGCGTCGTCGAAATCTCGAGGCACCTTTCCTGAATGTTTTATTGGATCGGTCGAGTGGAAATCGATAAATCTTCAGGTTCTCGAATAATCGATGTAATTTGCCCGGCGAATGTGCAAGTTCGGATAATTCATTGCCCGAACTCTCAATTAATTTGATTTTAATTTGATAAATTGGACGATTATCTTATCTCGGAAAATTTCAATTCTTTCGTAGAAAATTATGTTTCTTTTCCAAATCATTTCTCTATTGTATCATTATCTTCATAGCTGGCAAACGTTACGCTTATTTTATATATTTTCACATCGCGTTAAAGACAAGACATTCTTCTTCTTGTTATTGAAAAAGTTTCGTCGAATCATTACTCGTTACGATTAATTTCATTCAAAATTGGCGCCAAAAATTTGAAAGATTTTTACCGCCTTGATGCGTAGCGCAAAAGCGATCGATTCTCACACTCGGAGCGTTTCCCTAGTCGAGGTTTTATCTCGAAATACCCCGAAGCGATCTTATCCGCTGAGTCGCACGATGGCGAATTCGATAAAAAAAGATCCGCGATACTTTGCGGTTTTCCTCGTTGCCTGGTTAAAACCACCCGAGAGTTACGTCCGCGTGTGCAGAATTTCACTTTGTGGCTGGTTAAATCCTTGGCTCCCTTTTACCCGCGTTGAGGTTATGCCTGATATTGTTCAACGTAGACGCGTAGATCGCAGAAATTAAATGTGGATACCTTTGATACATTGTGAATGTACAGCGTGTTTCAAAATTCGCTTTGTTGAGATTACAACATCCACTACAGAGGATAATTAAAGTTATTCTTGGTATATGTATGTACAGGATGTTTCAAAATTCGCTTTATTTCCCAACCAATTACAAATGATATTAGATAATTATAAAATAATTATTCTTAGTATATGAATGTACAGGATGTTTCAGAACTTATTAAACTAATATTTGTCCTTATATTGAAGTTGTGTTATTAATAACAGTCACTAAAAATAAATTAAAAATAAGTAGACTATTTCAAAAATTGATTATCCTTGCTATGGATCCTTAAATGGATTCTTAACGAATAAAAGTTAAGAGACTAAACTAAAGCAATTGAAATAATTTATATATAAAACAAAAAAAGGCTTAAGAAAAATATTACCAAGTTTTAAATAGATCTCGAATAATTGTAAAAGGAATAATTTCAGAGGGAAGTGTTTCTCGAAACACCCTATATATGGATCTAAACGCCAATTCCTTGCGTCATATATGTATTTGGGCCGTTGACGCCAGTCGTGGCCAGGGTTGGAAGACCTCGCAAGGACGAATAAACTGGCTGCCCGAAGCGAAGCAGGCCACGTGTCCTGGCTCATCTCGGGTCGCATCCGTTTTCCTTTTGTGCACGCGACGCTTCCCTCGTTGGCTTCCTCTCGATCGGGATTCCCCTTTAGCTTCGGCAATTTAAATTTTTGGCGCCTGGCGGTCGGCCAGGCCCCTGCTCCCTCCAATTTTTCGAATCGCCGCGATGATGATACCGGAACGCAGAAGCGTTCTCGTCTCTCGAATACGTTTTCTTGTATTTTTTCTTTCTTTTTTTTTTTTTTTTTTTTTTTTCCACGCCCGAGACGTGAACCCGTTTCTTGTTCCCAATGGAACAATCGAATCGCTCCCGATTGAAAATATCGAAGAGCACCGACATCTTGCGGAGTCATTGGCGAAGATTACGAGGTATTATGGTGCGGAGAATCGAGTTGGGAGATGATTGGTTTGAATTGATCATATTGTATATCGGTTTCGAATAGGAGCCGGTGTTGTTGAATTCGAATTGCTTCTTATGCCTCCCTTTGTTGTGTTATATTTCTACTTATATCAAGTATATAAAATATAATAAAATAGTTCTGAGTAAACGAGTAAATGTATTTAGAAGTAGAAGATTTTTAAAATTGAATTTTCTTCTCTCTCAAGTAAATCAAAAATATTGCAAATAAAATAGAAGTGAAATTTGAAACTTCTAATAATATCACTCTGCCATTCCGGCCAGAATTAAAACGCGAAAATGATTTTAATGAGAGTCAAATTCGTTTCGAGGTCACTTCTCAGAGAACAAAAGTTGAAATAAAACCAGAAAAAAAAAAAAAAAAAAAAAAAAGAGAACGAACAAGTGAGAACGGCGTCAAAAACGATTTTCACGAGAAGTTAAATCGATCCCATCCTCAAGGTGAACTTGCGCGATTTCATTTAGACCGGATGGATAACCCGGTATGCGAGGATTCGTACAGCGACAGCGCAAGAATCTTAAGAGCAATTAAGCGCTCTTTACGAACGCGCAACGTGACATATTTCCTGTGCAATTCCCCGGAACGTAATACGCGTAACGGGCGTAAGGGATAATGTGTTAAACGCGTATATACACGTCACGGAACAGCTTGCGCGTATTTTTATTGAAATCGACCAACACTTTGTGCAAATCTTCTATCAAGGAGTTCCTCGAAGCCTCGAGGATTATGGTTACCGGATGTGCGAGGAAATTACGAGGTGTAAATGCGACGAATAATGCATTTTGCGAAACGGGAAAGAAAAGTTATTCTTGATCGAAACGAGTCGTTTTCTTTCAATCTTTTTTTTTTTTTTTTTTTTCTTTTTTTCCATTAATATATCCGAGCGAGCTAATCTTTTTACCCGAAGCATCGAGAAAAAGTTTTTTTGTCGATCAAACTTGTTCACAACTCGTTCGAACTTCTATCGATGTAAAAATTTGTACGGACGGCTAATAAAAATCCAACGATGGTTAAAAAAGCATAAAGAACAGGCTTATTCCTTTATAAGATAATCGCCATATTTTTATCAAAAGCACCCCGTATGGATATACTCGTAAAAATAAAAATTCGTACACGCTATAAAACTGACTAATAAAAACATGGCTAAACTTTTGATGCGTATAAAGGGTCCTGAAACAAGAACAAGAACAAGAATGATACCGTAAAAGGACGACAGTTTCTGATCCTGGAGGAAACATTATGTGTACCATATTTTATTTTAAGACCATAAAATTCCTTTTGTTGGCCAATAAATCGTGAAAGAAAGGTTCGGTTTCTCGTGGTCGTTGGTTCTATGGTAAAAAAAAAAAAAAAACGTATCATTAGAAACACGAGTGTAAATGGAGCAATAATCGTGATTTAGGATCACCAGGATCAGGGTGGCATTGAACGACCTTCGCGAATCAGTGTCCATATACCTGCCACACACGTGAGGATTATTTTTTCGTTCGACCATCGTAACTGGATACTTGGTGACAAACCGCGAACCTTATCGCGTTGGCCGCTTTTCGATTTTAATTTTAAACATACCTTCGTGTCATTTAAAAAAAAAAAAAAAGAAAGAAAGAAAAAAGAAGATCATTTGTTTCGAGTTTATTTTCTTTTTTTCTTATTTTATTTCTTATTTTTACTCATTAATCCATTTGTTCGATTTGTTCCAATTTGTACGAGGATTAAAACAAGAAGAAGGAAATTATCAATGGCGATGGACATGCAACTTATTTTGAAATTAAACAGAAATTATTCTACACGGTTGTTTGACAAATGTGTCTCACGTACAATTACTCGATCGCATGCATACATCACATTCATCAAGGTATTGAACGAAAAAAAGAAAAAAAGAATCAGTTCGTGACAAATGAGAGCAGAATGGTATGCCAAGTATTTAAAAGGAGTGCATAAATGAATGCGTGTGCAGGGCGTGTGTGTAATTAATACGACTTTAAATTGACGAAGATATATGTATGAATGTTGCTAAAAAAAAAAAAGATGGTATAAAGTCGTCGTTCGAATGAACGTAATAAAATATAAAGAAACATGTTGAAATGAATACGAATGAGAATCGAGGAACAAGATTAAAATTAAATGTGACACGGTAATTAATGAAAATACTTTTTAATTTAAAGTGTAATAATTCCTAATTGCAATTAAAAATTAAGAAAAATATATTTTCTAAATATGCTTGAATAAATATCTTCTTTTCGAAACAATACGAAGCAAAACGTACACGATTTTCATTTTTTTTCGTCAATGACGAACCATTTTAAGATAATCCCGAGATAAGATGTTCTTCAAACAACTTCTCTTTAAATGGATTAAAACATGGATTAAAACATATCCAAACACGATACTCTAAGAGTTAAGCTCGATAAGACAGGTTAAATTACGCGCCTGATTTTGCACAATAAGACGACTCAGCTCGGAATCGTAAATTGGTGGCTGAGCAACGGCCGGTAATTACAAAGTGTGCAGAAAGAGCGTAAGACGAGGCGATTCGTTTCCAACTAAAAGCACAAGCTTGTCGGAGATAAGTCCAAGTACAGCGTAGCGAGGATGCAAATCGGATCGAGCCGAGACCATTCAAGTCTCGATCGGAATATCACTCGAATTAAATACGCTCGCAGGAGCGACACGTGTAGAGGGCGTGTCGTTAATTAACGCCGAATCATTCCAGTGATATTGGAATCGAAGAAATATTTATATACAGATCTTTTTAATATTTGCGACAAATAATATAAACGAAATGAATATAAATTTTTTTCCTTCACACGTACGATAAAAGTATATAAATTCTAAATAATAATTTTATAGAGAGAAAGATGTATAACGATCGATGGAAAGTTGAGGTTAGGTTTATAGATGCGCGATTTTATCGATTGAACATTGTGTTCGTTGATCGGAAAGAAACCTTGAGATTGAGTCGAAGAGGAAAGAAACGATAAATATAGGAACAAAGATCTTCCCGAGATGTGATAATGGATCGATTGAACGATCGAGTTCTGGGATGGGTGCAGCTATGGGTGTTGCGATGTCGTAAAAATGTTCGTTACTCTCTGATCGAAGAGCTTACGAGGCTGATAAGTTGGAAACGATGTTTTGTTTTATATCTTTATATTAGCGTGGGTTTATTTTTTATGGGTGTAAAATTTAAAATTCGTTTACAGTTGGTTAGAATTTATATATATTTTTTTTTATCTTGCACGCCTACTTGTAATCGGTATAAAAATGTTTTCACTGATTTTAAACGATCGATTTGGAAGAAAGATGATGGAAATATTTTTTACTTTCGAATATTCTATGAAATAATAGCCACACTCGTAAAATCTCTATAAATTGAAAATAAAATATATATATATATATATATTTGAAATACATTTTTATGACTGTATCCATTGATTTACGTTTTTCAAAGGGTATAAAACTGCTAAGACAATTAAGTAACTTTTTGTGTTTTTAATATTCGTAAATTCGTGAAGTGGATATTTTGCATTAATAAAATGTAAATTTTCAAACGTGAGAACAGATATAAATTTCTTAGTCATAATTTTCTTTAATGTCAGATCGAATATTTTTCTATTTCTAAATCGTGAATGTGAACGCGAATTATTAAATAGAAGATAATTACAGCATCGTAAATGTTGATTTGCGATAAAACAACAAAGCTTATATTTATGTAAAAAGCTGCGATCTATTATTTGCACAGATAGATCTATAGTTCGTTGCCCCAACCCTCGTAACTTCGTGTAACGAAACACTACTCGCGCCTATGCGAATTGAATATCTTTAGCCTCCACTCTGAGAAATGTTTCTGCCACGAGTTCGAGTCACTCGTTAACAATATACTACGCTCTATTGAAGCGAAAAGGCATAAATTCGCTTCTTCGAAAGCTTCGATCCCGAATGAAAGGAGATCGAGAAAGATTTACATTAGAATTTCAATTATTCCGTTCGATTATTTTTCGCGAAGGAAAAAACAAATTGAAATGACTTATAAATCATCTCACAAAGTAACTTCGACTGGGATATTAAAAAGACATTAAAAAAAAGATATTAAATAATAAGAATATGAAAATCCATTTTCGATAAAGTAACAATGTTGTGCTATATCTTATTTATTCAAACTTGATACGATGTTGTTCGAGATACGTGTTGATAATTTTGCAGTTCTCGAAAGGATGATTCAAGGCATAAATCACGAAATTTCTCGTAATTAGTCCCGAATACTCGCCCCCTGTTTTAATATTTTCAACACTTCGCGTGCAAAAGGATCACTCCTTTTTTCTTTTCTTTTCTTTTCTTTTCTTCTTTTCGCAGCTCACTCTCGAAGGGCGGATAAAAATCGCTACGACCATTAAAGTCGCCTCGTATTTCCTCTGATTTATGGCCGACCGATGCACAAAGCTTGGTTGCCGTTATATATCCTTCGTGAATGCACGATCCTTTAAGATCCTCTGTCTTTACTTTTGCGAGACACTGTACAAAAGTATCCAGATACTTGTTTCTTTCTCTTTCTCCTCTCTTCTCTTCTGTTATATTATTTGAGTTAAAAAATTACGGATAAAATAATTTGTAGTAATTAGTAATTGTTTTCCTAAGAATATAAAATTGATATTTGTACTCGTCGAGTATTTTATCAAGTTCAATTCGTCGTAAACCGTGAGAAGAAAAAGTAATGATTAATTTATTTAGATTATTTTGCACATAATTGTGGTTTTATTTACCAATATGTTCTTTAATAAACAATGAAAACTTATAGTCTTTTGATCCTGCAGAAAGATAATATCTGAATATTGTTCCGTTGTTTAATTGTTAATTTGCTAACTTTGATAAAATTGTTATTAATATAGTTCGATGAAAATGTCAAGAACTCACGTAATATCATAAATGTATTAACATATTCTATATCACGTTATTTACGTAATACCTCTTTTTCGTTATAAATTCCATTCAATTAAACCTAAATTAAACTCTTGTATATCTTCTTCATAAAGCCTTCAATTACTAATCCACTTTCAGGAACATTAATTCATACAAATACGAATGAAACTGTAACAAGAATCGTATCCAAAAATAAACATAACAAAACAGCTCATCGCACCCAAAACAATTCTTCGTTAACGTAAAAAAAAAAAAAAAAACAATATCGATAAGAAGAGTGGAACTACAGAGGCTCGCAATCGTTTCAAAATTTAATCCAACAATGTTCACTTTCTGCAACACTCGTAACTCGCGTTAACGAATTCGTTTTACGGATACATTGTTTTTTCACAAGAGGCGTCACGGCGGATCCCGCGAGACGGTGTCACGGCCGTCGAAAGACGAAAGCGGGGTCCATTAGACCTCTGTTGGTGGAGCGATTGTCATCGTTCACCCGGGGCATCTGACGCGGCCGTAAAAGAATTCGGCAACGCGGGATGATCCGTGATCGATCGGCGGCCGCTTCTTTCCGGCCTTCGTGGCCGCGGGTTCTTCGAGGCGATATTAAAACGATTTACATCTGGCACAATTTGTCACGGCCGCGGCCGGACCAGCGCAGAAGCGATTCGCAACGCGTCACGGTGATTTATAATGGAACGTTGAGACGACATAATGGAAACAAATGATTGGGGAGGGGTTTAACGAGTTGTAAGTCGTGCAACGAAACTCGTGGAAAGCGATCCTGCGTATCGCTCTATTATCGCGATACGTTTGATCGAGGGATATTTTTCTTGAAAAGATTTTTGGAACGTTAAATTTATTCAAAAATTTACCTTTACCTCTCTCGAATTTTAATCCTTTGTCCTGTAAATTTAGAAATTTTTCTTTTTTATATTTATATGTAATTCTGAAAATTCGAAGAGACGAAATTCTCTTTAATTTATTAAATTCGAAGAAATCATTTTATTAATCGTCAAAGTTGTGAGAATATTATATCTATGAAATTGGGAATAGGCAATTTTATAAGGTAATTTTCTGATGGTGATGACCTTGAAACATTATACGAAATAAGACGAGAAAGAAGGGTTTGGAAGAGGTGGCGTGGAACGAAGGACGTGTTCCCACGCGTAAGTGCAAAGTTACTCGAAGGAAACGTTTTCAGGTTTTGCCATGTGGGGAGGGGTGGGGAATGGAAATAGCAGGAGATGCACGATGCATCGATAAGGTCTCGACCCGTTGCAACTTGGTGCATTGAATCGCAGCTATACCATCCCACATAAACTCACTACCTGTACCCGTCATAACGTTGGATCGGCGATGCTCAATCGCGATATAGGATATACAGGAGGCATAATCGGCTCGATTGGTCGACAAGTGGTGTGAAATCATCGAACACGTGGCACGTGAAATTGTTTCGTTTTAATCGCGTGTAAGATTTATTTATCGGTGACACGTGTCTCTAGAATGATAAAACGCAGAGTTTTCTCGCTACGAGTAGAAGTACTTATTATTAATTTATAATTTCTTCTTTCGATATATATTTAGAAAAATCAAATTCTCGTCGTATATAATCGTTGAATAATAACGAAACGAAGAAAATTTGAATATAAATAATAGCTTCGATTTGGTCAAATGAAGATCAACGTTAATTAGCGGTATTTACATTCGCATTTACATTTACATTTGTTTATTTGTTCAATCGCGTGTTTACGAGGTTGGATTTATCGAACACGAGCACAAGTACAAATGGTCGATTCGACGCGAGAAATGATTATTATTCCAAGGTTTATAAGCTGCGTGATATCATAACGGTTTTTCGATTCGCGACTACGCCTGTCTATAATAATCACTGATAATTAATAAATCGAGCGAGGAATTAACGGAAATTTCATCAAATTTCAAAATAATAAATGAAAATAAAGACTTTGAAGAGAATTACAGATATATAAATATTAATCCAATAAATATTCAATTGGTTTAATTAATTTGTGTAAAAAAAACAAGAATTTGAAATGAATGAAAATATTTATTTTCTCCTCGATCAATTTGTTGCTTAATTTTCAGAAAATTATCTTGTTAAAACTTGAGATAAATCAGAATTTTAAATATAACGTTGTTTCCTCTCTCATCAATTGTTTATCGATGCTCTCAAACACCTTGCTAAATTGCAAAATTTGAGATAAATCATCGATCATGTTTCCCGTTACCACCAATTACTCGCAAGCTCGATGCCTCTCTTCGTGTATTAACTTGCAAAAATTGGAAATAAATCAGAAATTTCGACGTGTATCGGCGTCTCTCCTGTCGATCGTTTTGAAAACTATCATTAGTCAAGGGGAGTGCGTTACGGCGTGGAACGCCGTAAATTAACCGCGTCGAAGCCGCCTTTTTCCCCTGTCCTCAACAGTTAAAGAACAAGCACGCCTAACAAGAAACTTCACGATTCTATTTCCACGTTTATTTGTAATTCATAAGAGAGACTGGCTTTTGATCTCGATTGAGTTATAACGAACGATTAACAAGAAACGTTACACCGATTATCGCGATTACTCTCACCAGCCAACATGTCCACAGGCGTTTTACACGCATACAACGCATTGTACTTATTGTACACGAATACTGGTGATTATTAGGTATTTCTTCCAATTGATTTTGCATTTCTGTATTTTTTATTAATACATATATTATACGCAATCATTAGGAGTTGTCGAGTGAATTTGATCAATTTCAATTGAGGTAAACGATGAGATGAGTGTTCAGTTGGAAAGTATTGATTTGAACTTGAATGTCTTGTAAATGTCAGGAACGAGTTTTTTTTTAGATCGTTCCAAGAAGAATATTATTTTAATCTTGAATGAGCGAAATCGCTCGTATACTATTATATTTTTTGCGTTTAATTCTAATCCGAACAAATTTTAACAAGAAAAGATTTAGCAATGTTCAATCAATATCGATACGCAAATAGTAAAGAGCAACTATCATTTGAGTATACAAGGGAATAAAATGAATATTATCCTCGATCTATCAAATTGTATCTCATATCTATTTTCAACTTTCAACATTCTATTTCATTTTCAAACAATTTGTAACAAAGTTGCTAAATATCTCTTTCAAAACTTACTTAACCCGAACCAATTTCAACGAAATAGAAACGAAGTATACCCGTGAGCGAGATACCTGTATAGATAAGAAGTCGAAAAAATAATCGAATGCGAAAAAAAAGATCAGAAAAAGATATATATATATATATATGTACATACCTTTTGGTTAATCGCAGTTTCTCCAATCTGGACAATTATTGTACCGCCGACTCGATAAAACGGCGGTGCACAAAGTTATTGTGCAAGTGTGCGTACTATGTAGGAGTACCTTGGTACGGCCGATATGCCTTTCACATAACTGTGAGTAAATGCCAGGCCGCGGCTCTCCGTACTCCACCTTCCAGATGAGACCTATCCTATCTAATCCAACCGATGCAAGTAATGACTTGTTGCCAGGACGGTCGGTTTATGACGAAAATGCGCGCTCCTCCATTCACGAAAGCAGGTTTTTGAAATCGACGCGCGCTCCGCTGATTTACCGACGATCGATCAAACAGATCGTTAGAGGGCGATGGACAGACACAGAGCGTCGATCGTTCGGATCGTTGAATGTTTTCGTTCCGTGACAGCTGCTTTCCCGTTTGATGTCTAAATAGATATATACCGTGATTATATCATGGAGTTTGAAGAGAGTTTGGATTGCGGAGGTTACGTTGAGAAGGATAAATAATGATTGTTCGGGATAACTGACGTTCTTCCTCATGATGGGCAGGGAAATGATGTTTATTTAGGTTAAGAAGATTGTTTTTAGAGAGCAAATGATATTTTTAGATTGGTGTTTTGAGATTGGAATCAAGGTGATTAGATGATTTTTGACTTGTTCTGGGAATTGGAGAGATTGTAAAAGATAAAAAAAGAAAAATATAAAGTAGTAAAAGTTAATAAACTGCAGAATTATCAGAATACTTCTTACAAATTTTCTGTTGTTAATGTATATTTATATCAAGGACACGTGGATAAAAGTAAAGGTAATTAAAATACGTACGTTATATATTGGATTCGTGAGATCACGAATAGGGTTATCAATGCCAATTGAAATTCTGTCTCGATTTTATCGATTATGCAATTGGCGACGTATCGTGAAAGAAGACAGATCACGGTTACAGAGTACAGAGCCCGCAATCGTGGTCAGCTTGTGAATGGGAACACGGTTTGATTTTAGATTATGTAAGGTGAACTTTGCAGGAATATCAGAAACTAATCGCATGCGAGAGTAACCTCGAATCGTTCTGGAACTTTTATAATATAATAAATGTAACCGAGTAAATACGAGTAAATTTACGAGTATGTAAACGCTTTAATTGATGGAGCACTCTTGATTATTCAAATGATTGAAAAAAAATGCGTATTCAATTTAAATATTCGATCCAATTAATAATTCGATCGACAGGATTCTTATAGATTCTCGTCTCAGATTCGTTACAAAGTTTTATTTGTGTCATTAAAGTTTTCACGATATATCATTTTGATTAGATGCAACTAGATGGTTAACGATAAAAGCATTCCTTTAAAAAGAAATTATTTCAATATGAATATTGATTAATATCGTTTCGTGTATAAGTATTTGAAGGAACAATAAAAGAAATTGAATCGAATCGAAGATAAAATATTCCGAAATTCTGGATCGAAATCGTTGATCCATGGAGAAAGGCAACGGTTATTTGACTGACAGTTCACGTGGATCGAACGAAATTTATTTTCAATCGTAACTTTCTCCCCCCAGACATGACGGTCAAAATGAAATCCAGACCGTGTGAATATAATTATCTAGATCGAAGAGAGAAAATCTATTGGACTATGTTTCTCATATTTCATTTGGTTTTTGAAAAACTTTATATATATAGGAATAAATAATTTCAATATAATTTATCATAATAATTTTTTCTATCATATTTATATAATATTCGTATTTGAAAAATAGAAGAAGTTTCTTTTCCTGTGTTGTTTCTCCATTTTCTATTGACACTGGCATTGCTATCGATTTCCATAAGAATCCATTTCTCCGTCGAAAAGACTCGATTCCCTTGATAGACGTTGCACGTTGCAAATGCCAAGATCAAATGTGCACCGATGACGTTGACCTATTTTCCAAGATAAATCATTGACCACAATGCATCTCATCTTCCACGACTCTGCTGCCATCTTGCAATCTTTCTTGCACACTCGTGACTAACTAATGTCACATCTTTCTCGCGTTGCACTGTCATTTTTAAATATCCGGCACCGTTCGAAGAGATAAATTCTTCAAATCGTTCGCGCTCTTTTCTAAATGTTTCCGTTCTCAATACTTCCACGAGACTAATTTATATACATTTCCTCACATTATTTCCTGCGTAATTTTAAAGTTCCATTTTTAAATTCTAGCTTTATAAAAGGAAACTCGAAGAATATTACAATACGGTGAAAAATAAAATTTTAAAAAGATAAAAATATTCAGAATTGTCGATATTTTTATACAGTAATATTTGCGATAACGAGTAGCTTTCAAAATTATCGTGACATTTTCCAATTTTTTAAAAATTAGATTATTTCAATAAGAAAAAAAAGAAAGTGATTCCTCATCGATTTACCAAAACAAAAAAATAATACAATAATATTTTTTCATCTTTCATCTTCCCCCTTTTCTTTTTCAAAAAAAGAAAATTCTTTTTTCTCTTCAAGGAATAAAAATTCTTTCTTATAGAGGAGCCGGAACAGGGAGTCGTGGCGGATATTTACAAGGAACGACCCGGGGTGCCATTTGCGGTAACGAGACCCCCTCGGTTTCGATAAAAGAATCACGCACGTCCGCCAACGTCCTTGTGCTCCTCGCGTGCACGCAACCGCCTTCACATCTCAATTAAACGTTTCTTTAAAAACTGGCAGCCGTACGAATCACTTTGCAGCTCGTGAACGAAGGAAATAAAGAGGGAGGTTAGGTTCTCAGTTACCTTTGTTTCTTGCTCGCGTACAGAAGAGGGCGCGCGAGCGTTACGCGAATTAATTTCGAGGACCTTGACAGATAAATAAACGTGATGCTGTTTCACGGTACGACGTCGCTTTTATTCGTATCCCCTTGCGTTTTCGTTAATTAAAACGATCCATTCTTCGAAAAAGAACGCGAGGAACTTGCGTTAATTTGTTGGAAAATGTTTTGTCGGATAATTAATTCGATCGCTACGGTGCAATCGTTTTGGAGATAATAGGGAGATAAATTTGTTTTCATGAATGTATATTCGGATAATTAATTTAGAAAAATTGAATTTATGATTGGAAGTAAAATAATTCTCGAACGTGGGTGATTTTAAATTATTTTTTAAAAATTTTCAAATTTCGAATATTTTCTATTATACTATAAATATTTGTATCTATTTTTTTTTTTTAAGTTTTTTTTTTATTTTTGTTACTCCCAAAACTATTCAATATATAATAAATTTTCTTGTTGATATAATGGAATTTACACGGCGGTGCTAAGCCTTTCACAATCGTATAATCGGAAACTGCGTCAAGAGTGGCACAGGACACACAGGGTTCACGTTTCTCCTGTGTGAGTTTCTACACTCGAGTAAATAAGCACGCGTAAAGTGTTCTCTTGCTCTGCTTTTCTGACGTAACATAGCAAGGCCGCAATAAGAAATTGTTCACTACGACCTGTTCGTCGCCGTGATACCGTGATAGCTGGAAACAATCGATTTCATAATAAATAATTTTTCACGCCTTTTTACAGTATTAATAGAACGTAAAACAAAGTAAGAGTGTCGAACGAAAACACTTATTGCATCCTTCTTCAATTCTTTTCTTTTCTATTTTTAATTCTAATAATTTCAACTCTACAAGTTCAAAACAAATGACGAAGAAGAAGAAAGTAGACTTCCTTCGTAGCCATGAAGCGTAACACTTGGCTTAATATGCAAAAAAAAATCGTCCGGTTGACATTATGTGTTTTATTAGCATATAAATTATCGATAAGAGGTTCGCATAAAACCGAACAACATTTATCATTGTAACCACAATTTTCTTCGAGAATCATAGTGGAATAATAATTATTCACGATCATTATAACGTTAAAAAAAGAAATAAATAAATAATCTCGAGGTAATAAGTTTTACAATTAATCTTTATGAGAGGGAGAAGATCTATAAATACATGTATTAACGATAATTTATACATATCCCTTAAGTTAATTTCCGCGTTCCGCTATTCTTTTTTATTTCCATTCGTATATTCGAGCAAGAGTAAATTTCGAGTAAGAAACTTTTCCACCTGTTACTGATTCTCTTCGGTCATTTTGTCAATTTGTCGTTTTTCGTGTAAGTTTCGCTTCACGGAAGCGAATTACCATACATTAGCCGATACGTTTAAAATTGTTTCGCTCGGATAATCGTTATAAATTATGGGCATCGAATTATGCCCACTATTGTTAGACATTCGTCACAGTAAAGTTTAAAGTTTTTTTTTACGCATACGCACGAAGTGCGTAAGTAGGATGTTTATCGAGATTATACGTGTAACGTAGTATTTTTGCGATAATATACGATGCCTTGTAATAATCGAAGGGCCTTTGTCCGTGAATAATAATTCTAATTTTTTTTCCTTCCCCCTCCTCCCCTCCGTATTCTTTTTTTAGTTAAAATTATTCATTTTTCAATATCATTTGATGTTTTTTTTTTTTTAAATAATCGGTGTATGAAATATAAATACTCGTTTAGATTGTAACAGTCGAGATAAATTATAAATTCTTGCGGAACCTGTTGCCGCATTATGAGAACTCGCTAGAATAATTAACAATAACTGACTTTTAATAATACTTTTTTACGATAGTATTTTATTTTCCATTCCTTGCCTCGCTTTTTAATAACTTTTAACAAAATATTGTCATCAAATACAAATACTACAAATATTTTTTCCTTCTCTTAAAAAAGAAAATAAAACAAATAACTTGCCAAAAAAAAGATTATGATCTATATAAATACAGCATAGATATATCTTATCCTCGTACATTTTCTCGCAATTTCATCGTCCAATAGTAATAGTTGTATTGAAAAAAATTGTTTATACGAAAAAAACTTCTTCTTTTCAGTCGCGAGATCGGGGACCAATCGTTTATCTTCGTTCCACGTTCCTTCGTTGATAAACAAACGGCTCTGGTTATAAGGCTCTCATTACATCCATATTTCGCGCAACAAAGTCGTACACGCGTATCGAGGCCACGCGATTTATCGAGCTCTCCTTCGAGCCCGAATGTAACGCGAAACCGTATCGCGAGCAATTACTTGATGAGTCTATAACACCTTGTAATCAACCCGTCCCGTGTTGCCCGATCGTGTGACTGATTAATTGCGAATTTCTTTATTATTTCATTGAAACGCCGCAAGGAATCGATGGCTCCTGTTTTATGCGAGCGAGATTTATAGGTCCCCTTTGAGGAAAAAAAAAGAAAAAGATTTTTTTCTTCGATCGTCGTTGATGCAAAGCGCGATATTAAAATACGAATAGAGGAAATTGAAGTTTGCGAAAGTGGAACGAGTTTTGTATTAATTTTTTTAATTAACAATTGGTGGTATAAATTTGATTATATAATGTATAATGCATACTCGTGCAAGGAAACATTGAGAAAAATTCAAGGGTCCTACAATAAATAAATAATGGTACTTCTTTCTTTTCCTCTTCGCTCACAAACAGTGGAATGTTCTCGAAAAACGTGGAGGAAAAGGAAAATTAAGAAGATTTATAGAAAGACGCTTTATAAAAGCCCTCTTTATATTCTCGTATTCAAATTACAGAGAGTTAAACCTTAAAAAGAGGCAGAAATCCGTCATTTTTCATCCTTTAATTATTACGAAACATTAAATTTCTGGCGCCAGCCGATCAAAAATCGTCGTAATCGTCACCGCCACTGTCGAACCTCCGCATTTGAATAATCCAAACGTTTGCCCACGCACAAGGAAGTCATTAGGATCTCGTGGCGCCTCTCTCAATCATCGATCCTGAACACCTTCGGTCTAATAAACGAAATCCGTTACTTTCCTAAGAAGAAATCGAAACGGCCGGTTCGCGTGTCCGCGTTCGATCCGGCTCGTTCGTTTGGTTCGTGACCTCGCGCGATTATCCAATACCGTAGAAAGAATGTAACACGTAAACGATTTCATCTCTGCTGCGTGTTTAACGGGCGAGGAGCGAGGGTTGAGCGATCGTATCTACTCTCGGTTCTCGTTTCGTGAAACGAAAATAGATGGACCGAGGAGGTGTTCCGTCGCTTCGACGATGTTCGACGATCCCTTCCCCCGTTCGTTCCTCGACACACTTCGAGCGACCTTTGCGATGCCTGGGCGAAAGGTCACGCGACCCCTTCGTTCGATCACGTTTTTTTTCGTTTTCGTTTTGATCGATGCCTCGTTCCAGCGTGGGCGTTGACATTGACTGCTGCGGTTTCCATCAGGAATGTTTGCACAGAGGAGGTTTGGGTGTCGATAAGTCGCGGATATTTGCGAGGATGGAGGTGTTTCGTAATGCGCAACTTTGAAAATTTTTTTATTCCTTCCTCGATTTGTTATTTCTTACAGAAAGATAATAATAGATGTTATCGTATGAGATATAATTTTGTGTAATTTACAGATTATTTTTCTGTATCTATTAGTTAATATTATTTAGTAGTAATTTTTTTTTTCCGTTCTATTCTTCGTTGTGAGAGGGATTAATGAATAAATTTGATGAGAGTTATTTGGCACGAGTCAAAAATTATCCAAATATGATTAAATCTCTAATTAGAGAATTCGTCGAGTCCAGATTCTCTTGAGTAATAGAATTCATGATATATTTTTATTTGGAATTTATTTCTTATAGTTCGAATTTTTTCGTGAGTCTTGACTTTGAGTGACTCAACTTCTTTGTTCAACTCCTTCGAAAAATGCAATAAATCCACTTTAGATATACTTTAGATATTACTTTATCGATCAAGGGAGAAGAGGATTATATTAAATGGAAAATTTGTTTCATTTAAAAAATAAATAGAGCGTAGCTAAAAGTTGCTTTCCTGTTTGACTATATAAAGCACGGTTGCTCACCTTACGTAAATTATATAGAACTGGAGTGTGGGAGGACTGAAACATTTATTACGGTGTCCCCGAGTACGAAATTACGCCACTGTGCATTGTGTAAGCATTGCTGGGCATACGCATGCTAGTTAAACTTTCGCTGGCGAGACATTGGAAAAAAAGAGAGAGAGAGAGAGAAAAAAAAAGAAAAAACAGAAAGAAAAGAAAAAAAAAAAAAGAAACTGACCCTTACCTTTTTTTCTCAATACCGACTCTTGTCTCTGAATACAGGCAGCTCGAAGGATTTGCAAATTTGCGAACTTCCAGTGTATTTGCATATATTTAATCCTCGATTGACTGCATTATGATCGGGTCATTTCAGACATTTTGAACGAAACAATTCTGTTAAAGTATATTTTAACTCTGTTACGATCTTCGAATTCTTTTTTTTTTTTTTTTTCTTTTTTTATTCAGTCTCGATCTTGTCCCGAGAGAAGAAAAAAAAATTGCTTATGCTTTCGATAAAAACTTCCATATTATCCGTAATTTTGTAAAATGTATAATTGACAATTGGTTCGGAAATATATTTTGAGGTAATTTCACCGTAAATAAAGATAGGTTACGATTATATTATATTATATTGTAATTATATAAATTTATTTCAGGGGACGCAATCATCCACTTCCGCCATCCAAGGATTAATTATAAATCGTATCGTGTATCGTATCGAAATTTTGAAAAAAAAAGAAAAAGTTCGAATAATGGCTTTGGCCTTGATTTCGAAAATTAACTAAAAAATTAAATCGATTGTAATTAAACTAAATATCGCATTGATGGCAAGTCAATTAGTATATATGATCGTATGAGAGCTTTTTGATACGGATATTAAATTATAATAATAAAACCTAATTGGCTATAGTCGCCACTCAATACATGTTTATAAATATATATATATGCATACTTTTTATCGCATTTTCCATGGATGTTTAATTACTGTTTGCGTGTTCTTATTGCTTATATGCATCTCATACTACATTCTTTAACGAACACATTATTATTACAAATGTAATAATGTATAGATATAAATATAAGTGAGTACATTCCATAAATATATAATCAAGCTTACTAAAAATTTATGTAATTGAACACGGGCAATAATTTAAAAGTTCATATTTTAATTTCTTTTTGTCAATTATTTATGATAAGAATACGTTCCTCCGCGATTATAAATATATTTTTACGAAAATTTAAATTCGAAAAATTAAAATTCAAAATTTAACAACACTGATTAAGCTGCACTATGTTATTTACATTTACAAGAATTTATGTTACAATTCCATTAGATATTTGTTGCAACGTTGCAGACGATGTACATCGTCTCGTTACAATTCCTCCGTAAATAAAAAGAAAAAAAGGAACAATAAACTTTCTGCCCTCTTCTTACATCACGTTCGAGTAGCAACAATTTCGAGGAGTTGCTCAACTTCATGGATTGTTGCTGCACGATAATTTGCCAGGACGTTTGCATAAGCGGTGTAAGAGAATATGAAAGAGCTTTATATCGATCGGGGTGTTCATTTGAAGGAGCGTGATTAGTTTCGCCCGATCATAATTCCATGGATTTTTTCTTAAAGTGGCGTGGGAATGATCATGAGAATGGCGTGCGATCACCGTGCAAATCGAGGAAATTGCTATTGTTACGGTGAAGAGACGCTTATTAATTAATTGTTAAACAACCGTGAGCGTGCCAAAGAGGAAAATCTCTGCTATTGTTAGGCAGATACATCAGAACGAGTGTCCTTTCCTTGATTACTTTCGTGAACTTCAAGGATGCGAAGCTATTTACGATGATAACGTAATACGCACGATGAATTATCTTTGTTGCCTGGTGAAAAAAAAATTGAGCGAGAGAGTAAGATTGTTGAAAGAAGATGTAAAATTGTTGCTAGCAATCAGTCGTTGGATTCTTGCTTATGTAAAGTATGAGTTATTTTTAAAATAGAATACTCTCGAGTTGTGATAAGATTGTTTGGAAGTTTTCTTGATGAGAGATTAATTTTCTATTAAAGGAAGAAAAAGATCTTAAAATTTATTTTCTTCCAAAACTAAGAAATTTTTATTCTCATTTCTATATTTCAAAAATTACTTTTTATTAATATATTTCTCGTTTCTATTCTAAACTCGAATCTTAACTCGAATATCTGAAAATTTATTTTTTTCCAAAAAATTGAGAATTTCTTTCAAATTCTAAATCTAAATATTTCAAAGATTACTTTTCTTTGAAACTAAGGATTAATATCAAAACAATCAGTTTAAAAAAGGGGAAAAAAAAATTTTGTGAAAAAGAATTAATCAATTTACTCGTGGAGGTCGTAAGATTTCCGATGGGAATATCCAAAAACAGATGATGGCCTTGATGGGGAGAGACATGCATCGTCATCGGTACGATCTGGAAGAGAGGAACGACCGATACGAAACGAGATCGAAGCAGCGTAAATCGAAGCTGTCAGGACAAAAGCGTTCGTTGACAGACAGTACGTCTCTGAAGAAAGACAATTAGTCTTAATGGAAAAAAGACCGGCTTACATTGGGGCAAACGGGTTGGACAGGCTGTGTGTGCGTAAAGAATATATCAGATTGTGCGTAGTGATGGGATCAAGTTCAATATGTGCTCACGAATTCAAATAAACTCCAATTACGATTAAATATAATTGGTGTTATTGTGTTATGGATTAAAACAACCCAAAGGGAAGATTATTCTATTTAAATTACTTGCAAATATATATTTATCTATTTGTTAAAAAAAAAAAAAAATTATCAGAGATAAAATTTCAATTCGAACAAATGTATTAAAGCATTCTTGGCGACAGGTTTTAAGGATTAAATGAAATGTGCTGCCATCTATTCTATCTCGTTCTAATTCAAAATAGATCTCTTTTACGATTCAAGATTCGAATCTATAAGAATTGTACTTCATCCCATCACTAGCCTTGTGTAGGTACGCACTCTTGTAAGCTCCTCACCACACCCACTCGCAACCTTGATTGGTCTCCCTTGCAGATTCCTTAGAACTTGATATATTTGTGTTACTTATTCGTCACGGATATATCTTTTGAATGATTCAACCACGTGCTTTATATCTACCAACGATTCAACTCGATTCAACCAGAATAATGAAATAGTACACGTACACGTGTTTATTTCTCTTCGTTCGAAAAATACGTTGACGCGTCGAATGGCGGAAAAAATGACAAGATTGATGCTCCCTTTAAGTTAGGTTACCTCGAGGATAAAAATCTTGCCCCCTTGACTTAAACTTAAACAATTTTTAGTTGTCTCTCGTTTTGACAGAATGTAAAATGGAGACACGCAGTTACGCTTTGCGCTGAGTTCTTGAGTAATTAGGATAATTGAAGTAAGCAGACTTTAGAGAAACGTATCTTGTAAGTATATCGAGCAAAGTCTTGTAAGTCGTATTCATAACGCTCGTTATTCCACCACGTTTTTGATCGAGATAAAAATTTGGAAGATTTATTTCAATTTTATCGAATTCGTAATTTGTTACCTGGATCACGAAATTAATTTCGTTCGTTGCCATGGAATTGAGTCTGTGTGCTTAGAAAAAAAAATATTTAAAAATTGAAATTCTGAAATAAAGATGACAGTGATTAAAGCGACTTGATTAACGGCTCACATTTAACAATATACTCAATTCCGCGATTCCTTTGCGATACGTTTGCTATTTAAAATGGCAGCCACACCTGCGTGGAATCGTCAATTCATATTCTTCATTGATATCATTCGTTTGCGTTTTAATTATGTTATTGGATACGATTGCATCAACAACGATACAATGCCTAGAAGCGATCGATACCCTCGGATGTTCCTTTCCGTCGATTAATTTTAGGACGTCGTAATGTCTGTGCACGGTTTAATGGCGTACAGCGGTAGAAACGATGTATCTCATTATTTAATGTCGCCTTTCAGAAAAGAGTTAATGAGTTCTTAAATACTAGCTTGTCGAATCGAATCTTATGCAATATTTATGGGGATCAGTTTGTACCGTTTGCTTGTTACATTAATCGTGTTTTTGAGTACCTTATCTTTTTAAACGTGTAATCGATCGAACAAGAATTGCGTAATATCGTTATAATATTTTACACGGATTCGATATTTTTCGAGAAAGTTTAAATTTTTAAAAATTTCTTTCGCTGCAAGAAAAATTTCTTAAAATATTCCAGATAAATTTCAAGATGGCTGAAACGATATCTCATCGAGAAGAGAGGATTGCGTCTATCACTATCAATAAATCGATATTTTTCGAGAAAGTTTAAATTTTTAAAAATTTCTTTCGCTGCAAGAAAAATTTCTTAAAATATTCCAGATAAATTTCAAAATGACTGAAACGATATCTCATCGGGAAGAGAGGATTGCGTCTATCACTATCAATAAATCTAACATCTAATCTAATCATATCGTGTAACGTTCGCTGTCCAGCTCGCTCAGCTCATTCGCATCCTCTCGAAAAATCACGATTCTTGGACGGTGACGAGGCCTGGCTTTAAAATGGCCGCACCTGCATATACTGTTTATAACGCAATGATATATCCGCTCGATCTGGTCCAATGTTTGTCCGCTCTCGGAACCCACGCAAATTCCGCTATTCACGCTTAACCTCTTAATCACGCGCGTGCATCCTTAACGAAGCCGTTCTTATCGATAATAATTAAAATGCTTCATCATTCAACGAGTCAATGAACGAAATTCGCTTCGTAACGTGAACAGGTTGATTCATCGCTCAAANAAATTTCTTAAAATATTCCAGATAAATTTCAAGATGGCTGAAACGATATCTCATCGGGAAGAGAGGATTGCGTCTATCACTATCAATAAATCTAACATCTAATCTAATCATATCGTGTAACGTTCGCTGTCCAGCTCGCTCAGCTCATTCGCATCCTCTCGAAAAATCACGATTCTTGGACGGTGACGAGGCCTGGCTTTAAAATGGCCGCACCTGCATATACTGTTTATAACGCAATGATATATCCGCTCGATCTGGTCCAATGTTTGTCCGCTCTCGGAACCCACGCAAATTCCGCTATTCACGCTTAACCTCTTAATCACGCGCGTGCATCCTTAACGAAGCCGTTCTTATCGATAATAATTAAAATGCTTCATCATTCAACGAGTCAATGAACGAAATTCGCTTCGTAACGTGAACAGGTTGATTCATCGCTCAAATATATACGATAATGCAACAGGAGTGCGTTTACCTTCGAACACTTGTCAGTGACGTAACGTTAATTACATCTGATTACGGTGTGACAAGCGTGTCACCCAGTCGAAATTGATCACAGGCAAAATTTTTGGATTTTTGGATTCTCTGCGAGTTGCAAGTTCAAGGTTACATACTCGCTTTCAATTTAATTAAAATCGTTTAATTATTCGAAATTTTTAATTTCTAAACTTGCTTTAATAAGTATACAATTAACGTGTGAGATATGTACAAGTAAATTTTGGAAAAAATATTTGGAAAGAACTGTAATAAAGATATTTACAAAATTCATTCAAAATTACAAAAGAAATTATACTAGATTATACCGAAATTATAAATATTCCGATGCACAATGGCGCACAATTCCAATAACTAAACACTTACGAAATGACATTTATGATATTTCGTGTACATTTCTCGGAACATTGAGTCATCGAATCTAATAAAGTCGTTCATATCATTGTACTATTTTCAAAGTTCGTTCCATTTTCCATGTGATCCGAACATTGCGCGAGATGTCACAACTTATTACACCCGTATCATCCACCATTCTCATAGCAAGAACGGTATTCTTACTTGTCACACTGTCACTTGCAACGATACAAATCGTTCTGTCTCTTCGTGAATTACATTCGTTAGCAACCGGTTATTCCTTTATCACGATTCCGTCTCGAACTTCTATTAATACATACATATATATGTATATATACAAAGTTATATGTATATATACAAAGTTTTAGTCGACAAATATAATAACAAGTATTCGTATTCTATTCGCCACGATCGAACGAGCCTCTTCGTAATATCGAACGCGACATTGACAAAGCGTAAATATTACTCTCTTAAAACTTTATCGAAAACTTTATCTTTCAAATTAAAATGATCGTAGAATGAAAATTTATCATATTCTTCTTTAATTAAACGATATTAATAAATTCGATAAAATGCTCGATTGAATCCGATCCTTCTATCCCTTCATATTCGCATATTTCATACAATGAACGTGCAACAGAAACGCTAGACATCTGCAGGGAATAAGTGGGCGAACCGAATGACCTCATCCGAGGTGTCTACACGACACTGCTTACATACGTGTTCTCCTTTCAACAGGAAATCGTTCTAGACCAGTCTTGGCTGTACGCTGTATACGGCCACTTTATAAATCGAGTAAATATCTCCGTTTGTACTTGCGTTTTCGCGTCCATCCGATTTATGGAAACAATTCGATTATAATGATTTCCTTCAAAATATCATAAGAAAATAAATACAAATATATATATGCAAAAGATAGAAAAATTTTGTCAAATTTTCTGCTACTCCAAAATGGCATAACACTAATTTTTTTTAAATAATATAAAATACGATTGTAAAACGTACATTTTTATCCTTTCATCGAAATTCACGAATTAAAGATCCATAAGGAAAATCACATTCGCAATCTTCTTCGTATCTAAAAAAAAAAAAAGAGAAACAAGAGAAATTTAAACAAATTTCAAGTTCTTCCAAAGATACGTGATTTTTTTTTCTTTTTTTCTTTTTCACGAATATTTCTCGCGAATCGATCGAATCGCTTTTAATATCGTTTCGAATCGTTTATTCGGAGGGGGGGAATGACGCAATGGCGGCGACCTTCCGCGGGATTGCAAAAATTTCAATTCAGAGCGTTTTACGGCGGATCGACGAGCAAAATCGTGGCGAGGAGGTCTCGACCTTTTTAAATTATTAACGATCCGGGTATCCCGGGCTTTTGTGCCGTGGATAAATATTTTTACGCTTCCCTCGCCCTCTCCCTTTCCCTCCATCCACCGTTCTCTCCGGGAATCGCGTAATAACGATATAAATTAAGACTTTATACCCGTATATAGAAAGCGAGCGATCCGTGAATTCGGTGTTTTGGATCATTGTGCGACGGGGATTTCGCGGATTTTAACGGTGTTTTTATCGTGAGGTAGCGGACAATGTCGGGTCTGAACGTGGTGAACCTTGAAAAGAAGAACAAGCGACGACCGGTTTACGACCGTTTAAGGACAATTAAGAACATGAAACGGGGTTTTGAAACGTAGAATCAAGGATTTTTTAGGAGGGGAGGAAGGAGAATTTTTATATCTCATTACTTGGAATTTTTCATCATGAAAGTGTCAAGTGTCTATATTTGAGTTTAAAAATTGATTGTGATTTGTGATTCGAAGAAGATATATTATTGCGTGTTTGTGAATACGTAATTAAGTTTCGCGCAAAGCGAAAGTGAAACTGATAATTGCATTATTTTTACTATTTTTGCTATTTTTACGAGCTGAACCGGCGAAGAATGTCCCTTGAAATTTCAATAATCAAAGTCATTCTGTAAATGTACTCGATTACCTTAATCTACAACTTGTTTGAACGCTGATGAATATCCGATCGAAACAGTGAACGCTGATTTTAATTTCACTCACACCTGTTGTAAGCACGTGATTCTCGTATTTCCGTATCCAGAAGGTAGAAGGGAGTAAGACGAAAGATATTACGAGCCTAAAAGATACAAAAGTTTCTTATTAAGAATTCGTTTGAGAAAAATCCACGTCCTTGAATAATAAATTGATCTTCGACATCATACGTTACTTACATTACGATTATTCGTTACTACATGCAAATGAGAAATAAAACGAAGATATAAAAATATAACATCGCATAGCTTAACTTAATTAAATTCGAATACGAATTTAAATGCATCGAGTTTTATTAAAAACTTCCCCAACTTTTATCACTAACCCATTATTCGAATTTAAAAGTAATTCTAGAAATATTCGAATTCTTATCGCTCCAAATTATTATTCACGCGAAAGAAGTGATACAAGTATATCCCTTTTTTTTTTTTTAGAAAAGAAAACGTTCACTTTTGATGAAGAGGGGTGTCGAAGGCCGCCACTTTTTTCAACCAAGCTAGGAAATGAGGTGTTCGTGAAAGATAATAAGGTGACGACTAGGTGGAACACGAGTCAAAGCTCCTCCCCTCGTGCCATAAGCTGCCTTCCCCTCCCCTTTCGCGGCCTTAACGTAATTTATAAATTGATAGGATGCACCTGGCGTGACCTTCGTGTGTCGAGCAAAGCGAGTTGGCGCTTTATCGTTGGGCGCGAGAATTGAAAAAATGAACGCGATTCCCGACATGCGTCCTCGGCTCGTAAAGTACTTGCGAACTTGTTCACCGATCCCACGTGGCTTTAATGGACTCGCCAACTTCGGTTCGTCCAACTTCAACATTTTACAGATACTCGAAAGCATGCGCGATGCTTATCTCGATGGAACGATAGCAAGCTTTTCTTCGAACGATCCCACTGTCTTTCTGAATTCACGACTCTTGCGCGTTCCGTATAGATAACGTTTGACTTCGTGCAACTTGGCTCGTTGTTGTATTCCCCTCCGTATCCTGAATCCCGAATTCTCAGTATTTTATGTATTTTAGCGTCGATATATTTATTTTACAAAAATAAACTTGTCTAATATTAAAATTAAATAATTAATGCAGTAACGAGTAACGCATTTTATATGCATGATATTATCCAAAAAGTTGTACTTTAATTGTAAGAATAAACGAAGGAAGAATTTTAAAGAATGCAAGGTGAAAAATTAAGCTAATGCTCTCGTATAACGCGGTTAAGGAAAATTTGGAAAATAGAAATGAAGTTTTTTTTAAAAAAAATATAAGAAAAATAAAAGAATGCCATTTGAACATTCAAAAGACGAACATCGGAAGAAATAAATATATGGATAAATATATATTATATATGCTTAGTAGTTAATGATTCTGTGGCGCTAGTATCGCGTCACAAATTTTATTCTTAATTTTAAACAATTGTGATAGTGATCGTAATATTTGAAAAAAAAAATTGAAAACAATGTTTTTCTTATCTTTACAAAATAATCAAATTCTCATCCATATATTCATCTCGTAGATATTAAATATCACTAATTACACAATAAAAAAAAAACATGAATCAAAAATAATTCCGTCTCAATTAAACAAGAATTAATTTACACTGCACGAATTTTCTTCCCGAATTTCACTGAACCAGAAAACAAACAATTTTCCAGGTACTGCTGAAGGCGGCACTGGTATGGGACGAAGTACACGGCGCTCCAGCGAAGAGGAACGACATACTCGCGGGCACGGAATTCCTGTCCGTTTTCATAAACGGCGCCATGGCGACACCACCGCAGCGGCGCAGAGGTTTCAGACGCGGAGGACAGCCGGCCTCGTCAGGAGACAGCGCGACAGCGGAATCTCATCAGCACGAGGCGTCGATTTACCGAATATCGCGCAATCCCGGGAACAGACAGGTGGTCCCAAGAGCGAGGAACACAAGCGGCCGTGAGGAGGTGGTTCGATTCTATCCCATAAGTCACAAAACGTTGGAGAACAGGCAGCAGAATCTGGCGTCGTTGATCGACGAGTTGACCACCACCGGCGACATATCCTCGACGAGGCTTGCTCCCCAGAGTTCGATCAGCGCGACGACGACAGCCACGTCGACAGCCGCTATGCGAGAGAAATCGAGGACGAACGCGACGACGGCGAGCGTCAACTCGACCAACAAAGGGGTCGTAGGTCGGCAAAAGGTTATAGGCGTCAGCGTGACGTCCACCGTCGAGGCCACGCCGTACAAGGTCAGGGTGGAACATTACGACAATACGGACGCGACGGTCGTCTCGAGGCCTCCGAGCTCCATCTCAATCTCGTCCAAAGACGTTACGAAGGAGACGAGGAATGGCACGACGAGGGCTTCCACGACCACGAGGACCACGACCGCGAGAACAACGTCGACTACGATCAGCGCGACAACCACGACCACCGTCCTTTCCACGAGGACGACCACGACTACCACGACCACGACCACACCGTCGTCCTCCAGCTTCGTCACGGAGGATCTTAGCAACATCGTGTCCGAGTCGAATAGGAGCGAGTTTTCCGTGGACGAGGGATCGCCGAGCACCAGTTGGCGATCAGCCAATCATCAGAGCTCGATCACGCCTGGCCCGCTCGCCAAACACACCCCGTCGTTCGGCCAACATCGAAAGACGAACGGCACCACTGGAAGAAGCGCTTCCTCCACGATCATCCTGCCAACCGAGGACAACTACGAATTGCCCGAGGAGAGCGAGGAGCCTAAAGAGCCGAGCGAGGAGCCCGTAGAGGTGCAATCGGAACGGTACCAGGCGGTGCAAGGGCGGAAGGCAGGCAGACACTTCGACGCTTCCCACTACAATCGACCGAGCAACAAGATGTACGGCCAATCGTCGAAGGGCTACAACAAATCACCACGACCGTACAGCGAGCCGGCCAAGTCCTACAGCGAGCCGGCCAAAGTGTACAGCGAGCCTGAGAAAGTGTACGGGGAGCCGGCCAAGGTGTACAGCGAGCCGGCCAAGGTTTACAGCGAGCCGGCCAAAGTGTACGGTGAACCTGCCAAGGTGTACAGCGAGCCTGCCAAGGTCTACAGCGAGCCTGAAAAGGTGTACTCCGAACCGTCGAAAGTCTACTCGGAGCCTGCCAAGGTATACTCTGAACCCGCCAAAGTGTACTCTCAACCGGCCAAGGTGTACAGCGAGCCTAGCAAGCTCTACGATTCCGAGGGTCACCCGTTGAATCGGCAGGGGGAACCTGACGAGCAGAATTACGAGGTGGACGAGTCGGTGAGCGTGAGCAGCAATGGAAACGTGCACGGGCCCCAGATGATGCTCACCGAGCCCTCGAACGCCTCCGAGGTGGAGGATGGCCACAAAGTGGGCTACGTGGTCGAGGGTAGGAATTACAGGAAGTACAGAGTCGAGGAGAGGACTCCGGATGGCTTCATCGTTGGGGAATACGGGGTCGTGAGCCACGACGATGGCTCCTTGAGGGGTGTCAGGTACACTGCGGACGGTACCATCAACCCTCGGTTAATTTACGACGCGCTGATGAAATTTCTGGCCCTGTGAAAGGTGAAGAGGTGTGGAAACAGATGTGGACACGGAAGTGTAGGACGAGGGAGGTACGGAGTCGACGACGTGTCGCGTGGCTTTTGTCGAAATCGACGACGAGACAGAGCGATGGCCACTTTTTAATCGTGATTTTAATCGAATCGGGAGGTAATCTAGCGATTGTTCAAATTCTAAGGTGAAATTGAATATTTCATGAATATGAAATGTGTCTATGTGTTTCTATTTGTGTATTCATCGTATCGCCATTGTCGAAGACGATATTGCGTAAGACCGAGAAATTCAATGTCATAGCAAGGATAAAACGAACGATTAAACGAGCTTCACGAACAAGCGAACGAAAACTTGGATTCGTTAGGCGCGGATGGTTATCTTTGGTCGGTCGTCACAGGCTCCGTCGTTTCTGAGGTCTAAGGAAAAGGTCACAGCGATTCTCCGCTGACTTGGCTGATCGAGTCTTTCGTCAGAGAGTTGAAATTATAAAGAATACCAATTTAAACATTATTATTCGTCGCTCGTTAAAGTTAAAATGTACAACGCGATAATGGACACTGATTATTTTCCTTTCGATATGTATAAATCGGTATATTTATTTTTATTTCAATTTCCCAACCTGTAATAGTATCAAAAATTTAAGAAAAGAACATAAATACTCTATAAGAATCTCAATTTCGATTGCATAAAGCAATGTGCATATCATCTTTTCTTATAGAATTAAATTAAAAATTTGATTTCACATAAATATCGATATATTTGTATATTGAAGATTGGTATATCTATATTTCACAAATATATTAATTAATATCTTCTCATGGAAAACAACTGTATATTTTAATTATTCGTTTAAAAACATTGAATCGTGTGATACTTCGTACATATTATTCTTCGAAAATCAATTTTATCGTCATTATCAATGCCATTACGTTATAAAAACAATAATTCAATTCGCTGTCTCGTCCAAAGCGACGCGATTAAGTCGACGGTAAACGAAAACGACTGATTCTTTCGCTCTTGCCAACGCAACTGCCTCAACCGATTAATATTTAAGAATGGCCTTCCACCAGGAAATCTCGCTGGTGTCTGGCGTCGGTGTCCACTCTTTTATGACAGGAAGGAAAAGATAGTCGCTGGACGATTCGATCGGGCGAAATGCGTGATATTCGAAGCGAAACAATTCTCGTTGCGAAACAAAAGTACGCTTCCCTTTCGATGGCGAAAGCGATACCTAACCTAACTTTTGTGCGCGCGCTCGCCTCCTCGATGGCCTTTGAGAAGCCTCTCGAGCGGCAATTTCTTTTCCCTTCTTTCGTCTAGCGATTCGAAAACTCCTCGATCGTGGCGCCACCACGTAGTTGCGTAAATTTTTGTGATCGCGTTAATCGCGCAAGCGTGTTTTCTTTCTCTCGAGATTTGTTAAAATTAGGAAGGTGGTGGTAGTGGTGATGGAGATACGACGCACGGTGTTTGGTGGTTCAGTCGATGATTGTTTATTGGTAAAGATATTTTTCGTACAATGATTTTTTTTTCTTTTTTTCATTTAATTCCAAAGTATTAACGCTAGAATTATGAAATTCCGAATCAATTCGAGAGCAGCTTCAGATTCTTTTTATTTAATTATTAGAAACAAGTGCGAGTGCTTCTAATCGTAAATCTAATTGTTTTTATATTCGTATTTTAACTTTAGTGTTTCAACTGTGTATAATGTATAAGTTCATAGTTGTAGCGTTAAGACGAAAAAAAAAATGTGGAGAAAATCTTAAAAATTGTACAATTTGTTAAATATAAAATATGATCGATATATAGAAGAGAATCGACTGAACGTATATGTCGCGTGCTTTCGTCACTACGACGCTTCTGTGATGAAAAAGCGGATCGAGAAGTCGCAGCTGCCCGGGCCTCCATTTTGGATTCACTCTTACCAAGTTAATTTAACACCTTTATCTCGATCGCCTGAAACTCGAAGGCTCCGCAGCTGCGGCCAAATTGCTGACTTGTCACGGCAGCGTCTCTGCGCACTTCTTTATAGGATTTATGTATCTATTGTGCTAAGCTCTTTAAAGACGTTCCCGCGTCATGGAAGTATCTCACTCGTCGAGAGAGCCGTATAAACGATAACGTTATTTTATTATTAGGGTTTTAAATAGCTCATTCTTCCTCATTACCTCAATCTTTGAGATAGTTCCTTCTGCCATTTAAATAACGTGTAATTCACTTTAAATTATAAAACACGATCTCGAACAGAATTGTTACTTCGAACGATCCGAATAAGACAATATTATAAAATATTTTTCGGACAAAAATTGTATTATATTATCTTGTATTATTTAGCGATAGATTTATATAGATTTTTAAATTTTATATGATATGAGAGATACGAAAAAATTCTTTAGAGAGATTTCTCTCAAATTAAATATAATGGTTGCAATAGTTTTTTTTTACACACGTTGCATATATTTATAAGATTTACGTATTTTGAATTATTTGATATCAAAAAGGTATCAAGAAGTTTTATATCAAAAAGATGAATTTTAATCCTATTTTAAAATCCTATTTTGATCGTTTTTTATTAATTAAGGAGTTTTATAAAGAAAATTACAAACAAATATTCAAATCGTTCGAGGGAAAAATCCTTGTCTTGATCTTTCGTTTTCGGGCACGTTCGCTCGAAACTTTTCCGATCGACCACGGAAAAGGGAATCTCGAAGCGGACGTGAGGTCTGTTCGCGTGGAATCGATGAAACTCGTTCGCTCGAATGTTGCTCATCCTCGTAGGTTTAAGTTGCGCGTTCATCGTCTCTATTTTATTATGTGTAAGAGATAAAGTATTCTGATATTAGTTACACGTGATACCATTATGATTTAAGAAAACTGTCTCTCTTTAACGTTAGGCGTTGCAACGATAAGTCTAATGTTTATTATTAAAATATTATAGCGCTGTGCAACCATTGTCATTTCGTCGAATACAACTTTGTAATAAATTCCATTGTCATAATATTTTTTTTTTTCTTTTTGTGATCCGATTTACTTTAACCTTTTAGATAGAAATTGCGAGTTAATTAAATTATCAATAACACTTAACAATTTGATTTATAAATTTTTACAAATTGTATATTCCTTTAATTTTGCACCTTTATTTTTTTTTTATTCCATCCAAAAATATAAAATAAAATAACAATCATAAAATCATCTACTCAAACGTACCTAAAGAAAACATTCAGTTTTACTTAAATCGTTAAAAGTGACGATCGATAAATCAATTTTATCGTTTAAAATTATCCCATCTTTCGTATTAATATCTTTTCTTTGAGAATCTCAAACTGTCTCAATAAATATAGGAAATACTTTGGGAAGAAATTACGTCGTAAAACACCACGTCGAAGAATTTAAATTCCCATTTATAAAGCATCTATATTTTTTAACCTCACTCTTGTTAATTTTTCACCATTATCGAGATACATATGGACTTTTACAAACACGTTTGCGACATACCCAAACAAGGGAAGAAACAGGAAACCATATAATTTCCCACCATGAATATTCTCATTCTACTGACGTTTAACTCTCGTCGATAAATTTTACGTTATACCTTTGATTTACACGCAGATTCTGTATCAACATCACACATTTTTTTTTTTTCTCCATCGGTTACCGTAATTATTTTGAGAGAGACAGAGAGAAAGAGAGAGAAAGAGAAGAAGAAGAAAGAGAACTTTCTGGCAAGGTTGTAGGAAGGTTGTCGAGGACAACGATCATTGGGTTAAAAAATGATTTATGGGATCATTATCGACACGAAGGCAGGTTGATAATGAATGGATCGAAAGGAATCGGATATTGACCGATCTTGAATTCGGGAGAAAAAAGGAGAGGGGGGAGGGGAGAGACACGCAAAAACCTAATCACGACGGCGATAATTCACGCTTATGAACTTTAATCTGTACTCGTGATCGTGTCACAGGGCTGCAATTTTGTCACGGAGAGAAAACGGAGAGAAAAATTAATTCGAGCAGTATCGAAGTTGGGAGAGACGTGTTATTATGAGAACGAATAAATTCAACGTGTTTATTATTTTTTTGTAAAGTACGCTTTGGTGAAAATTTTTTGATATTCGATTTTCATGTTTTTTTTCATTCAACAGTGACACTGATGCGATAAAAATACGTAATTCATATGTAAATCATATGTTATTACAAGTTCAATTAAATTATATGTTTTATAATTTTGGATGTTAATGTGCAAGTAATGATTTATCTTTTTTTTATTCTATTTGAGAAATGCAAATTTTATTGAAACGTTCAATTTTTAATTTTTGACAGTTGGTTCAAGGTATAAAAGAAATTAATGATTTTATTATTAAAAAAAATATGTATCTATGTCTGTCTTATCACTTATTTTATACATCCTGTTATAATTTTTTCTGTTGATTACATTTCAGACACAATTCCTCGATCAAATATCAATCATAGAATAACCCAGAAATATGATGACACGTTTGAATCGATTCAATGTGTAATTGTAAAGTGAGAAAGGGGATGTAATAATTTTTATATCCAGTGCAGCTGCACCGTCCGTAAAGGTCGATTATTCAAGTGGAAGAAATTATATCAAGCAAACCAGGAGGCTCCATTTTATTAACAATTATTGTTGCAAACTTTTTCCCTCCTGCCCTGGCATTAATTGTGTTTCGCGAATCGGTGATAAATCACATTGGAAATTCACTGTTATCAATGTGGCTGCCTCGTGACAGTTGAAATTGATACAAATTCAATAATTATGCTCGAGGATACTCTCTTCGAAATTCTTAATAAATCTCTTCCTTACGTAGCCAGCAATTATTAGAGTAAAATAATCCTGAACAGAATAATTGATAAATCAATGATTGATAGGAATAAATTAGATTATTGGAACGTTTGACGAATCTTTTTCTTCTTTTCAAGTGATTAAAGAGAATACTTTGAGAGAATCGCGTAATGTATCTAATTATGTACACGAATCGTTAATCAAGATGACATTAATAAATATACCTATCTGGAATGTATATCGTTTAATTATTGCAAGTTTAACGAGATAGAAATAGCTTTGTAACTATTTTTTCAACGTGAAACTTAAGTGTAATCGAGAAGTTGGTTGACTTTTATCGTATTATTTGACTTTCAATTTTCGTGAATTATTTTTATCTTAATTATATTATATTTTTTTTGAATAATTTCTTCAATATCCAACATATTACTACATATAATAATTTAAAAAAAAATAATCATCAGTTAGTTTTAAGTTTCTATTACTTTTACTCTCAAGTATCAATAAAGATCGATAAAAGAATTAAAAATTTCGAAAATAATCTCTTAGAAAAATCAGTAGGTATCTCATTTTTAAAATTCTTCCCGTTTCATATTCTTTCTACACCCATCCGCCTCTGCTTCCTAAATCCTAACTATATTCGTCGAATACGTCGATCTCTTTCTTGCCCCTATTCATTTCACGATGGTCAGAACCGGTAGCTTCTGCACGATACGAATTTCACGCTTGTCTAGTTCCCTCTTAATCTTCACCTTCCTTTTTCATCTTCCTTTCTTTTTTCTTTCTTTCTTCTTTTTTTCTCGAAAGACGATCTCGATTCCACGAGAGTTTCGTTAAATTTAACCGTGGCTGATAGAAACGAAACTCCTCGCTATTAAAATATTCATGCGGTTAGATCGATAACTTCTCCCCCCTCCCCCACTGGTGTGGAACTCCGACCGGGCTGCTTCATTATCCTGGCGCCAGACAGGACACTACGGGGCCCCGTGTGTTTTAGCCATGGGGCCAGTGAACGTCCTTGGTGTCTTTCTGGGGTCTTTCCTCCTTGGGATACGTTCGTTGCGCGTTGTGTACGCTGACATTTTAGCGATCCATTGGGAAACTTATCGTAGAAATGAAGTGATAGTTATTTTTTTCTTTTTCTTTTTTTTCTTCTTTTCGTTTTATTGATGTAAAATGTGGTACGTAAGTGAACGTCGATAGTAATGTTATGTAGCATATTTAGAAGAAAGAAAGATTGATATAAAATAAATAGATACTTAGGTTGAATAAATTATCGTTTTATTATTGCATTATTGAAATATTATACGTTGTACTGGTATTTTTTTCTTTTTTTTCTTTTTTTTTTTACGCCTACTCAAAATCGATGAAAATAGCGAATCGAGTCGCGAGACGATGTAGGTTTAATGTGGAAAATTTATGGGATGATCTTTCTTGGATTCTTATCTGTTTAATGTAAAAATCGTTTTTTTCTCCTTTTTCTTTATTTGCTGGATGTTGAGCGGTTCAAAAAGAAAGAAAAGAAAGAAAATTATATACATCGAAGTTTATTTTCTGATTCTTGAATGAGAGCGTTATATTGCAGGCTAAAATAATTGTTAGGACATGAGTAAGATACTCATTTAGTTAGTTTCTTTTATGGATAAAATATTTTATATTTAAAGAATTAAATATAAATCAGAATGGAAATACACAATTAAAACTAAATTTCGATGTAAAATTATCAATACGAGAGAGAAATATTATAATTCTAATTGATTATTATAAAGATTAAAACACATTATAATTTTGAAAGAGAAATAATATTGCGTTCAATTAACGCATGGTTACGCGCCGAGTGTAAAGACATATAGACAAAGAAAGTAAGTCATAAGAAAAGGACAGAGATAGGATAAAAATATTGAATTCAGCGCCATCTTCAGAGTGCCGCAAATGAAACATAAGAAAAAAGGACAGAAAATAGTAGAAAAAGGATAGAGATAGGTAAAAAGTGACCTCTGGCGCCATCTCTCGAAAATCGTCCGAAACTTGTCCTATTCGGGTTTCTAAACATCTTCGAGAGATGGCGCTATTTGTCAATTCTCCATTAATTCATAGTATAAATAAGACAAGGAAAGTGAATAATGAGAAAAAGATAGATATAAGATAAAAATATTGAATTCAGCGCCATCTTCAGAGTGCCGCAAATGAAATACAAGAAAAAAGGACAGAAAATAGTAAAAAAAGGATAGAGATAGGTAAAAAGTGACCTCTGGCGCCATCTCTTGAAAATCGTCCGAAACTTGTCCTATTCGGGTTTCTAAACATCTTCGAGAGATGGCGCTATTTGTCAATTCTCCATTAATTCATAGTATAAATAAGACAAGGAAAGTGAATAATGAGAAAAAGATAGATATAGGATAAAAATATTGAATTCAGCGCCATCTTCAGAGTGCCGCAAATGAAATACAAGAAAAAAGGACAGAAAATAGTAAAAAAAAGGATAGAGATAGGTAAAAAGTGACCTCTTGCGCCATCTCTTGAAATTCGTCCGAAACTTGTCCCATTCATGTTTCTAAACATCTTCGAGAGATAGCGCCATTTGTCAATTCTTCCATTAATTCATAGTATAAATAAAATAAGGAAAATTATAATGAGAAAAAAATAAAAATAAGATAAAAATATTGAATTCAGGGCCACATCCAGAGTGCCGCAATTGAAACACAAGAAAAAAGGACAGAAAATAATAGAAAAAGGATAGATAAGATAAGAATTGACAAATGGCGCCATCTCTCAAAAGTATTTAGAAACTAGAATAGGAGAAGTTTCAAATGATTTTTGAGAGATGGCGCTCGAAGCCTATTCTTACTATATTAAATAATGGAAGAATTAACATATGGCGCCATCTCTCGAAGATGTTTAGAAACCCGAATAGGACAAGTTTCGGACGATTTTCAAGAGATGGCGCCAGAGGTCACTTTTTACCTATCTCTATCCTTTTTTTACTATTTTCTGTCCTTTTTTCTTGTATTTCATTTGCGGCACTCTGAAGATGGCGCTGAATTCAATATTTTTATCCTATCTCTGTCCTTTTCTCATTATTTACTTTCCTTGTCTTACTTATTTTACGAATTTAAGCTGTTCAAAGAGTGGTTTCCAATATTTATCGATTAGAAATATTAATAAAATGTATTCGATCCAATTTTTATATGTTATAAGTATTTTATAAATATTTATTTGATATATTTAAATGTAATATTTTATAATAATAATATGTGTATTCTTGCTAATAACTTTCTACAAATTTTTTATATTATCTCTAATAAATGTAAAGAAAAAATTTTAATAAATTTTATCGTTTATTTGAATGTGAATAAAAAAGAAATATATTTTTTTAATTTTAATTTTAATTTTAATTTAACGTAAAACATGTTTTCTTTAGCTCAAAATTCTGTTCTGAGCAATCTCCAAATAAATTACCGCCTTCCCATTTCTTTATAGACAATTTCAAACGTAGTTCGCATTAAATAAAGAGAAAATAAAAAATAAAGATACAGAAACAAGGTATCTTGTCAGAATTTTGCATATTTTATACATTCCATATATTCTACGTAATGGCAACAATTGCAACGCACGATCGATATCATTTCCTATGCTACAGTTAACGCTCATCTAACCAACCAACACTATCATATTTCTGCAATAATTTCTGATTTTTACAGTTATTATAATTAATGTTCCTTCGATTACCGTTTCATTATTCTCCTTTCTTCCATTTCCATATTTTCATGCACTGGGTGAGTCATCTAGCTTTTACAATCGAACAAGATTATATTCCATCTGATCGACTCACTTACATAAATCTAAATCTCTATTAAAATATAAAATAATTATAGCTAGTGTTAAAATATAAAATATAAAAATATATATAATGTATCGAATATATTACAAATAGTCTAAATCTCTCTTCTTACCCTATTGTAATTATTGTTTTAGATTAAAAATAATTATTAATCAACGGTTAATTAATAAATGAAAAAGATTATTAACGAAAAAATATACGAAAATTTATCGCGATCAATAGTAATTATAGATAAGAGAAATTAATTTCTCTTATCTATAATAATTTCGCTAATAATTTCTTTTTTTTTTCTCCATAAATTAAAAAGTAAAAAGATGATTTTATCTTACTTTGGCACGTAAAAATTAATTGCTTAATATCCGTTATTAAAGCATCGAACGTTCTATTTTTGAGCTGTTCCGTTGAAACGCAGTTCTTCCTTACGATGTACTTTCTCCGCCAGTTTCCGCGGAACCTTTTTTTCTCCTCGTTCCTTTCGAATATCATCGAGGAACTTTCCTTGTTTCTTGGGTTTGTACCACATTTTTTTTTTTTGAACATCGCGTTACAAGGCCTGCATGGCTAATTAACTTCGTTGGATCAGAATTATCTATCGACTCGATCATTCGTTACTGCACTGATTTTCCTGGTCAAATTCTATCCGACTGTGAGAAAGTATCTTAAGAAGACTTTTATTTCACGTTTCATCTATCGAACTTGGATCGAATCTGAATAATTGGTGAAATTTTTTTTATTGTTTTTCCCGGGATCAGGGAAGGAAAATTCTTTTTAAAACTTCGTGCAACGATTCACAGAGATTTATTAGCAATAATGGAAATTAAGCAATTAAAGGATTCAAATATATATGTAATTTATTTTATTTTCTCGATTCTGGATAATTTGTTTCGAGTATTATAAAAACTTTTTATAATACACGTTTTATAATATACACGTTTTATTATAGTTTTTTACGTAATAGTATTCTCTCTTCTAGTATTCTCCTCTAGTATTTTCTCTTTACTTTTAAGGAAATAAATTAAATTAAATTATTCAAGTAAATTTAAGCATTTAACATTTCATTGTTGTATACCCTTTAATATATTAATTACAAGTTTGGAAAATTGACATAAAAAACAGAGTGTTACGTAGATACTATTCTTTCAATGTTTCCTTTAGACGAAAACTTCCTGTTACTCTCGAGAAGTCACGAAGAATCTGATTTCGAAAATTACCGTGAGTTTTCACACGGATCTGGATAAAAAAAAAAAATCGAGATTGCTCCTTTAGTATCCTAGGTTTACGAGGTTCTTAGACTTCGTTTAGAACGAATAATAGTCCTCTTGTACAATATCCGTGTAATATCCTCTAATTTTGCCCGCGTAGCTGACATTTTTTTCACACGATTATCGATTTAATATATTTTCGCCTCAGCAATAAATTCCGTGAATCGTGTTTTCGCAATGGAATGGGTTTTTTTTCGAAAATTCGAAGTTGAAAAATTTGCTCCAACTCTGAAATTCATTTCGATAAATAATAACGATCAATTAGAGAAAATATACGACATACGATTTTTTTTATGTTCTAACGTTGCCAAAAGATTTTGAAATGTTGGAAATAAATGTGAATTTGTAAAAAAATTTGTACCGTCAAAATGTTTAGAGATAAAAAATATCGTATTAATAAAAATACATGAAAAAGTAAATGTAATTTTAATAAAATTTTCAATTCGTAAAAGAATGCAATGAAGATGTAATGTGCGATAAAAAGCATGCAAAGATCTCTAGAATTTGAATTGGTAGCGTTATGCGTGCTCGATGTATATGCACATCTCCATTGAATTACGCGTTGATTCTTAAGAGATGAGGATGTCGAGATAAGCCTCACAATTTACGATCAATTTACGATCAATTCGCATTTTTTGAAAATTGAAAAATTCAGGATCATCGTAGACGGTAGCCATTTTCTAGTTGTTCACTGTGCACCAATTTTTATTTTTATTTCTCTATTTCAGATATTTTTATGACCGTTATTAGATCTCATTAATAAGTGATTTGAGTCAATTATCGGAAATCATTTGCACGTTATAAACGTTAGTGCACGATTTGTAAAAAAATATAGCAGTCGGTTACGACATGCATGAAGAAATTACTTTTGTCTTTTCCTTTTTATCTTGAATCGATATGAACATATTCTGATTTAGAGATTTTGAAATTCTTTCATATTTTTTTTTTTTTTTTTTTCCGTCACTTTTAAACTCTTTTCAACGAAAAAGGAATAGTTATATTATTACATTATCTAAATAATTTATATTATCCGTTTTGAACGAAAATTTCTCTTTTTCCTTGTAAAATGTATTTTATTACGTATTGTATATAATTGAATAGAAGAGGTAATGTATATTGTTGTTACGTTATTTTTCATTTCTTCTTTGTTATGCTTTAATGGAAGACAAATAAAACATTTGATGCACGGAACCGGTTTCATTGACTTCAACAGTCAACTCTTTGACTTACGAACGATTGATTAAGTAACAAATCTTAATTTCGAGTTGGTTAAACTGCACCATGCGACAGTCATTTTTTATAGGTGTTACGTGATGTATTTATTTTTATCGTTAATTAATATTTATTTTTACGCATCACGATATTCTAAGAATGTGGAAAAAAATAATATATTAATATATTTCTCAAAACAAAAAAAAAAAAAAAAAGAAAAAAATACTCGAAAGCAATAGATACATATGAAAGTAGTTTTCACCTTGTACAAAATTTCCTCTTATTCCGGTAAATTCTTGTACTAATAAAAATTCCATCTACAATTCTATCTTACAAATTAATTGACAAGATACACCTACGCATAAAGAAGAAATAATGAGAGATAGTTTAATTCCTTCGAAGTGAAATTGATCAGGAAATACTTATATTTCTAATACTTATATTTTTATCGATACAATTGTTTACCCATTTGTCTATTTTTATAAACAAGTTATATCGACACAATCAACATTTCTACATTACTTTTAACGCCACCAATATTTAATTACCTTACACTGTTCAACATTAATTAACACTGTCATCATTGTTCACTATATCCCGAAAATACTTTACATCAAATATTTTGACATCGTCGTCATTTAAAATTTCATTTCGATCGCCAACACTCTTATCATCTATTCTTTCCTCTCGAAGAAGGTTGTAAATCTCGTACACGGTGTCCACACCTTCCTAAATCAACCTTTGTGAACAAATAGTTGCGGCAACGACATTGCATTCTTGCAATCGGGCCCCGATAATATCCCGGGGGCCCCCTTCGGTGGCTCGCTCGTTACCCGAGGCAGAATTACTTTAAAAAGTAGGTAGCCACCGGCCGTCTGCTCGGCCGACCAATTACACTCGGGGCCGACACCGAGTATATAGAAGAGCCACGGCGGCTCCAGCGACTGATTTCCGCTCGAAGAACCGCGAACCGAGCATCCACGTTCATCGATTCCTCCGCCCGCCACAGCCATGAGACTTCCAGTGAGTGATGATCAGATAAATTCAAATTTTATTCAAAAATCGTTTAATTAGAGTCAATTTACTTTTGCCATCGATGGAATTGTCGAGGGGAGGGGGAAGGGATGAGAATTTAAAAGTGTCGAGTACGTAGTTTTTTTTCTTCTTTTTTTCCTTTTGGATTTCTAATTTTATCTTCGATAGTGATTGAGTGAAACATATATATAGTTTGTTAATAATTTTTAATTTTAATGTTAGATCGATAATTCATTGGTATTGATAATTTGTTGATGGAATCCATCCCCATTGGGGGTGGATTTAGAACTTGAAAGTGAAGCCATTATAAATTTTTGTTTTCCTTGTGAGTGAATCGGATAATTTGATTTTATTAAGAATGAAGATTCATGATTTAGTTTGGCGTTCCATTGATGGTGTATCATTGGAGCTATTTTTTTGATTTTTGTTGGGGGGAGTGGGATGACGATGGCACGAATTATCATTCGAAATATATTGCGATATATCGTTTGAAAATGACCACTAGATGGTGATCACAGAGTCGATTTGTATTTTTAGCCATTTTCTTTGAGGCATGTTGCTCTTTATGGTGATGAGGTAGAAAAGAGGTAGAAATAGAAAAAGTAAACGAGCTTTAGTATTACGATGATATTACACTATGAAACTATGTTTGATATTTATTTTATAATTCCTCCTGTGTTCTCTTATATAATAATTTGAAAAAGTAAAAAAATAAATTGATTTAGTTATTTAAAATTTTACCATTAGAAATTGTATTCCAAACTCGATTTCTATTTAAACTTTCGCAATCATTTATTCTCCTAGTTCCTTCTTTTTCTAAAAATTTATTGTTCTTCTGATAGCAATAAATATAATTATGAATTAATTAATGCAATTTCTCTTTCTTAGTTACTATACACTGTTTCAAGGCTCGTGATTCGACTCGTGTGTGTTTCACATTTCAATTCGCGATTTTAAAAGCAGAATAATTTATTAAAATAAAGAGAGGGGGGAAAGAAAAATTCTAAGCTCCATTATAAAATCCTCTCAAACACGCACGCTTGTAATTTATTTACGGTCATCTCTCTCTCTCTCTTTCTCTCTTTCTCTCGAATTCTTAATACTCGAATCGTAATTACTAAACGAAAGTTCATTCTCCAAGTAATCGGTCTTAATTTTCCATACTTAATGCGTATCATACAAATAGTTTACAATTCATGGCACTTTCATACATACATAGTTAAACTTAATTTTATGATAATTCCAACTATCCACGAAAGGTGTACAATGGAAGAAAGTGAACCAGCGTTTAACCAACTATCGTTACTTTAGAACAGAATCAATCCAAAAAAAAAAAAAAATAAATAACGAAAAAGCATCTCGTTTTTTAATCAAATCTCACCATCCCTCAAACACCATCAAAACGACCAACGAACCCAAGTCGTTGGCGCTTGATTTCCATCTCGATCTCCGAGAGAAGGCCAGATCTCGCGTCCTCCTTTGACCAGAGAAAGACGGCTAGAGGAAGACTTCGCTTTCTAAAGGATCTCGGATTACCGAGATTACGCCATCGTCGCATTCGTTGTTGTATATTCGCGACTTCTCGCGATAATGCGCAATTTTATCTGTTCTCAGATCTTCCTTATCGCCTTGTTGCTCGTTTCGATGACGATGGCGCAAGAGAAGAACGGTCAGCGTTCCCCTCGTGCACCGCAGCCGCAACTCAAATACCAAGATCCGAACGGTAAGAGTAAGAGCACACGAAAATCGAGAATTAAAACGATATTTACGCGAGATCGATTATTTGTCTCTCTCTCTCTTCTTTCCTCGAGAATAGTGCGACAGATTGAATTTCTATTCGATGTTTAAATTTAATTGGCTTTTAGACGCGATAAATGATAGTAAATTTGATCAACTTCGATTTGTAATTTGATTTCAATTGTTCGTGCTTGCAACGGGATTAACGATTTTGCGATCGATCTCGTGAGAGGTTCGAGGATTTTCAGGAATGTTCGTTGCTTAAATGAATTGTATATAACGATATCAACGATATTGCTCATATCCTTAGGTCTAAAGGTCGATTGGAAATTTTTCGGCATTCTGAATCAGTTTCGACCTCAGCAGAAATCCAGCGAGCAAACGGAGGCGGAGTCTCAGCAATTGCAGGAGCAGCAGCCTCAGTCGCAACTCGTCCAGATCGAATCCGACCGGTTGGAACACAGATCGTATTTGCAAGATCAAGCACAGCCAGATGCTCAACAGATACGGTACAAAACGTTCGTTCAACCGATCGACGTCCAATCGCCGGATCCAAATCAGATTCAGTACGGCAGATACTCGGATCCTCACGCGAAGCAAGCGATCGTGGAAGACTTCAAACATCCTGACCCGTCATCCTCCGTTTACTCTTATCCTCAGCAACTGGTCCAGCAGGATCAGTACGAGACGTCTGAGAATTACGGCGAGGAAGCACGGAAAACCAGGCGAGAGTATGCGAACAGGGGTAGAATCGTGTACAAAGGTAGCTACGAACAGCAACAGGAACAGCAACAGCCTCAGGTGGAGCACATCGCTGTGCCCGTGGAGAGGCTTCCATCGCCGATCCCTCAGAAATTGGTCATCGACAAGAACATGCCTGTTCAGATTCAACGGTTGCTTCAATATCAGGCACGATTGCCATACGAAGTGATCGCGAACACTATTACGTACAAACCGAAATCTTTGTTCGTGCCCAAGCCAATTCCTGTAGATGGAAAGGGGCCGTATCAGTATCGAAGCAAGGTTTATTACGTGAATAATGAACAGTACGAGGACGAAACCTACCACGCGACCAAACCTGTCGAGGAGAATCAGAGGCATTGATGTTGAATTTGGAATTTGGAATTTCATTGGAGTTTTTTTTTATGTTTGTAGATTTGGTCGTTGAGATTGGAATTTTGATCGGTTCAATCAAAGGGATGAGGGAAGATTTGACTTGAAGTGGAAGGAAACGAAAGGATTCGTCGTTTTATTTCGTTTTTATATTAATATTAGAATTAACAAAATGTATATCTGAATATGTGTAGATATGGTTAAAGTTGTTTAAAAATAATTTAGATGTGTTAATCGTGTCGTCTGTTTGGATAAAAAATCTTGATATTAATTTTGCTGATAATTATAAAAACGAAAATCTGAAATCAATTTTTCGTCCATCGTTCAACGGAAAAATCGAAGATATTTCCAATCTCGACATGTTGAAGAACAAAGAAAGGTTTACACTTTTTGAGTATATATATATATTCTGGTATATCATTAAATCGCACACAGTTACTTTATTAAATTCAGTCACTGATTTCAGCTTTAATTTTATTCACGATTCTTCTTACAGCTTTAAATGGATACAATTGTTTATCAATTTTTTCGATTTGGATTTCGTAATAACGATGAAATTCGATTATAGTTTGTAATTAGCATATAATATATACTAATATATATTATAATCACTAATATACACTTAAAACAAAAATCATATTACTTTAAATTTAGTATATAAATATTATTAATTTTTATACAAATTTATACATTTTTTTGAAATATCACTTATGCCGCAATAAAAATCCCACTAATTTATAATTATATCTACTTCGGTACATTCGATAACAAAAATATAATATTATCATATTTCTTTAGAATTACTTATGTCGCAATAAATATTTCGAACCGATGTAACAATTAAAATCAATCTTTTTTAAATCAATACAAATTTCAAAAGAAAAACAAAAAAAGAAAAAGAAAAGAAAGCGATCTTTGAAATGTATGTAACGCATATAACACGTAAATTCCATCCACCTTTATAAATTTCATCGTATTATGTCTCAAAATAAAATAAATAATTCAACCTTTTTTTTCTCCGCCCAACGAAATCATTCCTCGTTTCCATGAAAACGAAACGTTTCCAGGCACGAGCGTGAATGGCGTGAACGGAACTTCCGGCGTAAAAGTAACTCGAGCGCTCGGTTACGAAATGGTTATCGATCTCTCGAGAGCCGCTTCCTAGGGGAATTTATCGAATATCACGCGCTCGAGCACGATCTGCTCCGTTTACCCGTCGATAAATCTCCCCTTGTTGAAGCACGCGTAGAAAGTCGGATGGTTTCCACCTTTCTAATAAAGACGCGTGCTCCGACCGATGATGGAAAGCGATACGATAATATCGAACGTACGACAAGTCGAAAGTAAATACGATCGTTTGTTTTGAATCGACGATCGTGTATCGTAGGGTATAATATTTATCATTAGGATGTCGAGCGATATCTGTATAGGAAATCGATTTCAGTTAGTTGAATCGAGGTATTCGTGTTTGTTAACATTGTAGGAAAGCAATGATCTATGTAATTTCGCGTTGTATATCGGTTTGATTAATTAAAAAAAAGAAGAGGAAATAGTTATGAATCGAATACTTTAATTGTAGAATTTTCTTCCTTTTTTTGAATATGGAATTTTTATAATTCTTTTTCTTGATTACTCGTTTATTTTAATAATTTAAAGTCTTCGATAAAAAGAATTTTGTATCGTAAGAAAAATAAAAAAATTTAAGGTACAATTTATTGTAACACTTAAAATATAGGTACAGTTTTACGTTCAATCATTAATTTTAATTATATATAAGAGAGAGTCGAAGAAGTGAATTACACATTTCATTAACTCAAACGATTTTCCTTTCGAACGAATATCTGAAATAATTTCACAATTTCCTAATTCTCGTTTAGAAAGAATTAATTACCATTTCCTTAACCATTGCAGAACTTCCGGTTTTCTGCTCCACTTTTATGGTAAAGCCTTTTAATTATCGTTGAAACAAAACAAAAGATCAGAAATTTAGTTTTTTCGAAGAGTTATAGAACTTCGTAACGAAAGTGACAACATTTCAAGCGTACAAGGAAGAGCATGTATGTAAAACAGTCTTGTGGCCTTCACGCATCTTGAGTGGATTCGTGTTAACTCCCGATATTTGCGATTATGCACGCGCTCAGCATACGTGTTGCAACTTTCGTTTCTATTCTGTCCACAAACGCATTCATATTTCACTGGATAATCTTTGGGTTCGTTGATCTGAAAAATGAAACGATATTAATTTCAATTTCCTTTCGAAATTTATTTTTGAGTTCATTAATGATCAATTCGTAAAGATGGATTAATGAAACGATAATAAAATTTTTCTGTAGTAAAAAATAAAGTTATAATTAAAGCAGAAAAAGATATTTTGTTATATTATTTGTTGTAATGTAACGCGATAAAAATTAAAATTAAAACTTGAATAAAATAATTAATAATAGATGTGTGTTCGATTTACAAAAAGAGAATTACGATAAAAGATTTGATTTCGTTCCGGAGTACGGGAAAACCGGTAGAATAACTCGATTCGTGAAGCGTGATTGTATGCTCTCCTCTTACTTTTCATATTTTATTCGAATCATTTCGCTCTCTTCCGGTAAGATACAATAAGGAAAAAGAAAATCTTCGATTCGATACATTCGATTTTAACGAACTTATATTGTCTCGAATCTCACATTTGTAAATAATCGTGTCGAATTAGTAATACTAATTGTATATATTATATCATATTAATTTCACGTTATGAAATTTTAAGTTCATTCAATTACAATTAATAATAAGTTACACAGTAAGTAGATATAATTTATTGAATGCAACAGGATACGTGAAAAATTAATTATTCATGTCTATTTATTTTATTTGTTTATTTATGATTATTTAAGTTCAATATGTGCATAACCGCATTTAATTGTTGCATAGGGTCGTTGCATGGCGGTAACCTTTGAATGGGTTCTCCACATGGGAAACGTGTCTTTGAATCGCATTCCTTATCGATGGCTTCAGCGTTTTTTCCAACGATGCAATCGAGTGTACGCTTTTACGAGCAACGAAGAAACATAGTTACATTCATTGTCGACATGAATCTTCGCAACACTTTTATTAGCTTTTCAAACATCACAGGTAAAATAGGGACACCTTTAGTTCAATGCAATTTCTTAAAGTATTGTAAAAAAAAAAAAAAATAAAAGAAAAAAGAAAAATAAATATTGGTACGTAATTTTTCTTATAACGAATAAATATAATTATTTGATACACATTACATTATTTGATACAATTTAATACAATCTTTTTACAATCTTTTACGATTTTATATAATCGTTATAAAATTATTTCTTTTTACAATAACTAAAAATAATCTCGTCATTTAGTCATAGATTGAATGTAATATTAAAGCAAAAAATTTATTCACCTCCAACACAATATAAAAATAATTTTATCTTCATTTAAAAAAAATACTGATTCCTTTTAATTTCTCATTAACTCTCCACTAAGTATCAAAACACTTCCTCCTCTCAAAACATTTCCGGTACCGCAGCATATCTTATGGCCACGGTGAGCCACAGTAGTAAGTTTGTTCAAGAGGAAGCATCACCATTGGCAATGAGGCGAAATGGGAACCGAAAGAGAAAAAGAAAGAAAGAAAGAAAAAAAGAAAGAAAGAAAGAAAGAAAGAAAAGGAAAAAATTCTGAAAAGCCAGTTCCGTGGAACGGTAATCCAGGTAGCAGATAAAACGGAGGGCTGGCGGAGGTGGGACGAGAAGTCACATCCCCGTCGCCGAAAGCCGCCTTTTACGTAGCCGCCTATAAAGTTGTTCCGGTGACCGCGCGGCCGCCTCAGATACACTCCACCCTTGAACGCATCGACCAGCATTGCTTTCTCGCCATGAATTTCCTCGTAAGTACCTCACTCCTCTCTTAATTTCACAATTTGTCGTTCTCGAACCTCAACAATGAATTAATTCTTCGATCTCGATTTCGATTGAAATTTTCCTTTTTATTTTTCTTTTGTTTTATTTTATTTTATTTTTTTTTTTATTCATCTGGTTTGGTCTGGGCTCTCTGTGATTATGGTTTATCGTTTCTAAATTTATTCTCTACGGTTTGTGATTTAATATATTGGCGAGCAGAAAGATTGAAAGGTATGATGGGTGTTAAAATTAGAGCATGGCGGAACGAAATGTGTCGCGTGTGGTTTAAATCGCGACTAAGAAATTAAATTGTGCACGATATTTATATATTTCTCCATTCTTTTTTATTTCATTTCGAATAAATTTAACCAAATTTTAGTTTCGCCGTTATTATTCTAAGTTTCTTATGTTTTTTATTCTTTGTGTTTTATGGTTTAAATTATGAAAATATGGGAGCAGGATGTCTTTGAAAATTGAAACGTGCAGAAGGAAATGTGTCGCGTGTGGTTAATCGCGATGAGATGTCTCACATCACGAGTTTCCGGTAAAATGGCGTACGTGTTCGCGCATCGTGGTTTAATTATATCGTGGGTGAGTTATTTCGAAAGGAAAGTCGTTATACACCGTGAAATTGATCGTGAAATTGTTTTTAGGTGAGATTACGAAATTTACGCTGGAAATAGAACGTATATACGATTTAGAGATGAATTTATGAATGAATAAATTTGACAAAGAAATTGGCTCTCATAATACAAATATGACGGACAAAACGTGATTATAACGAAACGTGTTGAATACGATTGGATAATAATCGTTATTTGCGAGATAATTTTTTTCTCAGTGATTGTTGATCATTGCTTTACTTATTAATTAGTAAGATTGATAGCAATGAGAATTTGTCAAAGTATTTTTGCTCGTGGATATTCGCTTCTCCTTATTTCTGGAAAAATTATTATTCATTTTCTTTTTATAATAACTACAAACACGCGAAATGAAAGTTCTATAAGAAGTAAGGACATTCGTGTATGTATCCACTTATAATTGTACCTCTTTTATCCAGTTTCAACAACTTTTTACAGTTACCTGATAATTAGAGTAAAAATAGGACACTTGTATAGAATATACACAGTATTCTTTTACTTTCAATAGCTACGATCAGAAACAATATCTTTCAATTTATAGGAAACATACGTGCAAAGTTATTACTTTATAATATTTATTTTAAAATTATTAATGAAAAGTCATAAAAAAAATACAAATGTGCAGAAAAACAAATAAGTTTATAATATAATTTCTTCAACAAAGAATTTGATTGAATTAAATTACAAAGACGTAAATAATTGGAACAAAAGGATTACAACATATAACATTCCATGTCTCGATCAATATTTTCTGACAAGAAATCATTACGCCAGACAAGAACCCTTTTCTTCGAGAGTAAACGAAACAGGCGTGTCTTGTCAGCTAATTTATATTTCACTTTCCATAGGCTAACGTGTAATTCTTACAATGGTTGTGCTCGATAGCCTGTGTTGGTTTCCATGATAGATTTTATTTCTTTTTCCTCATCGAGTGGAATGCTCGGAGGAAAGGTACACCAATACTCGTCGCCTTTTCCCGATTACGGAAACTGCTATTGCTAATCAACTTTCCCCTTGAGAAATTGGAATTTCGTCGATTCGATCGAAGCCATCGATAATTACCAAATTTAATCGATAATTCATACGAATTTTTTTTAAAGTGAATCAAATTAAATTTTCTTATATTTATTATCGAATGATATAACGTATTTGCATGTATTTCCATGCATGTCCAATGACATTACAAAGAATGAGATAAATCACTCGATAAAAAAGACAAATTGATTTGGTTTAATCGCCTAACTTAATTAGTCTTAACGAATGAATTAAATTGGAATTGAATGAATTATATGTAGGTAATAGATACTTATCAATTCAATCTTAAATAATTTGCAATTAATTAAATAGACTATATTATTAAAAATAGTTTATCAAGTGATTATTAAAAATTATTAAATTATTAAAATTAAAACTAAAATTATTAAAAATTATGGAATAATGAAATATATTGGAAAAAAGTTATTATATATTACAAATTAATTCTTTAGCAAATATTTTTAATAATTTTAGTTTTAATTTTAATAATTTAATAATTTTTAATAATCACTTGATAAACTTTGTACTCCATTATTCATTCGTAATTAGCGATCGTTAAATTAATTAGAATATTTCTTCGTTAATAATTGATAGAATGCAATATCTAATTAAGAATTAAGAAACGTAAAATATAAATTGTTATCAAGCACAAATTGAACGAAAGGATAATGTCTAGCAGGATAACTGGATCGGGAACGTTTAAAGGATAGGTTTCTATCGTGCTTCTGAAACGTGTTATTAACTTCGGTTGATCACGAAGAATCTGGTCTTGAAGTTACCACTTTCCCTTCCAGCCACGGTGCCCCGATCTCGAAATACAATTCCATATAAATGCACAGGACACGAACCAGTGTGCTATCGCAACTGTCACTGAGTCAAGTTTCCACCGTATTAGATAATACTTGATTAAAACTTCAGGTTGCGCAATTGATCCTTAAAGCTATGTCTCTCTCCAGACATTTATTTTCTTCCTTTGTTATTATCACATCAATGAAGCAAGAATATTATTTCATTAATATGTTAATATCCTATAAATTATATTATCGATGAAAAGAGTTGTTATTCACTTTTGAAAAAAAGAATTGTAATTGTGAAAAATAGTGTTTTTATGAAATTAGATGGAAGAGAAATTGGATAAAGAGAAGCGAAGTTTTATTTTATTTTATGTGAAAAGCTGTTTAAATAGTAATTAGAAAGTATATACTCTTGATGATTTATTGAGTAATATAATCCTTTCTTAGATAATACAAAGACACTTAATTAACGAGTTACTTAATATATTAACGCTTAACGCTTCCTTATTTGACTATTTAACTCGATTACATTGTCAAAACATGACAAAAATAATAAAATGAAATGTTATTCAAAGATACCTCTTTAAAGAAATATCTTTCAATATTAATTAACAATTGGAATTGATATTTTTAAAAATATTAAATAATCGAATGTTATTAATTGTTATTTCAGGTTTTACTATTAATAGTTCTTCCTGCGTGCTTGGCACAATTCACGATACAGGGACCCAGTGACGGGAATCGAGTCGCTCAGGGCTTACGAATAGAGGAAGGGAAAGGAATCGAGTACACGGATCAAAATGGTAAAAAAACAGATAACAGATACCGATACTGTTCCACATAAGAGAAAAAATCTCGTAATTTATTCTTCTATCTCTCTGACTGATACAAATTTACGATCAGATTTATCGTTCAACGTCGTTACGTTGAAGCTATGTCGAACTACTTTTTCAATTCAATTCAAATATATTGAAGCTTATTGTCTATCGAGTAAATTATTTTACGATGAAAATTTTTATTCAATTTATTCTTTATATATATCAAATCTTTTCGAAAAAATATTTCTAAAAATAATAATAAAATATCGAATGAATTTTTTTCCTTTAATTTTAATATCAATTTAAACGTGTTTGATTTGTCTACAGACGCACACGATAGTGGTTTCAGTATTCAAGGTGCCACGGATGGTAGTGCTCAGATACAAGGTTCCAGCGATGGCCATTCCAATTTTCAAATTCAGGGTGCCACTCAGGGTATAGCTGAAAGATATGTGCAAGGACCCAGTGCAGGAGCATACAATATCCAAGGAGCGTCCGATGGACATAGTCAATCGATTATTCAAGGAGCCTACGATGGTAGATCGGGTGCTGCTCCAAAATCTCTCCAATATAACGATCCCACTGGTAAGCGAATTTATAATTTTTCTTCTCTTTCTTTTTTTTTTTTTTCTAGATTAATATTATAGAAATTATTAGAATTAGATATAACTCAACAATTCAACCGAAACCGCCAAACATCAAATTACTAGAAAATTAATTCGAAATTTCGTATGAAAGGACTGAGAGTAAACTGGAGATCGTACGATCGGCAATCGCGGCCAGCAGCGCAACAGGAATATTCTCAAGCTGCAGCTCCAACCGCGCCAAGAGCATCGCATCGGCAAAGAGCGTCTGCCCCTAGACAACCAGCTCCACCGCCACCACCAGAACCAGTCGCCTTACAACAATCGAAATCTATAGATAACGCTCCTTCTCATATCAAGCATCTTCTTCAGCTCCAAGCTCAACTTCCATACGTGAACATTATTCCTGAACCGTACAGGTAATGCCGAATTCTCGTCAAATCCATTTTCTCGTCGTTATTACTCGTCGTGAACGCTAATGGATATCCAGATTTGTTTGTTGTATCGAGCACCACAAATTTTCCTAGATACGAAAATCTGATATCGCTACAAGGTGCGAATCAACCGCAACCTCAATACGAACCTCGGTACGAGGCCGAGCCCCAAGAAGAATTGCCTCCAGAACCACGGCGTCCGGCTTACCGCGGGAAATCACGTGGTCCAACTAGACACAGACGACAAACGCCGCAACAACAGCATCGCAAACTTCCGCAACCACCAGCCGAGCCACAGATCAAATACTCGCCCAATCTACCTCCTCACCTTCAACAACTCTTGAAATACCAGGCGCAAACACCTTACGTCAACTCGATTCCAGAACAGTACAGGTAAATTTCATCTTGCTAAATTAATCTTGTTAAATTAATCGATTCTCGATTCTCGTTCAAGCGTTTAATAGTATAACAAATTTTGGCAAACGCTGGACATTCGTCAAATTTTCAGGTTTAATCCGGATCCATCCGCTCAGATGCAGCTGGAACAGTTTCGCAATTACTATCAAGATTTGATTAGACAGCAACCAACGTCTCCTGTCGTGCACACAGTGCCACCGGCGGTTGCGCCACCTCCTGTACAAGTTTCACCATCGTCGGATCCATCGCACCATCCAAGAAGACAGAGAAGACAAGCGCCTCATCAATCGCGACAACAGCCAAGACCACAGCCAATACCAGCCGAACCGGTCCCCCAATATTCCACAAATATTCCTGGTCACATTCAAAGTCTGTTGAAGTATCAGGCCCAAATCCCTTACAACATCATTGCCAATCAGATCGATTATCGTCTCGACAAACCGTACGTGCCTCAGCCAGTGCAACCCACTGGACCGCCGCAAGTTCAATATCAACCTTCCGTGAATAATCATCCGTATCAAGGGCAGACGAGCAGCGGCTATCAAAGTCAATTGAATACCGCTTACCAATCGAGCGATCCAGCTTACCATCAGGATCAAGGAAGAGACGCGTATCAAGGCCAACCAAGCGGGTACAGTCAAGTTTACGCTTCTCAACCGCAATATACTCCGCAATATACTCAGGCTCAGCTTGGATACGAGACAGCTGATCAAGGAGTTCGTCCTGTGACCGAGAAGCAATATAATCGAAAATAAACGGGCGTAATTGTTTGTTTGTACCTTGATTTATCGTATTATCGTTCCGTAATTAATTGGAACGATGTTTTCCATTGTTCCGGATATTATTTGATCACACGTTCCGTTTCGCGAGGATGTGTAATTGCGAAAAAAATCATACGCTTTCGCCGAAGTTGTTTCGTAATACTGAAATATTTGAAGGATCTTTATGCACTTTGTTTCGTTTCGCATGCATTAAGTTACTCGTGAAAGTGAAATATTTGATACTATAATAACGTTTTAAATATAATTTATATCTGCTTTTGCTGTTAAGAAGTAATTCTATGTAGGAAAAAATTCTAATCGTATGTACTTTAAAGATTGCAGTATTTTTAATAACATTTTCATTCAAGGTTTATCTTATTATTATTTAGATTTAATAAAAATAACTGCGATTTAATAAAAATAACTGCGTTTTTATTCGTCGAATATTTGCTACTTTTAAATAGCACTCGAAGTATTTATTTAAACGGATAATATTGTTTTCTATTTTGTATACGTATGTAAATGTGATACGAAAAGTGTACTTTTTGAATATTTTTTTTTTGTTATTAAAAAGTCAATTTCACATAAATTTATATTCTTTTCTTCTTTTTACAAGATATTATATTTATCGAAAATTTCTTATACGGAAATATGAAAGAAAAGATTATCTACTTAACAAATTAGAAACACAATATTATTTTAATTATGATTATATGATTATATTCATGATATATTATATCATTAAATAATTTTATGTAATTAAAAACTTAAGTTTCTCTCTCGTTTTAAGATGTCAAAATAATGATTTGTCATTACTCTGAATATTTAAAGTATACTGTTGTAACGGAAGTTATTTGAAATGGATTTCTACATCGGAAATCGGACTTTCCACTTCCGGTGAAAGAGGAAAGAACGAAAGTAACGCGCCATTTTATCTTTGTCGTATAGATTTATTTATAGAGATTTATTTATATATCGTTTTAACAAGCAATAACACTAAATGCATGAGCTTCTTCGATTAATAATAAACAGCTTGTCCATTTTACAGTTTTTATATCTCAACAATTTTCCAATAAAATATTTTTCACATAAATGTATTATTTCGATCTTAATTATTCTGAACTAGGAATCCAAATTTTAAAAAATAACACATATCATAAAACTTAAAGATAAAGATAATCGTATGTATATGATATAAACGCATATGGATAAAATTTATTAAAGAAATAACACTTGGACAAAAACTAGATCGCATTTCGAGTTTTGCGTATATGATCCACTTTCACTCGTTGCTTTTCCTCCGTATACTTAACGTAACTGAGTTAATCGTCTTGACTAACTTTTAACAGCTCAGAAATATATTTTGTAATTTGTTAAATTTCTTTGAAATAAATCAGATTAGCCTCTTCATTGTTCTCGAAATTTTACATCCTGCTAGATTCTTTCTTCAGTACCTACATACGTATTGAAGAAATGGAACGGTGAATGTAGAATTATATACATTAAGGTCAATTCCTTTTACAACTTGTCCAGTCATCGATTAAATCGCGATTTTTTTTTTTATGGAATATATAAAATGTCTTCGTAGAAACTTTGTTCGAGATATTAATGCGGTCGACTTAGGAATACGGAAGTGACCGATGCATATGCTTCCTGCAACCGGTGGCTGTACCGTTACGTGACTAGAAATACGTGTTTTGCTTGGGACATGTTTTTGCTCAATCCATATTTACGTCGATAACAATTTTTTGATTTCGTTCAATTTTAATTTTAATCTCGAATATGAAATATAATCGATTAAAATTATAGAAAAAATTATCGACACGAAAATCTCATTTCTCGATATAATTTTTCAAAATTGAATAAATCTTTTTCCTGACCTTGTAAGAAAGTAATAATAATAATTATTTATCTACAGAAATTTTAAAAAATATTACACGCACGATCTAATAACAACGGGTAAATGAATTAAAGAATTATTGGCAAATGAAATCGATTTCGATTTGAGTAATAATTGATCTCTCGTCAATTAGGGAGCTATCAACATTCGCGTGAATACCTTTTTCGATCAACGAACGAATTCTGTTTTGTCCTCATTTCTTAGAATACGGTTGATCATAATTCAGATAAATTCCAAAGCGTACAGCCTTCCATTCAAAAGGAAAAATCGATCAAACGACTTTCACGTAACTTCGAATTAACCTCTGATATAATGTGCACTCGGGAAAAGCTGGTTCCGACAGCATAACCCAAGTTTTTTACAGAGAAAGTTCATTTCAAACGATCGAGCAAGTTAATTTCTTTCTTGAGAAAAGTTCTTTTAGAAAAGTTCAATCAAAGATAATTATTCGTTTACTTAATTGTGCATAATTTTATAATCGTGCATAATATAATAATCAAGTTGATTATCGCATTCTAATAATTACTTATTGTAATTTGTCATAATGTTTCATTAGAACAGAAGGATTACAGGTTCAATTTATTAAACAAGGCTTGATCAATAATTTGTATTATTATTGGATACTTGATGCACGAAGTGTTTAAGTTGTAAAATTAAACGCAAAAACTATTACACGACTGGTTTTACAAGAAGAATGCTAATCTCGATAGTTAAAAGTAATTACTTTTACGATTTAGTAGCAACAACTTTCTCGTGATTTAAAATTTTTAATAAACAAACGAATACATACAGATAAAAATACCGCATCTTGGAAATAAAATAATTATGAATAGAATTATGCAGCATAATGGCGCGAAATAATAATAAGACTATATAAAACTTTTTTTATATTATTATACAAACTACCTTATTTCATTCATATCATACTTTTCTTACGAATATAGTTAACTGTAATTCCAAGAAACACTCAATGATTCTTGGAAAATACTATTCACAAATTTTCACGATGACCCTTCGTTAAAAATCTTTCGTTAATTCGAAATAAAATAATTATACCAACATCGATATACAAACTCTATCCAGTAAAAAATAATTAAACAGACAAGACTCATCATTTTCGAATCGAATCGTCCAACAATTCCAAGTTTTCCCGTGCGACTAGTTTCCTGAATAACAGTGATAGAAACGTCGCATGCCGTGCATACAGGACGCGTTTGTTACGTGACGAACGGGCGGGGGACTTGGACGGAGAGAAGAAAAAAAAATATATATTCAATCGAAACCGACCAACCGTGAAAGTTAGTGGTTGGCCGGACCACTTACCCTGGAAACGCTCGCCCATATAGAAGTGCGTCGCGACGCGGCCGCCAGTTTCGTTCAGCTCCCATCCCGAAATCGCTTACACCTTCGCCATGAAGTTTCTTTCTGTGAGTACAAGTCGATTTTGTGCCTCCCTTAGACGATTTAATAATTTATTTTCTTTCTTTCTTTCTTTCTTTCTTTCTTTCTGTGAATATTTCTCTTCTATTTTATTTATTTTTATTCTTTTGTTTTTTTTCTTCTTTTCTTTTTTTTTTTTTTGTAAACGATGGTGAAGACAGATTGTGTGGTTGAATATATAAGAGAATCGTTTGTAGGTCATTCGAATTTTTCGTATTCAATTTTTATTTATTATTATGTGTATCTTTAAAGTGATGATAAACTTTTGATAAATTTTAATAATCTATAGTGATGAAATATAATACATTGTATCGTCACTATTTATTTAAAAATTGAATAATTATTAAAAGTTTGTTATTCTCGTTACGTTAAGTTAATTTTATGAAGTGAAGAAATATTACTAGTTTTTAAATAATATACATATACAAATTATTTTAAATTAATTTAAAATATTAAATATTAAATTTATATTAACTTTCTACATAATATATTAAACTTCTCGATACACAGTTTACATTATTTACATTTAGTGTAAAATATCATTCTCGCAGTCAACGGTACAATTGGAAAAATGTTAAAAATTGGAAATAAATTGAACTATTTTCATTCAAAAGTAAAGAATAAAAATAATTAATTCAAACTATTCAAGATTACGTATCTATTACAAATTCACGCTCAATTAATCCTATTCGTGAGAAATTACTTAAACGAGATTTGACCTACATTATTTCTTACAAAGATCTATCATCTCTATAACGTTCGAAAGGCGTGTATTTACGCCTCGATATACGCCTATATCGAGTATTTCTATCCTTTCCCTTCATGAGAACTCACTACTTTATTACTATTCGACTATGCGCGCTTTGTGCGCAATAGTGTGCACCGTGAGAGATCGGTAAATTGCATTAACCAACTTTCTCAAACGCGAACCGATTTTTCTCTCCATGGTTATCCGCAATTTTCACACGTTCCCGCGTCTTTATGACATTTAGAGGAAAGAGAGAGACGTTTCTATTTCAGTGTCATTACGTTCGTTTTACTTTACTTAAATAGGTCACCATAGAGAGAGAGTGAGCTTTTATTGTTTCATTTTATTGGAGATAGAAAGTCTCGATGTGTCGACTTTAGAAATCGATGAAGACGACGATAATTTAAAAAGTTAAAAGTTTAATTTAAAAGTTAAAAACTAAAAGATTTTTTATTATGTATCTATCTATTTCACAAGCAACGGTATCCACTGTAAGCAGATATAAAATGACGAGAACTTATCCAATAAATAAAATCTATTTAAACGCTATTACTATTTCATAATGAAATCGTTCGACCAGATGTTTGAATTGATCAGATATTGATTAACGTTATATAAATTTCAGGTTTTAACATTAGCTGTAATTATACCTATTTACGTCACCGGTGATGCGTTCGGTGATCTTTTGGGACAAGAAATACAAGAGCCAACTATCGGTAAATTTTATTCCTATACTTTCAACATAAAAATAATTCTTCCAAACTTGATTCGTGAATACCGTTGAAAAAATTTTCAGCCCATATCCGCGAGAAGAGGCAATCGGGTCACTTTCGTACAGTGAACCAAGCACCACCACCTCAGAACGCGCAACAATCCCGTCCACCATTGGTGCCCGTTCCACCGCAACCAATTCCAAAACTGGGTCCATCTCAACCCATCCAGCCTCAGCAATTATCACAGGCGCAGGTATCTCAGTACAAACCGCAAGTGACATTCGCCTCGGGTGTCCAGCAACCGGATTACAAATCGATTCCAGTGAACAGTGGTCAATACAAGAAACCGATTCTTCCTCAACAACCCCAGTATCGTCCTCTTCCTCAGCAACCTCAGTACCGCCCTCTTCCTCAGCAACCCCAATACCAACCCCTCCCTCAGCCTAGTTATAATGCAGCTCCGCAATACAACAGCAAACTGCCACCCCACATCCAGCAATTGCTGCAATTTCAAAATAGTTTGAGTAACACGATTCCTGGAAAAGCATAATAGGATTTTTGAGAAAATTTGAAACTTTTAAAACTGTATATGTTCATTGTTTCATTTGTACATTATTTTGTTATTCGAGATTCGTAAAATTTGATAAAGAGTGTAAAATAGAAGATTCGATTGTTGTTTCTTGATAAGGGGGAACTTTTTCAGTTTTTAACGAGCACGGTGTGTTCAATTTTAAACGTTAGAATTTGTAAAATAAAATTAAAGATTCGATGATGAATTGTATTTAATCAAACGTTGCAATTGTCAGAAGAATCAAATTAAATTAACCAGTCTCGTTACACAGAAATACAAATTACATATAACCAATTATTAATATACTTTAATCATTATAATTGATGTTAATTATGATGTTAATTATTACAAAAAAGAAAAATACAAATGATTATTGCAGATTCTTCGAAAACAGACTTATATACTTAAAAAATTTTTTCACCGTTCAATTGATTGTATCGATCAATCAATTGCTTCGACAGTTTCATTGATCCAAATTTAAACAATAAAGATAATATTTTGGAAAGTATATAAGAATCGATCGATTAAGTTTTAAACAATTTTTATATCACTAATATTTCCTTCCACCAAGCAAACGGACTCATCATCATGAAAGAACTGGATTCGTCCAAGCATACCAGAAGGGGTTCAAGGTGGTACGGTATTACGTCAAATTACGTCGTTAAACGCACCGTTTCGCATTAAGCGCACTCAATTCGTCACTCGAGAAATCAAGGTATCATCGCACCGATGGATCCGCACAAGGGGCGGGTTTTTCAGCGTTACGGGACGTGACGACAGGGTAGATCCCCCCTCCCCCTCTCCTTTATCGTCGCCCCATGCCCGCGCGACAACCCACACGTTGCAGTATCCCTCCCGTCCCACCCCTCCTCCCCGGATAGAGAAGCGCAGCCCTAAACTGTGCCCTGTACCGCAGTCACACCACCCTGTGTCCCCGATTTTTACCTCCTTGCATGCCTTGAATACGACCCCATGGATGGACTCACCGACAAACAGGGAAGAGGATTAGCGAGTCCATTAAAGTCGCGGACTCTATTATCCGGAGGGCACGGCCACGGTGACATCAACCGACTGCCAGTGGCGTAGCAACGTAGTTTACCTCTTACTAATAATCTTTTTCTTTTTTTCTTTTTCCTTTTTCTTTTTTTTTTTTTTTTTTTTTTGATTTTCTTGAATATCGTGAATTATTTGATTTACAGTTATATTTCAGGGATTGATCAACGACCTCTTTATATCATTTATCAATTCGTAATAGGGATGATGGAGAAGTAAGAACGTTTAATTGATTAATTAATCATGAATTATTAAACTATCAACTCAAATAAATATGTTAAAAAATGAAGCATATTTTAGATATCATATAGTTGGCCACTAATGAAATGATTCCTCTTCTACTTTGTGTGTGTGCGCGTGTACGAAAAGAAGGTAATGTGGAATCGACGCCATTGGCAGGGTGGTGGGGCGAGGGGTCACGGAGGCAAATTACAAAGGGAGGATTACCGGCAGCTGGGCTACCAAGCAACCATCTCTCTTCTGGCTCTTGCTCGCGAGCCATCCATGTCGTTCGAGAGCTCTTTGTCCTTCGACGCATTGGTAACATAATTATCGGAGTTATAGCAAGCCAAAACCCAAGCCGCATCTGAAGGGGTCGCCCTCGGTTACGAGCTGACACCGCGTGCACCAGTGGACCTTGCTCTTAATTTGCAACACGTTCTAAACGTCCTGGTTTCGAATCCTTTGGCCGAGGGTCGTGATTTATCCAGTTTAGGAAATATTTACGAGATGAACTCGTAATACTTGTAATACTTAAAAATACTTGATTGACTTTAAATTCGTTCGCGAAGGGTAAAAGAAATTTCTTAGTTCTGAATTTAAAATATGTTTTTACGAATATTAATAATGTACATTTTTACAAAATTATCTACGAAAGTTTGATCATTAAGGAGACGAAAGAGAAATAAGTATCGACATATATTTTTAATTATTTTTAGATAATATTTTTTAAAGACATAATTCAATGAAATAACGAATTCGTACATATATATTCAAATACAAAATAAAATTCAATTGAGGAGGAAATAGATATCATCTATTCAGATTTTGCATTCTTCATATACGTTTACACGTACAGAAACCTTAAATGCGAATCTGGCGAAAATTTCATTCGAAATAATTAATTCTTCTACCGCCATCTGGCTCGTTAAATCTCACATGAAAAGCAATCAGACCATATACGCACACTTTCCAAGCCTAATTACCTTTCCAACCCGATACATCGAGTATCTAATACTCGAAACAGACTTTGCATACCTGTGTTTCGCAACAACACGATTTGCCGCAATCGCCGTGTCACGTTTTTGCAACTCGTTCGAACTCGAGGACACACGCAGACAACGAAACGTGGGGTCGAACGTTCATTGTTCGAACGGTGAATGTCTATTTGTGACGAAATTGTGAAAGGAGAGCTGAATATCCGCGAATTCGCGAATCACGCGATTGATAAGAAATCACGATCACAAGAAACAGATAGAATCTAGCCCATCGTGAGAGATTTAGAAAACTTTCTATTAATGATCATAGGAAGGTAGGATATTCGTATTGAAGGGTGCGAATCCAGCCCAGGATTTGTCGAGCTAATGTCGTTGCTCGATTTTTTCATTGGGAAGCGGGAGAGTTAATAACTTTCATAACAAGATATAGAAGAAACGTGGGAAACGGGTTGCGGTTCGCCAATGTGTTCCAATAATTGCGCTTAATCCTTAGGGTCGCGGCACGCGGCCACCAATCGCAGGCAAATCCATGTCAATCCACTCCGTTCCACCCTTTCTTCGCTTCAAGTTCAAGGTTCCGTCAAATTCTTTTCCTACGTTCGAATTATTGTAAGATTATTTGAATAATTTTAATTTTTAATAAAATTCAATATGACAAAATTTCACACGACGATTTGTTCCTCGCGATATTATATATACGTATATTGTATAACATATATTGCGATATAATGGAACTCTGGCGAAGAAAAGAAAATATGAAGAAATTTATTTCCACATAATTGTAAAAATAATTTCCTAGAGATTTTATATATTACTAATTTAATTTCTATTTTAAAATATTACTTAAATGGTTTGAAACACGTATTACGTAATATCGCTTTATCAGAAAAGAAAATCTTAATTATCCATTTATTATATTATCAAGATCCACGAGTATAATATTCATCTGTGCAACAAAACAACATTCCAACTTTCCACTTAAATAAATGTGAAAGTGAATTACACGTACGCGTGTAATGCTCAAATGTCTTTTATTTATTTCGAGAATACTCTTCGATTCACGGAAATTAATTCGTTAAATAACTCAATAAACAAAATTCATAGAGGAGTGAAGGTACAAAGAGAAATAAAGCACAGAAAGACAAGAGAAGAGAAGAAAACGCACATCGAGGATGAATCCCGAAACGATACCGATTTCGAGACGAGCCCCCTGACCCTTTTTTTCAGTACCGCGAGACCATTGTGAAAAGAAGCTAGACCGGAAAAATCCAGCATGGCCGACCAGTGACGGGGGCCAATCGTTGCGTGTTCCGTGGCCAGCTGCACATCCCTCTAAGGGGATCCAGATATTTCGACAGTCGTCCCTTCTTCTTCGCTTCCGAGACGCCCTAACTTTCTGATTTTTGCCTTACGAAGTCAGCCATTGTGAACAGACCCGTTTCCCTTGAATATGAACGGGGGCCTCGTGTAGTGCGTGGATCCTTCTTCTTAAGCCGAGAACATAACCACCGTTCACAACCTTTCAAATCGTCCGCGCTACACACGCGAGCTTTTTGTCGTCTTAATCGTGCCTTTGGAAACCATGATGTATGTCTGTTTTCGTATGTTGCCAACGCGCTGTGAACGAAAGAGATTGCCTATAATGGCACAATGGAAGGGGAGGAAAATCGAGACTATGGATTTTTCATGTTTGCAAAGGTATCGAAGGTACTGGAAGATTATTTATATACGGAAAATTGTACGTGTGTGTTTTGGAAACGATAATCCTTTTCTTTTTCTGGATGAATAAATATTTTATGCGTTATTTTCGATGATTCGAGAAGAGAAATCTTTCGAATCTTTTAGTTTCTTATTCTATGAAGATATCTATATATTTCGTTTGCATTGTTCAATATCCATCATGAGGAAACGCCTTGTTCGATTTTTATTTGTACGTTCCCAATATATCAAAGTATTCCAACTTAACTAATTTTTGAATCCAGAATTTTCCCTCTGCAAACAAGAACAAAAAGAATATTAGAAAATTATTACAATTTACATAGTTCTCATATATATAAATCACATTATAAATCAATCCTTTTCTTGTTCCTCTAGAATGCTTTTCTAAAATATTCGACAGGTTTACACCTCGAATCGCCTTCGGATGCACCTGCCACGCCCAACAATCCGTGCTTAGGTTCGGCCAATTTTAACAATTAAAGTCAATAATATCGGGAAACAGATTAGAAGGTGGACGATTATCTTGGCTCCTGGTTGAGAGAGAGTCGGTAGTTGGGTTGGAACTAATAGCTCGAGCTATGATGAGATCCTCCCCCGTTTGTTCTCGGTCCTTTTAATCCGACGACGTGGTTAGCACCATCTAATAAATCCATAACGGCGGACACCTGTGACCGAGTTTTCTCGGCCCGAAAGGATACCGAAATAATGCCGGAAGGGTTCTCGTCTTAGCTGCACTTTGAACGGAAGCCACGTCAGGTGGAACGAGGCTGTGGACCCCCTGCGGCACCCCTTAATGCACTTTCACGTTAGTTAGTACGTTTCGTGCGACTGTTGCCCCTGCGCACGTTCTCCGGAAGGATCATTGAGGAAATCGTTAACGCGAGACCTGTTAACCGATTAAAGGGGTTCGTTAAGACGTTAGCCCTGATTTCGTGTTGAACGAGTTAATTATCACGAAACTTTTGTTAATAAGTGTATACAGGGATAAAACTGGGATAAGACGATTCTCTTTCGGGGATCATCGTGAACGAGCTAATTTCTCAATCTCTCTGTTTAAGATACAGTGTGTATTGTTCGTTGTATTGTACACTGTAACTGTTACTGTAACTGTTTATGTCCTTGCTTTATTTTAATTTAGATAAGTATAATACTTTGTACAAAGTATAATAATATTTTGTATTAATTTGTAAATTGTTTTTTGACACCTTAGATTTAAAGCTTGAAATTTTTTTATTCTTTGATCTAATAGATTTTGCGTTTGTTATTATACGTGTTTTATATATATTCGCAATTACGAATATTATAGTGATTTAAATCTGGATAAGTATAGTTCGAATTAATCCGCATCTCGATTATAATCGAGATTAATAGATATTAATGAAATTCAATCGATTTTTCTGATTTATCAGATCATAAATAAAAAGAATCTTTTCAAAACTTGGCACGGTAAAATCTAAAAAAAGGAAAAAAAAAAGAAAAATGTATTGATTTGATTTTAAAAAATTTTCCATCGAAACAATATTCTCTCGAAGGGATTAACGCGAAGAAAGGAGAAGAGGAGGTGGCACGTGATATCGGGCAGCCACGATCGAGAAAATAAAGGAATCAAATCGCTGCCTACTCGACGACCGGATACCCTATTTTTCGATCCGTGACATTTCACTCGATAAGGGTGGATAGTAGACGGCGATATAATTTATTCGGACAATAAGCACGCGCCCTTCTCCCCCTCGCCCGTCGATGCTCGAGGCATCAGTGTCATGGCGGTGATGAGCCCTCAATGACAACGACCAACATAATCTGTTCCCATCAGCCAAGTAGACATAATGGGCGCGTCAACGGGGGTTAACAATGGGCCAGGCATTTTACAGGAGAGCGCCGCTGGAACTCGAAAAACTCCCACTGAAACGGTTCAGACCGGAGGAAAAAAAGTGGAACGGTGCTCTGCAGAAATGAAGAGGGGGAAGCGAATGAGTGTGGTGTATTAGGATAGGGCAGAAATCGTTGTCTATGCTGCGAGACTTCTTATTTCGTATGTGGTCCACTTTTTCACAACCTGTGTGATAAATTGGAAAATTAATTGATTTACGGTAAATTTATTTATTTTTGTACAATAAGTAATAATTAATTTACTTGGAATACTAAGTTTTATGATCGTAATAATAAAGCTTTATATTGGGTATTCTTTTAAATAGATTCTTTTAAATAATAATTGGATATTCTTTTAAATAGATTCTAAGATTCTCCGCGCATTATAACTATTATATATATGTACGTATATAAACAAGTTTTAATTTGATTATTTTATTATAACTCAGATTTATGGATATTAAATCTAAAGATACGATGATCGTAAGTATTGTATCTAATAAAAAATTTTATATCTTCTTGATGATCTTTATTATTGAACATGAAAATAAAATTCTATAAACAATAAATTTTTAATTATCATCAAATACATCAAAATATATTTTTCCACGTCAATTTACCTTTCTATTTATTGATCACAAAGAAAAGAATTTTACATTATAAAAAGAAATATAATCTATTCCTTCCTTCAATCAATTTCGAAAGAATTGTATTTATTTATTTTCTTAATTATTCTTCCATTTCCAATTTCACAATAACATGAAAACAACAACAAAATCGAATATGCATCCATCCCCCTCTAAAAATCGCGCAAACTCACCCCAAACTCATCCTTCCACGCTGAACAACTTAAATACAGGATGTTATTCCCGAATAAACTTTGGAAAGGAAGGGGGCATTCCCTCCGGCGAATCAGCCAAATATTTTGGAGGAGTTAAGAAAAATGCGTTAGCCAGAAAGATGGTCGGCATCGCGAAGGGTAGGACATCCCAGCTGGCATCTCTTAACTGCTCGCTGCAAACGGGGGAGTGGGAACGTTGTCGTGCTTGGAACCGGTGAAAATGTACGTGGAGGCCGTCCTTTGCTTTATTAAATTCCTGACACGATACGACCTGGAGCACGTGCAAATATTCATTCACGGGGAAAAACCAGGGGTGCGGGCGCGCGCCTTAACGCTAAATTCAAGGCGTGCCGACGCGTGTGATTTAGCGGCGACGTCGTCCTCTTCTTCTCGGCCTCTTTGACAGATCTATCGTTTTAAGAAAAAGTATTTTTACGTTAAATATTAAATCGTTGGTAGTAAAAGTAACTGTGTATCTAAATCTATTCAAAATTTTATAGGTAATTAAATGTTCCGTTCAATGACATTTATTGCAATATCAATTTAAAACTCGAAGACCAAAGTGAATACAATTCGAATAATATTTTATTGGTTTATAAAGATAAATTATGTAGGTTTATTACATTGAACCGTGCAACGACATAATTGACATTCAATGAAATATAGAAAAATTTCTAATGCTCAGATTCTTCGAAATGACGAAGTATTGCAATAAAATAATAACATCGGTGTTAATAATATTAAAAATAATGAAATAACAAATATAAACGTTAAAAACAAATCAAAGAATTACCGATCAAAAAGAAAAAATCAAAATATATTTATCGAATCGACTTCGACTAATAAAGTACAACATAATAATTTCATCCTCATCAACTCAATGCTCAATGCTCCACTTCTTCTCAATTCTCAAATTCAATATATCCATCGATTAATTAATTTTACCCACGAAAAAAGAAAAAAAAAATATCCAATTCCAATCAAGATTATCACTCAAGATTTGAACGAGATCACGGCAAACATCTCGTGCATAGAGGGGGACGCAACGAACCAAGAGAACGCATCCCAATCCTCTCCTCTCCTCCGCGATTCTCCTCTGCCGAAGCCAAAGTTACCAAAATCTAGATCGGTGAAGTGCATCGAACCACCGGTGCTCCCAGTTGCTCTCTAATTGACTACAATGCCGGCCACGTATGGAGCGCATTTTCTGTTTTGTTACCTCAAAACAAAGGGCACAATGGGCGGCTGATCGAGCTGAGAGGGCACTCGACCACCGATCCCACCCTCCCCTCCCCTCCTCCCTCCCCTCCCCCGGGTTGTGCCGATTCCGGAGGCGAACATTCGACGAAGGACGCGGCGTAGGATCGGTCGAGGATCAGGCGACGAAATCGAGATTGCAACATATAGTCGAGTGCCCTTTGTGTAACCCACCGGCGGAGAGCGCAATTACATCCTCGCGCCCATTGTCCCTCGACAGCTTTTTGTTACTGTTATTGTCCGGTTACCTCGTTCCGTGGCGAGGAACGGAGTGGAAAGAGAGGGGAGGGGCGAGTGGGAGAGGAGGAGAGACGACGGAGCAAAATCGAGAAGAAAAGTACGCGGACTTTCGAACTTTCAAACCAAAGGTCTGACTCAGACTTCTCTCTTTTTATTTTCTCGCGCCTGTAATTATGCTTGCGAGTATATGGGAATTAGGAGGCTGGATTATGGTTCATATAGAAATATAAATAGATTGTTTCATAATTATAAACTATGAGTGATTCTTCTTGGATTTCGTATAAAGTTAATATTCGTTGTGAAAACGTAATGACTTTCTCAAGATATAGAAAAATTTACTTTAGGACTTGTGCGCACAAAAAGATAAATATCGAAAAAAAAGAAGAAAGGAATGAAAGAATAAAACCTTTCGTCCATGCTGAAAAATTAATAAAAAGGCAAAAAGACGAGAAAGAGAGTCGATGGAATGAACGGAATACATTGTTAGAAGTAAGGTTACATATCCGAACAGGCATTGTTCGCCTTGTTGTTTCTCGAAATGACCCGCGTGTTACGCGCCCCATTGGCACGTCTTGTGGCAAGGTGCTGACCGTGCTCCATCCATCCAATGGTGGGAACCACTTGTCGACTTCGTGATCGAATGCACACGCGCAATTACGCAATTGTATCGATATACACGATTGGGAGAGGGGGATACAGGGAGGTCTCTTTTATTTTAAGCGAAGGAATTCCATCCGTCCGTCCGTCCCGTTCGATTCATTGTTTCACCGTTGTTTGTCCGTTGTTGTTTGCCGCCGCTGCTGCTACGCTTCTGATTTCCATCCGCACTATTCGACCATCTCACCATCATCGGGGATTATTATTCGCTCGGTTGGAAACGTTACAGTATTACATTGTTGAAAAGCGGTGCCTCCTCGAACGGAGGAGCACCACTCAACTAGTGGAGTGGCGGCACAGGGGTGGCGCACAGGATGCGGACACTGAATATAGGAAATTGTAACATACGGTGGCTCGAGAGTTTCATTAGATCGAGATGTTAATTGCGCGCTGCGCTATGCGATTTGCTTCTTCTCCGACACGATTTTAAACTAAGAATTTCTTCACTTTGTGTCGTTTTGTGGCTTTCGAATCGAGGAAAGATTATATGATTAAAAAGATATAAAAATTGATTTAGAATATTTATAGTTTTCTTTTTTTATTTTCCTCTCGATCGTGAGACTTTCGATTTGAGGAAAGTTTAAAAATAATGGTGCGTGAAAAAATTTACGAAAAGTTTTATTTCCTGATGAATTAGATCGATTCGTTTTACTCGAATTGATCGAATGTTGTGAGAACAACTATCCGTCCCTTCTCTAATTTCAAAGAGGCAGCCGCTTCGTAACTTGCTCTTGTTTTTCGGCCAATCGTATCAGTCGCTTTGTTTCCTCGTCTTGTTTGCAGTTAACACGCTATTTGCTTCCGTTCGTCCCAAAAAATTCTACGAAATGTCGAGACCCCTACTAGGCCGTGCCTATCCTCGTAGACAATGCTCCATACAGATACTTCTGGGCGGACTGTTTACCTGAATAATTTGTCAGAGCACAATGTTTGAATCCGAAATCCTCGTGCTTTCGAAATCTCTGCGGTCGTCACCTTTTAATCTGTGCTTTTCAATAGTACAGATTGTTGCCTATTTCCTGAGATTCCAATGATTTAAGGTTAAGATTAGGAACAAACAAATCTATTTTATCATTTGACACTTTTGCTCGTATCTTTCTCCCTTTGAACGTTCGAAAGAATTAAAGAATTTTATTCTCTTTCTTCTCTAAATTGTAATGAAATTTTTCGAAATATACTTGTTCGTATTTTTACTTTATAAATTCGTTATTTCGTTATGTAATAAATGTCATGAATCTTTCGAGGAAGTAATCGAGGAAGAAAATAACGCTGGTAGTTATCGACTAGCGAGCGTTGAGTATCGATGTAAACAGATTTATGAGCAAAGGAACACAACGACTGTTAAGTGCCAACATTTCAAAGTTCAGCCATGCGAGTCAGAAGAGTCACTCGAACGCGGTTGGAGCTAGCGCCGACACATTTTTCATCCCGCATTTCGTTCTCATCTTCATCTTACGCGATGAAAAAATTCGTGAGAATATTCTTTTACGTTTCTGAAACACGTTTCTCCTCTTCAGGTGTTTCATATTTTTTTGCGACATGAAATCATAACGTATGTAGCAACGATTCGTATTTTTAGCACAGGAAGCTCTGTTTTACAATTATTTTTTGAAGAATATATTTATATTTAAAAAAAAGCTCTGTTCTTCGTCTATGAATCTGTAAAAAAAAAAAAAAACATCATAATTAAAATTTTATCTCGACCAGAAATATTTTTGATTCCTCGAACAATAAATTCAAATATCTCTGAACCAAATTCAATTACACTTTGTAAAAGCCTCGAAATAAATAAATAAATCTCTGGGCCCAGATCATCGTTAAAAATAACACATGGCGTTCTTTATAAAGGGGGTGCGTGACATTGGCGTACAAAGGACACGAATGCAGACTTTGCCAGCCAACTTCCATCGGATGTTTTCGAATGCTTTTTCACCAACCAAGACGATTATTTACCCGCCTTAACGATTACACATTGGTCTACCACTGTAGGAAATATCTCTAAATATACTGACAGCCTGGAACTCCGACGCGGAGCAACCTTTGTGCAGCGATTACCACTCAAATCACCGTAAAATTCTCGTGAAATGCGTTTCATTGTACCACGGAAAGTGCAGGTAAAATTTAGATGTTCCCGTTCCAGAAGGAAAATTTTTTTCCCTCCTGGAGTGGAAGAACTTGAAAGACACTTTGAATTTCTTTTTCTAGAGAAGAATCGTTTCATTTTTTTATTATTATTATTAATTTTTATTAATTAGTATCCTTATTAATGATTTATCGAATTATCAATTTTTTTAACGTTTAAATCGAAATTTAGAAATAGCAAAGAGAAAAGAAAAAAAGAAGAAGAATTCTTCAAAATTTCTGATCATAAAAATAGATCGAAGAATTATTAATTTTAAAAGGAAATTTATGATCTATAACATTTTATTCTTTTTAAAATTCTATTTACAATACGAGCAACGCCATTGGCGCGATAATATCATTTTAATCATTGTTTTAACATTCATTCTTATACTTTAGGTGCAAGTACATCTTTACATTTTTGTACATTTCGCTTATCTATGATAATTTATTTACAATTCTTTTGATTCTGCTTCGAACACCAAAAAGTGTCACAATATATGAGACCATAGAAATTATAATAGCTATTATTGTAATAGCTATTATATTATTACATATTATTATAATAATGAGGATATCGATACTCCAAAATATTTAAACATTTTTTCGAAGAAAATTAATGAGGATAATGGTAAGATGTTCTTCCAAACATATATATCAATATTAATTACTTTTTTTATATATATATTATATATATATTTTATTTTGTATTCACAAAAAAAAATAATAAATTGCTTTTATAAAATATACACTAGTTTGTCATTTTGGTATATACATTGTTATATACATACAATGTGTTCACGTTCTTTAATTTTGTCCTATTATAAAATTTTCTTATAATACAAATTTGTTTTCTTTAGTCGTTCCAATCAGATAAATTGTATCCTGCGTATTTATATAATTTGGCACTAACTACATTTGTACTGTAAATATTTTGCCATAGTTAAACTTGCAGGTGCTATTCGCGAAGAACAAACACCGCAGACGTCAAATCGTCCAATTTCCATTTTTCATGGAAAATTTCGATAAAACATAATATCTTATGTTACAATCCATCAAGTAGCGTTAACTAACTCAACGGAGTTACATTCTACGCGATATCACAAATATTTATCTGACATATAATGCCAATAATCACGCTCATATTTTATTTAACATTCCCTTCCAACGTTTTTCACAATATCGTAACTTATACTTTCACAAATTACTTTTCACAAATGTTTTTCATGCTTATTCAGCGTCCTAAAGAGTTTTCCACGTATCACAAAAACTACATTCACAATACGTTCACAAGCTTTCACATCGTATCGTTTTCGCTTTACTACCACAATACTGGTACAATACTACCACTTGACACAATATCAATCTAATGTCTCTTCATTTCCACGAAATAGCACGATTAATCGAAGCCCAGAGTTCATTTTATCGACTATCGATAATCACAAAACACATTTAAGCGGCTTTGTACATATCGCAAATGATCCTCTCGATCGGAATAACACCGATAGTCCTTCTGAAGAACAGCTCCTCGATCGCGTGCGCGGAAACGGAACGAAGAGAAGGGAGTAACAACAACAATTTTCCAAACCTGAGAGCGCCGAACGAGGCGCCGCTTAACCTTTGCCCGAGCGCGAGTTGGGCGCCGTCCCTCAGCCTCGCCACCGCTGCCGCATCCCTCAGCCTACTTCCTGTATTAGGAGACGTAGATCCGTTGCTGCTCCTGCTGCTCGGCAGAGGCTCGCTGTCCAGCCCAGCTTTAAAGAGGACGATCGCCCTGATGCAAGCGTACTCGTGCTGATCGAGGCTCATCGCGTGGAAACCGGCCAAAGTTTCTCTGAAACGAGTCACTTCGACGGCCAGGCCGAGGCCTTGAGGACCCGGCGGAAGGAGAGGGGTTGGATCCAACGTTGGAAGGATCTGGGCCGCGGCGAGTAGAAACAATTCTCTCCAGGAGGATTCCAACAGTGTCAGCTGATCTTCTATGACCAGGTTCGTTCCTACTGCCAGATCTCTGGCCCAGTGGACGTTGAGGAACAGCAACCTGGCTGCTTGCTCGCAGATGGATTCTGCGGTTATCGCTGCAGGGATCAGTGGTAAGGTCGGTAGACCCGCCACGCTCACTGGAATCTGAAATTGGAAGAGCGTTTTAGCAAAAAATATGAAATGAAGGGTTAGGATTTAGTTAGGATTTAGTTTGAAGAGAAATTTTGAATTTGGTACAAAAAGATGGAAAAAAGGATTTGCAAAAAGAGATGTTAATTCAAATTTTTCTTTTGTAATTCGAGCTAAAGTAAATTTTATATCGATTCACATACGTTGACGTACAGAAGCTTTTAAAAATAATGAATAAAATTATAATCTTTAGGTTATCGAGATTTAAGAAGAAGATTAAAATATTATTATTCAATTATATAAAAATATATTAAGAGAAAAATCGTTTATCTACCTTCGACATGGCCATGTTATTGCAGTAAACAGGATGTGGAAGGGGATGATGAGGGGCAGGCGCTGGCACGGAAACTCGAGGTTCATTCGGTGGTTTGGGCAACGCTAGATCCAAAGCTGCTGCCGGTGGGGGTACCATGTTGGCCATCATTTCGGGTTCTTTAAAGTACAAAGCCATCTGCCTTCGCAGAGTCGAGTTTCGCGGGCCACGCTCGTGTTGGACAGCTGGAAAAATATGAAAATTCGAAATTAAACACATCGTTTAAAAACGCCATTAAAGGATACATATTAATTTTTATTCAAAGAAACTCGTCAAACTTTACCATCTTTATTCATGCCGGCTTGAATGCACTTGGCCAAACGACACGCCCTGCACTGGTTACGATGAGTCTTGTCCACCATGCAACCACCTTTAGATTTAGCCTTGCAGACGTATTGACGATTCCTTCGAATCGATCTCTTGAAGAAACCGGCGCATCCATCGCATGCGAATATACCGTAATGTTTGCCCGAGGAATGGTCCCTGCATACTTTGCAAGGGATATCGTAAAGGATTCGACCTGCGATCAACAAAAACACATTATTAATAACCTAAAAGTAACCTTATAACTCCGCATATTAACAATCATACAAGAATCAATTAACCCAATTTCAGAAACAATTGCAACGTTCAACCGATCGAATCCAAACTCGAATCGAAACTATTTTTAATTTCGAAACATCCCACACCACCTCTTCAATTTTCCTTAAACTCGAAACTCGACGAAACGAAGATAGACTCAGCCTCAGGATCGATCCTAAACTCCTGCATTGTTATCCCGTTCCCGGATGGGAAAGAGAATGAGAAAGTGAAAGGCGCGTTTAAGGCTCGAAGAATGCCCGGTATTTTGGATTGGAAACCCGTTTACCATCGAAAACACGGATCCCGTGAACGACGTCTCCGATGAATGGATCGATTTGTCGCCAAGTTAACGCGACCACCTCCTGGACGTACGCGTTTCTATATACCTGTCCGTGTGTACACAGGGCGAGCAAGGGTGTGGTGCGTTTATAATGGGGGTACCAACTCGTTGTCACGGGCTCCGCCCACGCCATTCAGCCCTACGAGACTCGTGAATGGGGGCTGAATGGACCGGATGTGGCTGCTGCATTCACCGCCACTCTTAAGTGAGCAGCAAGAAACACGACACTTCGCTCCACGTATCGCCTGATCTCCCTTGATCAGGCCCTTCCCCCCTCCCTCCTGCTCCTTTATCTTACTTAACGTGGATCTTATTATTATGGAAGGAGAAGGTTAAACGTTTCGGTACCCCACTCCATCTATCGTCGCTTTTTTCTTATTCTCTCTTTTTTTCTTTATTTTGGAATTGAAGGAAGTTTCGATTCGAGTCGTTGACCATCTTTGTGGATAGGCTGTGTTTGCTCGGTAAGAGATAAGAAGAGGAGATTTCTTTGGTTGGATGAGAAGTGGAAGAGCTTTCCCGAAGATTTTTATCGAGGGAAGTTGTTTGAGAGGGTAGTTGGCCAAGAAAGGGGATGATTTTAGAAGATATTACAAAATAGAGAGTTCTGTAAATAGTAAATTGTAAATTTTATTATGTAAAATATTCGTAAGAAATCCTTTGTTTTAATAATTTATTTGCTATTCAATTCTAACAATTTATTTGATTATATTCGTGAATTCGTGAATTGTAATTATGGATTAAATTAAATCTAATGTCATTTAGGAATTTCATCGTGAGTGAAACTCTTCGACTAGAAACGAGGAACAACCTGTTGATTTCAACCAGCAAGATTTCATCAAACGTTTTTATCTCGATATTTAAATTTATATTAATATTCTTTAGGTTTTAAATTTAAAAGAAAAAAAAAGGGAGAGGAAGAAAAACACGGGGGAAAGAGTGTTTTCGCGTAAAATATCGATGAAAAACGTATGTACGTACGTATTACACGAAATACGATGCTCGCGTACTAACTACTGCAACAAGCGGGTTGCAATGACAGGGGTGCACCCTTGCACGACACTGGAGACCCTTTTCTCCCACGATAAAGGGAAAGTTGAATCGCAAACACGTATACTTTCCACGTGGAGAAAGAGTTTTACTAAAACTTCAATTTCCAAGAAGTTTCTTAGCCAAATACTTTTTTTTTTTTAAGCAAAATTAGCATAAAATGATAATAGAAAATTTCATAGCTAAAGATGGTAAAAAATTATTTTAGTAATATTTCAGAAATTCCATTCACCTATCTCCGTATAATAAACTATCAAAATTTTAATCTTAATTTATAAAACAGGATTGAATTTAAGCAAACGTATTTGAATCTTATAAAAATACTGGCAAATTAAACGAATCATAGATATCATCAACCTCGATAAACTACTCCATTAAATCCTACCAAAAAAAAAAAAAATTAAAATAAAATAAAATAGCAAAGACGATACAAACTTTTGATTTACCCACAAGCCTATCATTGCTCGTATATTACGCGTTTTATCTCGATACGAAATTTCAAACTAACTCGAGAAGGACGACGAAACGATTGCAGGAAGAGAGGCGTGCACGTAGGAACGCACATGCTCGAATCACGCGATGCGCGCCGTTATTCGAGCGTTGCATCAAATTTGCATTCGATCGGCGTGGCTCGCGAGTCATCCGCGATTGAATTTTTCATCGTCGTGTAATCGAGGACTACGCATTACCGAGCGCCGGTCATCTTTCCTTCCTCGTCAATCATTCATGGAATTTTTACAGTGATCGAGGCGCAACCCTCCGGAAAGGAGAGACGGGCACACCAAGCGCACGCTTCGTTTGCGATTAACCACACGCGATTCTCGCGATTATCGAGAGGAATCGATTTTGATTTTCTCTTGATTTTTTTTCAGAAGATTTTCTAAAGAGTTTTCTGTTTATTTTTTATTATATTTTTTTTTTTATTTTTTATTATATTTTTTTGATTTCTTTTTTTTTAAGTGTATAACAAGAAAGTAATTCATTTCGTAGTTGGATTATTATATTTTCTTTTATGATTTTATTTAAACAAGAATAAAAAATTCCAATGTCTCGATAATCATCCTGTTTTTTAGATTTTTAAGATTAAAGATTGAAGTTATAGGTAGTTTAAGTTTTCCTCGCCTAAGACGGAGATTCATCAGGGGATTGATTCGTACATCGGATGTGATTCACTCTTGACAGAAAACGTTATTTTTATTAAGGATTTTTATGGTTGAAAGGATGTTTGGTTAAAGTAAGTTTGATGTTGCAATTGTTCGTGACGGCGAAATTGAGGGAAAAGTTCGCGATTCGGGGTGAAGGGATGAAAAAGGGTGAACTATCGTATATAATTCGTTGCACGACAATTTTAAGTTGTGCTAAGAACTTCTTCGTAATGACTAGATAACTTTTCCTGCGAATTCTCTTTTTTTGTTCGTATATTACAAATTTATAATATATTATTTTGTTATTTTAATAACGAATGAAACGAACAAATAAACAAAAGATATTATTTTTTTTATGCAATCAGATATATACAAACAGGTACAATTTTTTTCTTATCGTATCTTATCCCTTGGACGAGAGACGAAATACGAAAAGAGGTAGAACAGAATATTTCGTTTTACGAGAAGTAAACATAGTATTCATAGGCGATTTTAGGATAATCTTTCTTTAACGTTATACGCTACGAAAAACCTCCGGAATTCTAGGATTAAATTAAAAGCCTTTTACCTACCAGAATTAAGGAAATCTCCATTCATTTTAATTATTGTGTAAACTAAATGATCCGTAACATTATTATAATATAAAATATTCGCGTTGCAAAATAAAAATTTTAAAATCCATTTAATAAAAATGTATCCATTAAAAAGTATCGTTAAATAACGCGTATTCACATCTATATTGATTAATCCTTTCAAAATCAAATTATTTCGCTTTTTCCTTTTACGAATTTTTCATACAATCCAAACCCTTTAAAATATCGTTTTCATCATCAACGATCATTCAAATTGCGAACGAACAGGAAGAGCTACCTACTATCTCTGATCGTTTCGATGACATCATCGTATCATTGTTCATCGGGTGTTACATGTATCGTTAGTGGAGCATGGGAATTCCACGGCATGTGTCGAAAACCGGATGCCCTCCCCCCATCAATGTATCGATGTACACACGTAACGCACGCGCTATCTACTCGTCATCTGTTCGAGAATATAAGGGGTTGCATCCACCCTTTGGCCAAAGATACGCGCGATTTTTTCGTATTTGCTCTTCTTCATTCCACGTTCCATCCCCTCCCAATTACACCCAATAAGTTTTGTTATCGCGTTAATAGTATGCGATAAGCGCTTTGAACTTGGAATTAATAAAAAATATCCCGAGGCTATTCTATCCGTAATTTGGATTCCTATCCTATAAAAGAATATTGTTTGGAAGCAATGAATATCAAAATTAAAATTGAAGGCAACAAATTGAACGATATAACGTTCTGTCAAAATTTTGTCAATCCAATTGTTATCGTGTTATAATTCTTAAATAGCATTCAAATTGTGAGAATAGAGAGAATGTTTAAAACTGTAAAATAATTTTCGAGTTAAGCTAGCAATGAATCATAGGGGATACATTGATTTGTCGACAAATGACGCTCGAATTCAACCACCCACGACAACCTGTTACCGCGCCACGGAGATTCGTAATTTACCGCGTAACACGTTGGCCATCTGCCATTATTTTCTCATGGATGAATGCCATCGGAGACGAATCATTTAAATGCACGTCCCGTTTAAATGCCGCATATGCTTTTTGTTTCACACGAGACCACCCTTTCTCGCTACGGAATAATTAACAACCCTTCCTTTCTTCGATATGATTAATGCTTTACAAGTGTGAGTATTAATATTTTTCAATTCGAAAAATATGAAATGTGAAATTAGACGAAGAATTATATCGATGAACGTATAAAAAAAGGATTTCTTTGATAATTTGAACTATAAATAAAAAAGGACAAATTGAATAAATTAAAAGTAATAATTAAAATTAATATAATTCAAGAAAGATTATATTTTTAATCTTGAAATGTTAAATTTAATATAATTGAAGAAAGATTATATTTTTAATCTTGAGTAAGTAGAATTATAAAATGAATAAAATGAAAATTCTGAAAACTTAGATGTTTGATTTATTGATTTATTATTGACTTTTAACAACTCGAACTGTTCTATTTCCTACTCATAAATTTATATGTATATATACAGTTACTTAGAAAACGATTTGGAAAACTGTATACAGTTATTTCCTTGCAAACTTACTACGAATAAATAAAGCCCTAAAAACTTCGTTTATCATAAAAGAATAAAAATTTTAGTTAATCACGTTCACGATTTAGGATCGATTCAATCCAACCATCGTTCGATAATCATAAAAAATTTTTAATGAGCGTCAAAATTTCTGGGTACTTTTCAGATATTACAATCCTGGCGATAAAAATAAGGATAGAAGAAAAAGGAATTGACCTCAGGTACGATCCTTTCTAAAAAAAGGACAATTGTTACTTTCTCAAATGATGACACCAGACACCCAGAAAGTAATAAACAATGGCCTTTATGAGTGTGGTTACAGAGGTAATGAGCTGTCATAAGTTTTTAGTGTAGTATTTTGTCAAAATCTACGATGCCATAAACATGGCTACCGTTAGGCAAAGTCGAAAAATAAATTTCTCTTTTTTTTTTCTTTTGCTATACATTTGCTATACATTATAAAAAAATAAAGAGAAGAATTATTTTAATGGAATGAGAGAATATTTATTATAAAAATAAATAAAAAGTAAATAATAAAATTCTTGATAATCAAAATAGAGCTATGATTTTTTTGGATTTTTAAGAAATGATTTATTAAAATATTTTGGAAAATTCATTGACACGATGTTGTAATTGTAATACTCTTTCAATTTTTTCTGATATAATATCAATAATAACACGCTCGTAATTATATTACGATTCTTAACTTTTGGAATAATAGATTATTATTGGTAGGCGACATAAATGTATCGTGTTATGTTTATCAACAATACTACAGACTACAAATATCATGTATGGTTTATTAGAAAGAGAATATTGTGAATATAGCACATTTCATAATAAGATATTAACTCGAGCTATAAACAGAAAATCAAAATGATTTCTTTTAATTTTTAATTTTGGAGAATTTAATAAAATTGGAAAAGAATATTAATTAAAATCAATCTATAACAAATATCCGATCACATATCAGAAATCCTCGTTAAACATTATCAATACTTAAAATTCGATTCAGATTCATTTAAAAAATATTTTCTCCTCCAAACCGTGCATATCGTGTTCAAAAAAATTTTTTAACATCGTTAAAAATAAACGAAAGATCTATTATATTCAATCCTGTTATACGTAAAAATACAGCTTCGAGAAACGATCTCACGACACTAATCGTACCATTCATCATGATTACACGTCCACGTCACAAAATATCAAACCAAATCCAAACCGATCCGAATTAAATCCATATAAAATAAATCTTGAAACTTACTGGAAGATGCAGGCACTTTCTGCTGCGTCACGGACATGTGTCCGATCTGCGGATCCTGGCTCTGCATCCTCGCCACGAATCCTTTCCACGGCACACCACTACGCGTCTGTCGATAATAAACGTGAAGCCAAAAAGGAAAAAGGAGAGAGAAAAAAATTAAAAAAAAAAAAAAAGAATCAAACAACGAAACAACGATAGTTCCACTCCGAATCGTTATCCGTTATCCGTGGTCCCATTCGCAACACGAAACGAGAAACTGGAATTTTGTAAACGCGAGAGGAGAAGAAACGATTTTTCGAAAAAAAAATCGGAAACATTCGATGCACTTCCTCCCCTGGATGGATGGCGAGAACCGAGGATGAAAACTAACTCCTCGATGAAACGTGACTGACAGTCATCGTGGCAAGGACTTCTTGATGGTAAGCATCGGTTCCTGATCGTTTTCAAACAAACGTCGGTTGATTGGCCGACGACTTCCCTACCCTTCGAAAAAGGGCGGTCCTTTTCGAGAGGAGCCGGTTCCTCCCCGCCTAGGAACGGGGGTTGAACGTCAGCCGTGCACGGGGTGGAGAGGTGGCGAACGCGGACGAAGGACGTCAGATGTCTCCCACCCTCCGTCGACCCTTTTGTACGAAGCTATTCAACCGGGACCGAGGTGAAAACGAAGCCACTTCCACCCCTTTCGCCCGTGGACCTCTTGTCGCCGGTTTGTCACCCCCCTTCCCGCGTGAACCAAGGCTAATTTCGTAGCCGCGTTTATTCTCGGATTAAAGATAATCGCGCTCGGTCAGCGCTTGTTTTTGCGTGCCTGGAGGGGATGCTAGGTGAGGATTATTCCTTTTCTTTTCTTTCCTTTTCTTTTCTTTTTTTTTTTTTTTTTTTTGGCAGGAGATGATTTTGTGGTTTGTTGGTCGCTTGCACTCGAAGGTGGAAAGGAAAATTTTAAGAAAGAGGGGAACGTTGTAATTGCAATGGTTTTTATATCTTGTATTTATATCTTGTTAGTAACGAAAGTGGAAGGGATGGATTATTTCGTTTTTTTTGAAAGGAGACGATGATTTTGTGATTTTTCTTTTCTCTGTTTTTCCCATGATGGAAGAAATTTTGAAATGGAAATGTTTTAATCCAATTATGATACTTTTTCTATTTTGGAAGATTAAAGGATTTTGTTATTCTAAAAGTTTTTTTAGAAATGGAAAAAATTTTGAGACGATGATAGATTTATAGAATATGAATTATATAAATTCAATTCGTATTGAATCATCAATATTTTAATATTCATTAAATCATAAAATCTGAAAGAATAATATAATAAATAATATCTATTAAATAAATATACTTTGTATTTAACAAATCTATATTTTGACAATCAACACAATTTATTATTACCTAAACGTAACATATCGTGCACGCTATAAACATTCGTTACAAACATCAAACCACGTACTCGCATAATTCTCGAGATCAATTGATGCGTGGATAAAAAATATCAGGTACAAAACGACTGGAAAAAGAGAGAGACATACACATAGAAAAAAAAGACAAAGGAGAGAAAGTTGGAAAGAAGAGCGGTAGAAAGAAAACATCCCCGTATTTCGATGAATAGAGATACGTGGAGGAGGTTAAACAGAACGTATACCACCACGGAATAATGCGCACAGGCAGATGCGCCGTTTCCTGACTCCCTGACTCCATCTTGAATTATCTCATGCCGGATCCCTTCGTGACGAGCGCACCCCTCGCGCGGGAACATGGCTTAGGGGTTGCGCGTACACACGCTCGTCGGACGAGTGCACGAATTACGCGAAGAATCCGTCATAACCGACGTAATATTACGGAGATTGGATCTCTCGATCGTGCACTGGATCACCCTATACCGGTTTCAACGAGCCTCTTCGATCGTATCAACCGCGGGGTGGATTTATTTCTTCTTTTTTTCTTTTTCTTTCTTCCTTCGACGTGGAGATTGATGCGATAATATATAGTTTAGAAAGGAGGATTAATTTTTGAGGAATAATTGAGCAAAAGAGAGAGATGAAAGGGTTAATTTGAAATATCTGATGAATGAACGACGAAATATTTTTGAAGGTATTATAACAGAATGAGTGAAAGGTGGCTGGAATTATTTTTTTCCAAGTGTAAGAGAGTGGATAATTTTATGGATGTTAAAAATTATAGGGATTCAAGTTCATTTCATATACCGTCGATTTGTTCGGACAACGAATGAAAGCATTCGACTTTGGCGAATGCTCGCCGAACCGTGGCTCGGTTTTTACCTCTGCCGCAATATGTCGAGGGAGAAGATTATCCGCGTAACTATCCCGAAGAGTTTTCACAAAGCCACTCTATTCTTCGTTGCGATGGTATACGTGGATATATATATATATATATAAACGGGAGAAGAAGAGGCACGAAGAAGAGATTCGAGTCGCTTTGTCAAGAAGGCAAATGCAACTAAACGGTCCGTAATAGGGCCGGAATCAAAATACAATTGTTTAGGGGTGCGTTGGGAAGGATGTTCACAAAAAGAGACGAATCTATCGAAGCTTTTTCTTTTCTTTTTTTTTCTTTTTTTTTATTTTTGAGGAGCTGGAAACAAGCGTGAAAATGGAACGTAATATTCTCTCTGTAATTCTTTTCTAAGAGCACGTAGATATAAATTCCTTTTCTGTTTAATTTGAATTGAACATTGTATTTATCTGAAAATTATTAAATATAATAGACAAAATTTATCTCGTTCTTTTAATTTTCTTTTTTTTTTTTTTATCTTATCGTTTTTAATCGAAATAGTAGAGAAAACGATAGATTTGTCTAAATAACTGGTTACAGGTTTTGTATCGAAACACAACTGTCTGGCATCGCACGATGAGCTTACAGAAACTGGTACTGAAACTCAGAGTGCTTGTGACCAGTGAATCGTACGCACGAGGGGCTGTTGCCGTTTTAAGGGGACAAATTGGTGGTGGTAGCTTACATTGTGGAATATAATGTTATCGATCTCGTTTCATGCAAAATGGCATGCGATTATTCATTCATTCGAAATGTAATCCTTAACTCGATTGAAGTTAAGTATTTTATTTAAAAGATCAAAATTTATTTATCCTTTCCTTTAATGAAAAAATATAAATTTTATCGACATATTGAAAGATATATATATAAAACAATTTTGTTTATTATTCATTTTAAAAGTTGAAAAATATATTGTTACAATACAAATATTGTCTAAAAATTATAAGCTATAACCATTGAAAAAGATATTGACTTTATTGATATTTACTTTATGTAAGGAGTTAATAAAGATCAAAAGAACATAAAAGTTCCGAAAATTAAAAGTTAATTTTGACGTTTGACAATAAAGTCGTCCAGGTAAAATTTTATTGCCAAATTGTAACTTTTAAAGTAAAATTTACTTTTAACTGTGCAAATATCTTTCATACCGTCCAAAACATGTTTATATATATAATTAACTTGTAAAGGTAATAAATATAATTATACTTTGTCAAAACACTCCTTTCAGGATAGTTACTGACACAACAAAAATATAACTGTAACCCATTTAGAAAATTTTTCATATTTATCCGAAATCCAGTAATTCTTTCCATTTTCAAAAATACCTAAATAAAACATCGATATTTCAAAAGTCTCAACATTCATTTTATTCTCTTTGTCGTATTTAAAACCACATCGTAAATATAGGAACGTGTTTATTTAGACATAAATTAACTTTATCCTGTAACAAAAATTTCTGTATCAGTCCAAAGAGTTTTATTGCTTTCTTTTCACTCAAAACCAAAGCCAAATAAATAATAGAATAATTGAAAAATATGAACACGAAGAAAAATAAAAAAAAAAAAGGATAATAATAAAATATCAAAAGGAAATTGTATAGCTCAAAAATTCTCAACATCTTATCATTTTACCGAAATCTGTTTCGTGACACGCACAAATTACTTTTATCCTCCTGTGAAAACAAAATCCTCCTTCTCCAAGGAATCATCTTCAAACACACACAGGTAAATTTCAAGAGATAAGATTCCAGTAATAGGGTCAATAGGACATAAGCAATACAAAGCCAGTTTATAAGCAGTTTACAAGCACCATCCCTAATCGTGCTATGAATATCGTCGTTAATTCGAACGGATTACCCTGTGTCCAGACAAAGAGATGTATCGATAACGAGTTGACAGGTGGTTCATAGTCACTTAGAAACAATAATAAAATACCTCTTAAAAATGGTTGAAAAACGATAATTATAGAAACTGAGAGAAAAGAGAGAGAGAGAGAGAGAGAGAGAGAGAGAGAGAGAGACATAAATAGAGCCTCGTGCTTTAGCAGCTTTAACAGTTTTAAATCCAAAAACTTGCGAGCTCAGGTAAATTTCTTGCTCTCGTCTTATTTCGCCGCTATCTCGTCATCTACGTCATCACGGGGTGCAGGAGAGAACGTGGCAGTTGCAATAATCCTGAGGCCTACCCTATTCAACTATTTGCGCCTTGTTTTACTGGTATTGCATTTAACAAGGTTTCGAGAGGTTTCGTCTCTTTGGATTATAAACAGAGAGCCGATCGAGAGAATGTTTCTGTTGGCATCTGTTTTGTAGGAAGCAAAAGGAAGATTTCGTTATACCCTCTTTAGAATAATAATTCTTCCAAGACGGATGGACTGGGGAATATAATACAATTTTTAGTTTCGTTAATTGATTTTATTCCAAGTAATGGAAGGAAATTATTAAATCAATTAATTACCCCATCGAAAAAGATTTAATCTTTACAAAAAATAACATCTACGGTATCGAGGATCAAAGCCCTGTATTTAAGCGTGAAAAGACGCTGGACCCTGCTAAGTCCAGGCGTGTTCCGGGCCAAGGAGCAAGAGATCTTGCAAAATTAGGTTGACATTTTCCTGGTCGAAGCGCCTTCTCGTTCATGGGATCATTGGAGCAAGTGATAATCCCATACCGATCATACGGTCGACTTGGCAGACACTATGGAATACTCGGCGAAAATACTCGGTCAAAATTTCCAGCCAGCCTCGAGATCTAAAAAGAGAGACGCAAGGGCAGAAGAGCGGCAAGCACCGCGTTAATGGAGGATAAGCTCGTGCTTCTGGACTGACTCTGTTTCTGTTCCTTGGATATACTATAAGAAAGACTTCTATGAAGTTCACCTGCCCGTCCCTCTAAATCTTTTTCAACCCCCTACCGTCTTCCAACAATGAATTTTTCCAATTTTTCCAACGGGTAATTGTAAAAAATGATAGATACACTCTCTGTGTTCCAATTTTATTATACGCGATAAAATAACGTTTTACTCGAAATGAGGTGTAATTAAATAAATTTGTAAATGCAACAAATTTCAGAGGATATATTTAGTAGAAAAAAAAGAAAAATGTTCACTTTAATCTTATCGTCTCGAATCTTCATTTTCACTTCGTAAAATTATTAAAAGATTATCGATCAAGTTGTATATAATATCTTAATTTTTATAACAATCATTTATCTAATCATTTTCTTTCTCACGTATTTAATTTATTTATTATTTATTATCTCTCTTCATAAATCGAACTAGCCATCAATTCACGCGCTTAATCAGTGAAACACACACGCGTTTTAACACATCGTACATCATGCTCGAAAGCATCCACCCTCGATTCGTGGCTCGCGTGATGCACGAAATCGTTTTATCTTCGCCGCGATTAGAACAATGACGAGCTGGCGCAAACGACCTGTTGCTCCTTCGTCTAAACAGGAGCCGGCGATATTATTTCATACAACGTTTTGTGGGAAACGCGGAACATATGGTTGGATCGATACAAGCGGGAGAGAATCATCGATACCCCCGCGTTTTACCTGAACGACGAGGGTGGAAAGTGGGTATCCTGTCTGATGAAACGCGGTAAAAACCGCCATATGCGGAATTATTGCCTCATGTGAACGATAGCGCTCTCTTTGGTTAAATATGATTTGACATGGGAAACTGTAAACTCGTCAGGGACTCGTCGTCCAAGGACTCGCTTCTATCGATTTATGGAAGAGATCGTGCGGAAAATTTGAATTTGCTCGAAGTTTAAAGTTGTTTGAAATCGTTTGAATCTGTTTGAAAGCTACGTCATCGAAATTTTTAATCATTAAAATGAAGTATCTGATGTCAGAATTGAAACAAAGATGACCTTTATTTAAAGAATATTAATTTTGATATATTTAACTACTTATACGATTTTGTTCTTACAAAGTGATAAAGAATATTATATCTGACGTCATACCTATGACGTTCAACAGAATATTATTGGATTCAACGAAACTTGATCGTGCTCCTCAACCGTGAGAATTCACATGTCGAATCACTATTGTTATTGATTTGTTGCGCGATCTCGATAAAAGGAGAGAGGGAAAGAAGAGGAAGAAAAAAAGAAAAGATTCTGTAAACGAGTCAGGAATTTGAAAAGCAAAAGAAGACGCGCAACGCGTCTCTCGTCTCGTCTCGAGACGCTAACGTTCGTTAGTCGGGCGGAAGTTCACTGTTATGAAAATCAGTTGTCGGTTAAAAGGAGGATGGAACGATGGAACGCAACGAACGCTTACGTTATGGACGTACGTTTTCTTTCTCCCGATGGAAAGTGGGCGTTCACCGAAGTGACAAGTAGCTGCACCGGCTAGCGGATCAGAAATCAGAGACGCTACCACCTCGAGGGGTTGAAAAGGAAGGCGAAGAAACTCCTTGAGAGTACTACCTTACAAGACGGTGGATCCATCCTGGGCGGGAACATCCGGCCTCTGGTTACGCATTCACCTCGTCCAAGAACTATGAAAGTGCTCCTCGTTATTTTACCGGTGGAAAAGGAGGACAGTTGGTGGGAATCTCTCTCGTCGAGTCTTGTTGAATAAACTTTTTTCTCTTTCTCTCTCTCTCTTTTTCTCTTCTTTTGTTCACGCGAGTGGTAAAAAGTTGATAATTTTCTTTTTTTTTTTTTATACTGGTCAAAGGACGAAATTATGGAACTTGTTTCATTTTTCGTATTGAAATATTTGACAATTTATTTAAAAGTGGAGGATTTGTAAGTTTCAAGGAGTATGTAGAAAAGAGAAGGGGATTGTTGTCATTTTATTAATAAAACTATGTTTTTTTTTTTTTCTATAAACTTCGCTTTTCGTTCTCAAAACACAGAAAAATAAGTTTTCATTTTCCCCTTTTCTTTACCCTTTCCTAAAAATTATAAAAAATCCCTTTCGAATGCTTTATCGATCAGCTAAATCTTTTCCAGCTCCAACCAACAATATACAACGTTCATCCTCCATCTCAACGGTCTATCATCGAATACAAAGTATAATATTGAGCGGGGGCACATTTTCCACCATGCGTTTACGCATTCAGTATGGCGGATCCATACTGTTTCGGGGACAACCACTCCCAGTTCTTCCATGAAAGGGCAAAAAGAGACGTCTTCTTGTCTCCTAAGGGAACGAAAAAGATCCCTTAACGCTCTTGCCTTCGACTATAGCATCGCCTACCCGCACTGACTGTGAGCGAACTTTTCAATGGCCGCCCTGAAAAAGCACAACAGCCCGGCCAGTGACGTAACTCGAGCCCTCTGTCAGCCTCTGACAGTGCTGATGCTCGATTCTTTGTCAGCCTACTCGCTGGCCTCACCTACTTACTTACTCACTTACTTCATCTCTTCCTTCTCCTCTCCCATTAGCTATCTCTCCGCCTCACCCTACCTCTACTGCATTCTCCGTGAAATCGTTTCTCGTGAATCTTATTCGTCTTACTTTTCATCGGAATTTGGAAAATTTAATTTGACGCGTATGATGCAAAAGAAATATATAAAATATACAAAACGGTTGATCGTTCTTTATTAATCTCGATTAACTCGATGCTTTGAATGATCATTTTTTTCATTATTCAAATGAACGAAACCATATCGTTTTGTAAAATAGTAAAATTAAAAATTTGAATCGGAGATAATTTTGGTTAAATTTCTAGGATAATTACATGTATAGCGAAGGATTCACGATTCTTAAATTCAAATTCTCTTATACACGATTATATGAAAATCAATAATAATCTTTGCATGATATTCAATGTTCGTTATATTATATATATAAATAGATTCAATGTTCATTAAAAAAAGAAAATTAATCTCGAGAATTTTAAGAAATTCTTACGAGATGATCGTGCACCTTACGCGATTCGACAAATCATCGCGTTGCCCAAGTAAAAAACTGTTAGAGAGAAGTACGCGGAGTAAGTTCGTTTTTCAGGTATGCGCGATCCCGTGCAACGCCCCGTAATATAGAATTCTCCCTTTCCCTTTTTTTTTTCCTTCGCCTCACCCCGTCCCCTGTTATTATTCCCCGTGTCCTATTCTGTTAAGAGAGGCCCGCACCGTTCCCGTTTCGCCTCCTCGAGATCTCCTCGAATTTCGTCGACGCCGTTTCGCCGTTCGCCTCCTCCTTTCATCCGCGTCCTCGCCGGCCGATTCGCCTTTTGACGAACTGCTTCTTTGGTTTGAAATACCCGCGTCATTCAATATGCCCGCCCGCGCCAAACAAAGCGCTTCCGGAAGCGCCATGAGATTTCGACTATATCGTCGCGTCGCAGGTAGATCGACGGTAAACGAGATGATTTCTCGACTCGAAATAACTGTTCCGGGCAATTTTTATCCGAGGCGTATGAGAGATAAATTGCTTTCTTTTTTTTTCTTTTTTTAATTAATGGGATCGATCGACGATTTACGGAGAAAAGGCGACAAAATCTGTAATTTGTTCTCCATGCGTAGATAGTTTTCTGAAGTACATATTTTTGACTTCTAATCGCACATGTTGTTAAAATTCTGCATGTTCAATTTACGAAATTTATTAAATTGTTTCTCTTTCGTTTACAATTATTAATTAACATATTAATGATAAATTGGCAAATTATGGAAAAAGTAAAGAGTTAAATTTATATATTTCTTCGTGTGTAGAAAATGTTTGGATTGTCAATGTTATAAACTTTTTCTTCAAATAAGTTATTAAAATTCCTAATATTCGTAAACAGAAAATTTAATTTATTAAATTTTTCTTTTTCGATGACTGACATCGTAATGATGACAAATTACCGAAGAAAAATGACAAAATTAAATCTTTACTTCCTTCTAATTTTATTCTCACGTATTAAGGATATCTTCTCTTAAACATCGTATCATAAATCTTTCTTCGAATATAATTTACTATATATTTAAAATATTTCCTATCCAATTTTTAAACATTAAAACGTCATATATTTGTAAACAAAAAAATTCAATTCACTAAACTAAAATTCCTAAATTCCACGTAGGCGAATTTTCTTCTCTACGAATGGCAAAAAAAGGGGAATAAAATAAAATTTCTTGTCGATGGTAAGTAAAATATTTAATCCACCATTTCCCATGGTCTTAACCAACTATATTTCTGCTATACAAACAATCAATCCTGGTCAATTGCCGTTGTTGCGGTTTTACGACGGTCATTCCTGAGGATATATATTTTTTCTTCAAAGTGCAATATAGAATAGTAATAAGTCGTGACAAAGTGAGAATTTCCCGAAACGAGGGGTCCAAGACCATCCTTTGTATTCTTAAAATTCGATTACGGTTGTCAATATCTCTATTGTTTCTCTCAGTAGTCCATCGTCAAGTTTTGAATTTCTTTAACTCCTAAAAACGAATTTTTCACATTTTTCTGACGATCACGGCACGTTATTCGTCTAGAATAGAATTCCTTACTTGACTACCAATTATTTAAAAGTTAAAAAATTTATGAGCTTGAACCGAATCTTTTAACCAACTTTTAATTATATTTTCTTTTCGCTTTAAAAAGAAATTGCTCGATTCTTGCTTCATATTATAGAGACGAAATGAAATTGAAATTAAAAATAAAAAGAAAAATATCCTTCGATTCTTAGAATATTATATATCTATACTATATTAAAGAAATGAAAATTATTGCAATATTTAAAGGCGAGAGTTAAAATATATTTCTAAGAAAAATTTTTCTATCGCATTTCTGGACGAAACAATTTCTGGACGAATTACCAAGTCTTAATTAAATAGATCCTACTTACCTGAAGCAGTTGCTTTCCCCATTATACACTCTCGTCAGGTAGGTTGAGCATACTTAGATAACAGAAAAAAAAATTTCTACAAGAAGAAAAAAATTTTTTGGGTGGGATTTGCTCGGAGAAATCTCGAAATTTTCCATCCATCCAAATTTTCGGTCCATCGAGCCAAGGATTCGTAGCTTCGGTTTAATTTGCGTATTTGCGCGGCACGCGGCAAGAAAGAAAAAGATTACGTGGTATCGTCCGTGGCATGGATGAGAGGTTGCTGGCTTAAAGCAATAAAAACCAATCCTGTCCAAGTATTGACGGCCATTTTCTTACACACGGGATTAGATACCTGGCGTGAGTGCAATAAAAATCGGCACTCGACGAAGTCCCTTCTCCATATTTTAATCCTATATTTACAAAAACGTTGCTTTTCATCTCTAAAATGGTTGCAATATATTTCCGACGATTGTGTCGTGGTTATAAGTTGATGGAATGGCAGTTTTATTATATTATAGGATATTAAGCAGGTATACGTTCAATTCGTCACGTACACTTGAAAAGCATGAAGAAACGTGTTATTTACTGGAGACATGAAAAATCGAACAGATATTGAGTTGAGATTTTCATCATCCAGATTTTTATCGCTAATTCTTCTAATCGAAAAACTGCTATTTTTTTTTTATACAATCAATCTTTTTCATAATTTTATTGTCATTTATCATTGCAAAGTAAAGCAAAGATTTTTCTCGTAACGATGTCGAGTAAATGTGCAAGACTTTTGTATAAAAATTTTTACGTTTAAAAATACAAAATCAATCAATTAAAAGAAAAAAAAAGAAAAAGATACAAATCAATGCAATAATTTCACGAATAACCGTGGAATTATTACCATATAGAACGGAGGATCCAGTCAACGTCATATTACGAAGATGAACGAAGGGTGAGACGATGATGGAACCCTGATTCAACGCGAACAACGTCGATAGGAGAAAAAGATCGGGATGCGGACCGAATATCTGCGAGAAGGAGGGAAAATGAAGCACATGTTCCTTCTATGGAAGAGTTCGCACGGGGACCATTTCTCTCGGCTAATCATTTAATCGTAAGATATGGTCGTTGCACGAAAGATACGTAGAATCAAACGTCCATCTATATAAATTAAGAGAAGAAACGATAACGATTGGCTCGAAAACGATCGAAGATTCCACGTTTTGTGGAATATATGGAAGAAAAATGTAATTGATTAATCATAAAATTGCGAAAGGAGAATTATTAGATAAATAAAATTTGAATTATTCGATTATTCCTTCTTTTATAAATTTCACGCGATCCGAAAATTTCACACTTTTCACCCGACGGGAAGCGATACGATCGAAAATATATCGTTTTAATGTATATGGGCATGAAATCGAGCGAATCGATTCACGATACACCGTGTTGTACAGATGTTTGTAACTACAAGTAGGAGATTGCCACCCTCTTGATACACCCCTCCCCCGTTGGCATCGTCGCGACGTCGATCTATTTACCCCTACGGTACGACACTTGGCAGCCGTGTCAATGCGACCCCCGTTGAGAATTCCATTATCACTGCCACGATTTATACCCCGTACTCTCCCTCTCCATCCGCGTAGAAATGGAGCTTTCCTATTCCATTCTTGCGATATTCGTCTTGCGAGAACAGAACCCCACCGATCTTGATCTTTCTCAGGTCAACAAAATTGTGCCGCAAAAATATATTTCTCTGAAAATTGAATTTTTCGAAACATATTACTTTTCTACATATATATATATATATAATGTTAATACAATTAATCATGAAATTAATAATATTTATCACCTCTTGGGTTTTTAAAATAACGAACAGGAATCCTTATTCTAACAATGTCACATTACAGAAAGATCTTTAATAATAAGGGATGCTGCGAACTTCGTTAGGGGTTCACCACGCCTCTTCCAACACCCGCCCATTCTCGCATGCGTAGTTCGTTCGTCTCTGGGAATCCCGTCAAAAAATAATTAGACCAATTCTGAAAGCTGATAAAATGTTCTGATTTTCAATTACATTTTGTATCGCGTGCAAAATTCTTGTCAATTAAAAGAAAATCTCTCTTGTCGAAATATTTCTAAATAGTTATGTATAATTATATATATATATATCTGATAATTAACTTTTGAAAAAAAAGACTCACCAATTGCAGACACGAAAAAGAAAAGAAATTTAAAATCGGTTAATTCATTCCATCGTGATTCAATTTTTCCTCGTACAAGGATAAAAGGGCACAAGGGAAACACGATCGACGCTTCATATTCCTCGAAAAAACTTTCCCACAAACGGTTGACGAAGATATGCGGGCCGATCCATCGCCAAGGTTTTACCTTTTTCTTTTTTTTTTTTTTTATTTTGTTTCTCGAGTGTGCTTCTTTTCCTTCGCTCGAGTGTGCCGACTCACATGCATTAGCGTATTCACGTACGCGGCCAGCACACGTCGCCTCGACCGTGCACCTTGTGTCGCCATTATATCTCGACCCCCTTCGGTTTGCCTGCACTCTCTCTCGCACTTGCCCACACCCAAGGGTGTGCTCTCGCCTTCTCCTCTCCAAGACAAATATTTATATCGCGAACGCCCGCTGCGCCATTGTGAAATCTCGCGGCAACTCTTGCTTCTTTCTATTAAGGTGTCGAGACCGCCTTTCCTCTCGTTGCTCACCCTCTCCCGATTTTACACGTGGAATTCTCACCAAAGACAGAGAGAGAGGGGGGAGAAATCGCACGATCGAAGTCTGTAGAGCCTCTTAAGTCGATCAAACTGTTGATGTACGTGAATTACGGATAGAATATATATATAGGTATTTGTATGAGAAAGATTTGTTATTCTTGAAGCATTCTTAGGTATTTAAAATATTGCGGAGCAATATATAAGAATCTCTGTATAAATCCTTCTGTTTAATCAATTTTGCTTTTGTTTTATAAAAGAAAAGCAGTAACGTGTTTTAATTGCGATAATGAAAGGAATCGAAGAAGAGTAATTAAATCTGCGTGACGAATAATGATAATAATTCTGTACAAAGAAAAATCAATCAAAGATTCTCTTTTCAAGAATACATTCTCAAAAGATATGAAATGATTGATTCGTGTGCACTGTGGTGGATGGATAACGTCCTGTTTGACACTAATATTTCGCCGTTGGTCTGTGGTGACAGAGCTCCAAAAGCCGCCCTCCCCGAAAATCGGGCCATCTACATTCACTCCTCGAGTATAATGCCGGCTCCCGCAGATGGCAAGGACAAATCACTTAACGCGATCCGGCTCTCCTCCCCTTTTCCCTCCGCGGAATGACAAATTATTTTCCATTATCACTGCTGATGACGCGGTACGATCACGGGTAAAATATGAAGAACATCCACTCCTGGATGAGGAGGAGTAGAGGATTTAATTAACCAACGATCTGGGCGTATACAGATTTGGCCACGCGATAACTCGCTCGATTGATTAAGAGGAAAGAGGCGAGTCGATCATCTTGACGAGAGTCGAGATTATTTTATTGATCCCTTCGATATTAATGGACGAAGATTAATTTAATTGATCTTTTCTGAAAAACGAGCACACGAAAGAATGAAAAATTCAAAAATATCGATTCGAACGAGGATATATAAAATAAATCGACCCAAAGACTGAATCTCAAAAACACCTATGACATCCCCTTAGAACAACTTATTATTCTCTCTCCAACGTTCCATGAAAGAATCCGATAAACAGCACCAGAAGACTCTTGTCGAAATTCACTGACAGCCTCGCTACACCACAGTTGACGGCATCATGCGTGCCCATGTACCTCTAGATCGAGATGAGAGACGTCGTTTTCATCGCGTTTCCGAGGTCGAAGGGCCGCGATGAAACGACAACCAAAGAAGGAAGAAAGAAAGAAAGAGGCGAGGAGAGGAGGGGAAAGGAAAACGACACACGACATGAATGGACGTGGAGCATTCAATGTTTTATCGAGGATCTATGCCGGCTGAATGCCTTCGAGGAGTACCTTTGTGCCCGTTCGCGTCACGAGGCGAGTCCTTTTTAAAAAAATAAGGGCGTGGGAGGAGTGACGACGCGAAGGACGATGGTATATATATATATATATATATACGTACGAGCGCCTGTTTTCTAGGGCTAAGAGTACTGGAGGGTAAGGCACAGGTGGCCTCTTCGTACCTTCACGCACCACTAATTTCTTCCTCATTATCCACTGTAGGCGGTCATTCGAGGTTCCGAGCTTCTTGTTCCGCATTTACCTACCTATTGTTGGACGAAAGGACCCCGTGAATCGCGTCTTCCCTCTCGAACGTCATCTCGGCTTCCTTGGGCCCCTGTGATGTGCCCTCCCCCTTCCCCCTCTCCCCGTTCATGCTACCCTCTTACTTGAAAAGAAACGAAGTTCGAGCGGTTGTAAACAAACGTGATTGTTGATAGTTTGTTATTTGGTTGAAAATAATATGTTGAGAGAAATTATACGTGAGATATATTTTCAAAATTTATTTTTCAAAAATCAAAGCCATATTTTCATGGAAAAAAATTTCGTGGAGAATTATATATCGGAATATTCTATAAAAGTGGTATGTTATCAAAGATTAGTGAAAAATTTATATTTATGTCCGACACAGGCATCTTATCATGCGTAAAGGGGATGAAGAGACAGGAGAAAAACAGCCTGAAGTATTCGCATGCAAAATCACGTGTATAGCCGCGGGCCGAGTGCGTGTAAAGTTTGCTTTCCGCTTTTGCGGCGCGCATCGTTCCGGGGTCACACCCTCTCGAGCACGCACTCCTAAATGCCGGTGACTGACACTATACCTCGGGAAAGGGGATTAGTATTTCAATTATTTACACAACGAACCCCGTCGCTCTTTCTCCGTTACGTTATTTCTATGCGAATCTTCCTTGCTGTTCGCGCTTCGCTTGATCCTACTCTGTCCCAATGTGGATAACATCGAGTGGAGGAGTCACGTGGCGATGTTTACTCACCGATGATTGCAACTTTTCAAACGCTTTTGATCATGCCGGTTGTATCAGTAATCCGACCTTGTCACGGTAAGTTAATATTCCTACCTTACCGACCTCTGCATCCGTGCTCGCCGGATTGTAAAGGGATTAAGCGTGAAGTGTCGGAAAAATATTACAATCACGCATATGGTACGAAGCGGGGAAGATTTTAGGGAATCGATCTCCAAAAAAAGACGAAATGTTTTTTATGTCCTCTGCGATCTATTGCATGCGCATTCTACGTTGTATATATAGAGGATTACAGTATCTGTTAAGATTTTTTAGGTAAAAAATTAAAGCGAAGATAATTAATAAAAATTAGTCAAATATCGGAGCCTCCTCTTATGGAGATAAATATAGAACAAGTAAGATAAGGAGAATAAATAATGAGAAAAGGATAGAGATAGTATAAAAATATTGAATTCAGCGCCATCTTCAGAGTGCTGCAAATGAAACACAAGAAGGAAGGACAGAAAATAGTAGAAAAAGATAGAGATAGAATAAGAATTGATCTTTAGCGCCATCTCTCGAAAATATATAGAAACCTAAATAGGAAAAGTTTCAGGCAGTCTTCAAAAGATGGCGCTAAAAGTCAATTCTTATTGTATCTATCCTTTTTTACTATTTTCTGTCCTTTTTTCTTATGTTTCATTTGCGGCACTCTAAAGATGGCGCTAAATGCAATATTTTTATCCTATCTCTGTTATTTTCTCATTATTCACTTTCTTTGTCTTATTTATATTGTGAATTAGTAGAAAAATAAACAAATGGCGCCATCTCTCGAAAGTATTTAGAACCCTAAATAGGAGAAGTTTCAGACAATTTTTAAGAGATGGCGCTGAATACCAATTCTTACTGTATCTATCCTTTTTTTACTATTTTCTGTCTTTTTGTCTTGTGTTTCATTTGCGGCACTCTAAAGATGGCGCTAAATGCAATATTTTTATCCTATCTCTGTTATTTTCTCATTATTCACTTTCCTTGTCTTATTTATATTGTGAATTAGTAGAAGAATAAACAAATGGCGCCATCTCTCGAAAGTATTTAGAACCCTAAATAGGAGAAGTTTCAGACAATTTTTAAGAGATGGCGCTAAATACCAATTCTTACTGTATCTATCCTTTTTTACTATTTTCTGTCCTTTTTTCTTGTGTTTCATTTGCGGCACTCTAAAGATGGCGCTAAATGCAATATTTTTATCCTATCTTTGTCCTTTTCTCATTATTCATTTTCCTTGTCTTATTTATATTTGAATTAGTAGAAGAATAAACAAATGGCGCCATCTCTCGAAAGTATTTAGAACCCTAAATAGGAGAAGTTTCAGACAATTTTTAAGAGATGGCACTGAATACCAATTCTTATTGTATCTATCCTTTTTTTTTACTATTTTCTGTCCTTTTTTCTTGTGTTTCATTTGCGGCACTCTGGAGATGGCGCTGATTTCCGAATTTTTAATCTATCTCTATCCTTTTCTTACTATTTACTTTCCTTGTCTTATCAGATGGCGCGTGATTCAATACAAATTATTATAAATATAGGATGTCGATTGAACACACTTTTGTCATTTTTCTTTCGAAATTACAATATATCTTAATCTTAATTTAAAAAATACAGACAATAAATTACAATATATTATTTATTATTATTATACATTAATTATTACGTAATAATAATTAAATAATCATCAAATATATATAATATGTATATCCAGTTTTCTTAATTTTATATAAATAAACATCCCCCGTTTATGTGAATGTAAATTAACAAATATAGTTTGCAACACTCCTATAATGATTCAGAAAACTGACAAATGACTGCAAATATTAACACTAAGATAAAGATAATAATATTTATTATTAGTACAATACTGTAACAGTTCCGATTCGAGAAATGTCAGCGCACGTTAGCAAGAGGAAAGCTGAGTGGCAATGGAAAGGCGTGGTAGAAGATCATAGTGCAATCTGCATTATTCCGTAGCCGGGGCGCGCGGGCGGCCATCAAGGCCTCTTCAGGTCAACGTGATCCAATCTGCCGTATAAAACGCCCCTCTCGACGATCCTTCGAGCACTGTTGTACTTCTCGTCGCCCCGTTGTCGTTGTTCCTCCATTATGGATGCCGTATTCGTAAGTACTCGCTCTCGATTATACATCGTAGCTCTCCATGGTGCATTGTCAACATTCGATCGTCGATCACTTCCTCGTTCCATCTGTGACGTACTCTTGAAACTATGTAATGAATACACCACCATTGACCATTGTTACTTTGTAATACACGCCGCGATTTTATCGTCATGTAACTCAAATTTCTTTCAATTTGAACTCTTAATAAAAAGATGGATACGATATTGTTTCTACGGATATTTGTTTAATTCTCATATTTTCAGGTGTTACTGTTTTCCATGATCGCATCGATCTCCTGCCAATCCCCTAATAATCAATACCAGTCGCCCCAACAAGCTGCAATTTTGAGCGATGCGAGGTATTTGGCTGGGGATGGAACTTTCGGCGCCGCTTATTCGCAAGAGGATGGCGTCGAGTTCAAGGAGGAAAGCGACGTTTACGGAAATCGTCGTGGCTCTTACTCCTACGTGGATCCTACCGGTCAAAGACGCACAGTGACATATACGGCTGGTAAAAATGGCTTCCAGGTATATTAATCTCAATTTAATCTTACTTTATTTCTTAAACACGAAAAATATTCAAATATTTGGAAAACAGTAAATTTAAGAAACTTACAAATAGAATATTATTCCCGATTATTATATATATAATTCATGATTAATCAACGAAATTAATTAAATGACGTGTACTTGATATAATATTTTATTTAATATTTGCCATTTCGCTTAAACGTCACTCCAATCCAAATTTCTCCTCTTCTATTCGAACGAACAGGCGACAGGCGACGGCATTCCCGTCCCACCCCCGCAAGCCCCGCCACAGCCAGAATACGTGCCTCTGCCGCAATACAACCCACCCGATTATCAACCACCGCGTTACACACCATCCTCTCAACAATATCAGCAACCAAGGAGTCAACCAGTGTACGAAGTGCAACCGGAACCTCAGCCTCAGCCTCAGCCTCAATTTCAACCTCGACCAGCTTATCAACCCCAACCGCAACAATACCAACCAAGGCCTCCTCAACCACCACCGGAAATCCAATCTATTCCTTCGTATAATCCTCAACCGCAATACCAACCCCCTCTTAGACCATTGCCACAATACAACGCGATAACCACGCCACCCCCACGAAGGTTTTATCCACCTGGAAAGCTGAACTTCAACAGGACTCCGGATGGTTACTCTTATACGTTTAGCAAGAGCTAAGTAGAGTGTGATTAGAAGGGAGGAGGAGGAGGGGGGGAGAGAGAAAATGACAATAAGGATTGTTTTTTTTTTTGTAGGATTTTGAAAGTCAAAAATTCTGTAAATTTACTGTAAATTATTTTTGCATTATGCATTAGAGTGATTATTTTTGGAAAATTTTATTTTTAAATTTGAGGGAAAATTGATTATTGATGATTTTGTAATTTTTCTTTTTTTCTTTTTGGATGTAGATTAATATTGGTTATTTTGAAATTGTTTTTTGAATATGATAAGATGAATAATTGGATTATAATTTAAAAATTTGTTAATTCGTGAATTTTTTTTTTTCATAAGAATTTATCAAAATTAATAAAGCATAAAATCGACGTGAGAAATTGTTATGTGTATTATAATGTAAATTTTTGGTATATTGTATCATAGTAATTTTGTTGTAATTTATTTTGAAGAAAAACTAACCTTTTTATTAAATACTTCTTAGAATATACTCGTTAATTTACTCGTATATTTCGAATTATTTATTTTAAAAGATAAAATTTCTGAAAAGAATTATAATTTATTAAATCGAATCATTTACGAGAAACGAAGGTTTCAAACAATTTACTATTACTCGTTAATAACAACGATGAAAATTTATATATTGCGTTTAATAACGGAAATGAACAAAAGGTAAATAAGATACTCGATCATGCATTTATAATTAAGAGATTGTGACGAGAACCTTGTCCATGATCTTACTTACTACAAGATTTCTCACGTGAAACTAATTGAACTTCCTCTGAAGTGCATAAATTTTGCATAAATTACCAAGAAAGATAACCAACGAATAAATTAACGGATTTATCTTACCAATTGGAAAGATTCTTTCGTCCATTTGCATTATCTTTAATTATGAGCGCAATTACATACAAATATGTTAAAATTTATAGAATCGATTGGATCAACTTCTGTTTATTTAACTTATTTAAATAATTCGAAAATATTCCACCCGATATTTTAATTATAAACCAGATTTCCAATGAAAAGCCTTGCAATTTTATTCTCCTCTTAGTATTCATATAATATACATATAGCGAACAGTACTTAAAATAGTACTCCTTTTTCTCGTCAATAATTTCATCACAAAATAATAATTAAATTTTGTAGCATAAATTCTATAGCATAAAACAAAACTTCCTATTAAAATAAACCTCCAAATTTCCCTGAAATTTTGACCCAATCGATATCGATGAAGATATCTTAATAATTATTATTAAGATATTTAAGAAAACGCCATTAAATCGAAATTCTTTTTTTTTTCTTTTTTTTTTTAATCGACTCTGTTGGCGTCGACGCCCTGCGTTTTGCATAGCAATTTCCTTTACAAATGCGAACACTATCCCGCGCACTTCGGGGTCACGTTACTTTCATTTAGCCTTTGGCGTTCTCCGATACTATTGCAAGCAAGCTAAGGAGGATCCCACGATCCGTGAGGGAGGATACGTGATCGTTTAGGCGTGATCCATGCCCTACTGCAAACACTGCCTCGAACATGTAAGTCATCTCCTTCTTAAACAAGTTACACGACACGTTACAGGAATTTTTATCGTTTCACTTGTCTTTGTGTCTATCGCAATATACCATAAATGTATCTATTCTTATATTATTTTTGCGTTTCGAAACGAATTTTATATCGATAATATGATATAGATCTCATTCCTTTTATCCCTAATACTTGTATCTAATTCACAATTGCTAGTAATTAAAAAAAAAAAACATCGTAATAAATAAAACACAATTTATATTTAATTATCAAATTATAAAAATCCAATAACTGAATATTACTTATGCCATCACCAAAATATTATAATTAACAATTTTTCATTATCCATACACATTTTTGTCTCGCCAATTTTTAAAAAATTGTATCTCTACGCAACAAAGAAAACTTCGAAGAAAGGAAATAAAAGATCAGGATGTTAACAATCTTTCTCTCCGATAATTATTCATACGATCCTCAGTCCCAATTTCTCTCGATTGTCTCGTCTAATGAAAGTTGCAATTAGCCCCGTCCAGGCTGAAACGGAAGCAGGAGTATTCGACAAAGGGGGCGATTATCTCCATTATCTCGCGAATAATATGTACTCGGTATTGTTAAGGTAGAAATGCAAGCAGTTGGGCTGGATGTCCAACGTTTACAGCACGGGTGCGGCAAGGTAAACCGGCCGTATCGAAGCAGGAACTCGATAACCTTAGCTGTGGGCCGAAAGAAACGCATACCGCGTCACGTCGTTGTCGTTTAAGAAAGTTGATCACGGGTTTAATTTATGGGGAAACGGGTGCAGCTCGTGCTGGACGCAGCCATGGACCGGCTACATATTTGTCGAGCCACTTCGTGTGCCCTGCATCCGTCTTGCTTTTCGTCGTTTTTTCTCTTTTCTTTTCTCTCTCTCTCTCTCTCTGTCTCTCTTTCTCTCTTTAACGTTACGTTAAAGCGTCACGAGATCTGATGGAAGATGTGTACCCGGCTCCCTGTATTTGTGTAACGCGTATTTTTCCATATATAGATAAATTGATGGTCTATGCGCTTCGATCGATGCCTCGTTTCTCGATCGACCAGTATTTTATTCGTCATAAAAATATTTATACCATAAAAATATATTGGAGGTATAACTGAATGATAAACGATCGAAATGTAGATGCGACATTGAGAGACACAACAAATTGAAAGTAAAATGAGGCATTTTACTTTTTCAGTCGTGTTTTATTTATAAAGGTATATTGGTTATACATTTCGTTTCATGATTATGGCAGTAATATACTGACTCTGATTAGCTGCGCGTCACATCAACAGTATAAAAGTAGTCTAAAAACAGCTGCTATTAGAGGCAGTGGCATCAAACATTCACTCCTCGCAACGAAAAGAAACAATAAAAATAATAATAATAATAATAATAATAATAATAATAATAATAATGATAATGAAAGTGGAAATAAAAGGAAAAGAAATGAAAAAAAAAGAAGAAGAGATACGTAAAGGAACGAGAAGAACAAGAAGAAGAAGAAGAAGAAGAAGAAGAAGAAGAAGAAGAAGAAGAAGAAGAAGAAGAACAAAAAAAACAACTCTCGTCTTATCTATTCTATCAACTTAACTTATCGTTATTTAGAAATTCTTATGCCAATGTGCCTCCTAACACGTTCAAATTTCAAATAATCAGAGCGAAATCCCAGATAAGTCCCAGAGAAAAGGCACTATACGTCTATTTTAAATATAGTATTCCACTCTCGATCGATACAAAGTAATACGATTAAAAATCGTTAACTCTTTATTAACATTTCCCAAACTCGAAATTCTCGTTCCGCGTGAAAATTCTCCTCCCTCCCCTCCCCTCCCGTCCCCTCCCTCTCGAAATAAGAAAAATGTGATTTCAGAGGGAAGCGCAAGATCGCGCGATACACCCTCAATAGACATATTACTGCAATCTCTCTCTAAAAAATTTACATTCACATCGACGGCGTGCAAATGGCAGGCATAATTTCCTCGAACATCCACGAGTGCTAATAATAATTCCTGGATACTCTTTATTCGTGAAGATCAAAGTCAATTCTCATGATTGCACCTTCGTCTGCGTTGCTGTGTAAATTGTGTATCTTCAACGATCGTATTTGGCTGGATCGTTGACTCGCGTGATCACGTGCGTCCAAAAAAAAAAAAAAAAAAAAAGTGAAAATCGTCGAATTTATCAAAAATTTTCGATTCGACGACGAATGATAATCAGCGCTTTCGTACTCGTTGTTGGCAAGCGACAACAATTTTCTTTCCTCGTTCATTTCAACTATTCTACATAAGTACGAACTATGTTATATAGTTAAAAAAATGTTAACTGTATTAGACGAAAGGCCGGCATTTTTTTCTCTCTCTTTTTTTTTTATCCTCCATTTTTTTTCTTCACAATTAAGCCGCTATAAACAATTATCATTCATATGCGTATTTATGTCGTACCAGTGTACAAACGTTTTTCTTCCAAGGTTGCTCGCAATACCTCCTCTCTTTTGTTTTTTCCCCTTCTTTTTCTATTTTTTTTTTTTTTTCCCTCTTCTTCCATCTTCGTTCTTCAGTAACAATCGCAAACTATTGTCGATACGATTAACGCTATATTGCACTAGTTAGAATTATACAAAATATATACCTAATGGTTAGGCTTAGCTTTTTTCTTCTTTTTTCTTTTTTTGTTTTTTTTTCTCTCTTTTCTTTTTCTTTTTTTTTCTTTTCTTTTCTTTTCTTTTCTTTTCCGAAGTATACCATTTTAGGCACCGTTGTCCTGGAATTAATTTGGATCGAAAAGAAGTTGGAAGTTGGAAGTCGTACGTGAGGCAGGAGGCACGGCAGTTCTCGCAAACACTATATTTCTCGCGCTGGCTAATATAATGTTCTATTCTAAAGACGACAGGAAGAAAGCGCTGTGAAAGCGTATCCTATGAAGTTAAGTTGGAAGAGACAGTTTGTTCACAATGCAAAGTCTCTGGAATACTCGAATCGATATCGAATAAAACGGAATTTTGCACGAGGTTGTGGTCGGTCGAAAAAATATAATTAAAAACCGACGGAACGCTTACAAGAGCGAAAACAATTTTTTGATTTAAATTATATAGGATATATATGTATATATAAACACTCGAGTTTTTTTTTACATGTACACGCACATTTCCTTTTCTCGTTATTTGTGACAAGATGGAAGTTTCCTGTATATATATGCAATGTAAACTGAATCTTACCCTTCCCTGGTTAAGTACATAATCATACTTCAGGTACCAAGGATAATCGTAACAATAAACAAGATTTTTTAAACATATATAGTAAGAAAAAAAACTGTAAGAAAGAATTAAAATCTGCTTGGTCTAGTGTAGATTATAAGAATTATAAACATCTGGGTATAATTGTGTTCGGTAATATTGTCAACACTTACGCTACACCACAGTAAAAACTACACGTTTGGTATTATAAATCGATAATACGGCTAATAATACATCGCCTTTGGAAGATCATTGAGTTTTACTTAAAAAAAAAAAAAAAAAAAAAAAAAAGAAATTAATCACATAATTGGAATATAATCTTAACATTCATACGCTGTATACATATACGTATACGTAACCACTACAAAATAATCATCGAATAAATGATTTTTAAGATAAAAAAGATATCCTTAATTTCTTTCTAAAAAATAAGATATTCTTACTTCTATTTATATAAAAATGAATTTTCTAATGAAATAATAAAACCAATTAAACACGTAATTAAAAAAAATGTAATATATAACATTTAAAGAATATTGAGATAATAAAATTTTAAAAACAATGATTTCAAAACAATAAAATCTCCTCGTATATAAAGATCGTGAATTATGGATTGTAAAAAAAAAAAAAAAAAAAAAAAAATTACGATAGCATTGAGAACAAACCTGTACAGATAGCGGATACTGCTAATGGCTAAAGATAGCGGGAAGCTAGCTATGTAGGAACGTATACTATTAAGTAACATATTTAAATATTGGCGCAATAGTGGAATCTCTTACCATATAAATCAGTATCACGTCAATACTTAAATATCTGACGAATAACGTATGTTTCAATTCATTATATATAATATTTTTGGGATACACAGTAGTATTTCTATGGTTAATCGAGATCTTTCACTCCTGTGATATGTCACCCAACATGAAAAATATTATTCTTTGTATTTTCCTGAAAGTAATGCACTTTGTGTTCATTGACTCGTGATCAACCATCGAACGAACGAATTAGATTGAGATTAGATTCCGAAAGATTTATTCAACAATTTTTAAACGTTATATTTATTCTTCTTTGCAACATGAAACAAGCAATAAACCGTGTGTATCTATAATACAAAGATCTGTATTAATATTTTATACACAACTATACTACTGTGTATCTCTCTGCTAATAAATCAGTATATATTCATTACAATCACAATACGCATGACATCCTATGCAAAAGTTCTGGTCAAAATGGAGTAGAGAACTTGTACTATGGTAAGACACGAATCGATGGCGCATAATAATAGGAGGGATAATTCTAGCTGCATAATCCCGAAGGATCGACCAGTCCACGCGCAATCAATTCAGCCGTTGCTGGATCACCTCCTTGTTTACCACTCGAATGCTGAGACGGTGTTTGCTGCGCATGAGGTTCGAAATGAGAACGAACATGGAACATAAATTCAGCCTTGTCTGTGAAATCGGTACGACACATAAGGCAAAAATGCCTTTCAGACGCATATGGCTGCGGAGGAGCCGCCGATCCTGGAAAATATGGCGCTGCGTGTTGTGGTGGAGCCGATGCTTCTAAATGAGAACTGTAAGAAAAAAATATTTAATCATTTTCATCAACTTTTCAACGAATATTTATAATTCGTTGACGTAAATATATATATATATAAAAATTACCGTGCATGCTGCATCCATTCCTCTCTCGTAGCTAATGCTCGACCGCACAATTCACACGCCCAACTAACCGGCTCCTCTTTCAATTTATGTATAGTGTCTTGCCGAGATTGTTGTTGCTGCTGCGATTGTTGTGCTTGCTGCTGTTGAGCTTGCTGCTGCTGCTGCTGTTGCTGCTGATCCGAATTAGGCGCTGAGGGCGTAGAAAGTGGCGCCACTCCCGGTCTGTGTCTCAACTTGTTCATGTGAATAACTAGCTTATCTCTACGAGCAAACGCTTTGCCTGGAAGCAAGAAACGGCCATTACCATTAATTGAACGCAAGCAAATACATCATCGTACTAATGCGAAGCAACAGTTTAAGGCATACTTACCGCAAACTTCGCAAGAATATGGCTTCTCCCCGGTATGAATACGCATATGAATGACGAGTTTGTCCTTACGGGCAAGACCTTTGCCGCAAACGGTGCATGCGAACGCCTTTGTCGCCGGTTCACCCGTATTGGTAGCCTTTGACGCAAATCCCGGACGAGAAGTTACATTGTTCGTAGTTCTCAACGGCTGATTTACCGTGGGACCCCTGCTCCCAAACTGCTGATCCATCGCGCCAGGAAACGGGGGCATCACGCCACCAGGGCGCATCGCTGCCGAGTAATCTGGGGACCTATTTTCAACGTGGCGATGTATCACGTTTTAATATCAATGTGTAAAACAATATAATTAATTGCTCTTTAAAATTTGACGGGGTGAAAGTCTACTTACCATGTTCCAATGGAGCGAAGAACGCGTACACCATCGTCGTAGCCTAGGCCATCGTCAGGTAAAGTGAAGGTCGGATTAGGTGTTTGAGGTGTCGCAGGTGGGCCGGGTCCAGCGAGTCTCGCTTGTGCAGCTTGTTGTGCCATGTGTTGCTGTACAGCGGCATGAGCCACTGCGTGCGCTTCCACATAAGCGGATCGCTGTTGCTGCTGGCTACCATTAGACATCTTGTCCTTGTCCGTGCCCTGTTAATCGTTCGTCTTCTTACGTTACAAGTTCCACGTTAAGATACGAATAATAGAGTTGGATATCGGAACCGGTTGAAAAGGAGAACTGTTATATTTAGAGATTTGCACATAGAGATTTGTAATTACTATAAAATATAAAGCTTGTACTTCTGGGAATTGTTGCTATCGCAATTTATCAATGTAATTGTGCAATATGCGGATCACGCTTCCAAAGATATAAGAAGTTGTGCAAAAATACCAGATTACACGTATTAATTAACTCGTTGCACATTTTTAAAAAATTATTAAATACGAGATTACGTTGTAAAAAAAAAAAATAAGATTGTGGTTAATAAATTCGTTTAAACATTGAAAAATTAAGCAATCAACGTCGTGCAAAGAAACGATGTTTAATGTTTGAGATAATGATTAGTCGTATTCGAAATTTATATGTATATATATATATTGCAAAATACGATCATTGACTCGATACGTCTATGCGATTGCAAAATTGAAGGAAGTCTGTAGGAACAAAGCATTTTGCGTTTCTATCAATTCGAGCACAAAAGCGTAGCAACCCCGAACCCGATATGGGAAAACGATTAATCACGGAAACAGAGCTGAGCTGAGCGTGCACGAAGGCGCACTCGGTGCCAAATATCTATTAACGATAATCGATATTTACCAGAAACTGAGTTTCAAACAATTCTTCGGTTAAATAGAACTTATTCGATTCCTTATGATTCAGCACAGAGAATAATTAATTCGTTCGAATTAAGCAAGCAGGAAAAATGAGAATTCTATGAAGACATTTTTTTTTATGTTAACAACTATCTAAAGTTGAATTCCTCAAGTTGATCGAAGAATTAAAGTCACGTATTTTGTATTTATGGATGGGTAGATATTTAAAATAATTCACGTCATTCGAAGTAAGATAAAATATAACACAGTAAATTGCATAAAAATATTTCTGAAACAGAATTTTTCTGAAATATTCGAATCTATACTTAAGAAAATCAATAAAATGTGAAAACGATTCTTTGAATTCTCACGCAACTAAGCTCCGAAATTTATAAGCTCATACATAACGCGAAAATCTCAAAAATATCATCGATATCGAGAAACTCTCGAGCCACGATCAAAGGAAATGGACAAAAATAAAAATATCTATTATAAAGTGAAGAGAAAACTGTCGAAAATTCTAAATTTCGTCCACGTGACGTTCGTTCGAGACACGAACGTATCATCCTTCGAGCCACGAACATTAGAGAGGATCGTTGTATCGCCGCGAAGCATCACAGAAGCCTGTATCTCCAGCGGAGACGACATCGAATGCATAAAAGACAGGGACTTTCGAAAGAACCGAAAAGATCTGTTCGCGTAGCCTGCTCCGTCAAGGTCCTCTCCGTGAAAGAACGATGACCGAAACGAGAGAGACGGGGAACGAGAGAGTGAGGGTAGAGAACAACCGGGAAGAGACGAGAGGAGAGAAAGAAAGAAACGAAAAGAGCGAGAGAAAAAGGGAGACGGAGAAAGAAGTGAGCTTACAGGGAGGAGGCAGGGACGAAGGTTCCCACAAAAGACGAGCAAACGCTATCGGGCCGATCTCAGAGCTCACGTACCTACACACTTTGTTCCCCTGCAAAGGCCGAGGAAAACCGCCACGGATCGACTCACTGGGTCGGATGTCCTCGAGCAACGATATCACTGACAACGTCACAAGGCGAGCAACTCAACGGCACATCACCATCAGTGTCCATCACACGCGTAGCCGTGTCGCTCGTTCTACTTACTGGGAGTATCCGAACTGGGTGAAGAAGAAAAAAGAAAAAAAAGAAAAAAAGAAGAAAAAAAAAATGAAACGGCCACGAGGCTCGTCACGGGTATCGCGAGAGGCGGTTTCGAGAGCGGAGCACACCAGGCCGGAGTGCGATAACGAATTTAAACGTAACAACGATGACGAGCACGACGACGAGAATACCGGCAACCACGCGCGTTCCTTCTTTTCGCGACGCCACGAAAGAATCTCGCGTTTTACGGGGCAACCGGAGTGTGTCCCGTGGAGCTAGCCGCCGATTCCCGGCGCGGGAGGATGCAAGGACAAAGAGACGAAAAAACGTCTGGTCGAAGCAGAGGGGGTAGCCCTCTAGCGAGAGAGAGGGAGATACGGCGAGGGAAGGAGAGCAGAGAGGGTAAGAAGAAGGAAAGAGAGCAGCGACCAGCCGGCCGAAGAAAGAACGAGCTGTGGTCGGAGGGAACGAGGGAAACGAAGACGGCTTGAGAGAGAGAAAAAAAAAATGTTGGAGAGGAGAGAGAAAGAGAGAGAGAGAGAGAGAGAGAAAGAGAGACGAGATAGCCGGTGACACACGGATGCAGCGCGGCGTAACGATATCGAGTGGAGGTCCCCGCGGAATGCACCGTGGCGACGTACCGTGGAGAGAAAGACCACACAGAGTGTACCGATTGGACGGAAACGAGGCGAGGAGGAAGAGGCAGGGTAACGGAACGACGACACTCGGGTGTAGAGTCAAGTATGCGCGAACTTGGTGTAAACGGGCGAGACTAAGCGCGTCCCGGTGAGCAGGCGAAATTGGCGCGTCTAGGTGCGGGAACAAGCACTGAGCGATACTGAACCGGTAGAAGGGAAAGAAGAATAGGCACGGGAGAAGCGATATGCGGACGAGACGGCGCGGTGCAACGATATCGAGTGGAGATCCCCGCGGAATGCATCGTGGCCGGCGCGACGACGAGAACGCGAGAGGGAGAGAAACGGAGAGAAAAAGAAAGGGAAGATTGGGAGAGTGAGCGAGAGAGAGAGAGAGAGAGAGAGAGAAAAAGGCAGGGACGCCCTAGAGAGGCAAGTATGCGCGCGAAGAGAGACCTTCGTGTATACCTTGTGTCGTATACTCAGACTACCGAGTCACTCGCTTGCCGGATACACACAATGACGGAAGAGAGTAGCGTACCAGCAGTCGACGACGGCGTCGGCGGCGGCGCTCTGCAGTGCGTCGGCCCGCTGACCTTGACACTGACATTGACTGAGCGAGCGACTGGAAGAGAGAGAGAGGCAAATAAAAACAGGCAGAGCAGAAGACGAAAGAGAGACGTATCGTTCTATACGGTATATACGCGCGATTAGGCGAAACTAAACGCGATACGAAATCGTGTCCAACCACCCAACAGTACAAGTACCGTTCGCTTCCTCTGCTTTCTTTGCTCCCTAGCTCTCCTCGGTTGACCGCATCAACGATCAACCGGGTAACGAGACTTCGTCGATCGTTTACGATGGGGTATTCCAGACCTCGAAACAGGTTTTCAGAGGTGCACAGGCCTGCTCCTCGTTGCACCTGTGCCCGGGACAAGGAGATCCAACGGGCCAACTTAGCAAGAGAGGGGATCGAACGATCTTTGGATTGGGGAGCGACGAGACGCGTGGAGGAATAGAGACAGAGGGGAGTAAGTGAAAGAAGGATGAAAAGAGTAGAAAAGACGATGGGAAAAGGAGAGAAGGGAACGGCGACGTTGAAGCCACGAACGAAAGGAAGAGAGAAAGAGGGAACTAGGCGAGACGTCGAAGAAAAGGAGAACTGACTTTCGCTTTCTGTGCGCGACGCAGCCTAGCCGTGGAGCGTCGATCAATAGCGCCGCGACGGTTGCACACATACACACGTACATACACACACACACATATATATATACATGCGTGCCTTTTACAAACCCTCTCTATCCCGACTGCTCGCGTGATCTGTCTCTCTTTTGCCCTATCTGTTCATCCGTGTCTGTATATTATCCCCTCCAACATTCACTATTCTGCACGAGGAGTCGCGTGTGTGAGGGTGGAATTATTGGGATCATGCTTCGTTGGCCAAGCAAGGGGTGCGAAGGAGAGACAGAGAGAGAATCAAGGACCTCGAGCTACCGATCAGCAACGCCCCACGTTCCCTCTCTTTCCTTCGGCCACGGTTGCACAGTTTCGCATGGCCCTCTCACACCCTCTTTTTCTGCGGTCTCGCGCGCACATTTGCCCGCTTATCGAGCAATACAGACAAAATCGGCACGAAGAAGGTGGAACGGACAGAGACAACGTACAGAGAGATGGTACAGAACGCGAGCGCGTGTCGCGTAAAGGGCTTTTTACACCGCTCGAAATGTGGAACTCGTGTTGGCCACGCATTCGACGCATAAAGTCACTTTAACGCGTCATGTCGGAAATTGCCGCGCGAGTTTACGAGCTTGTAAAGAGTCCCCGGTACTTCCTAGAATACGTGCGATCCCCGACTTACGGGGATATAGCCTGATTCCTCTTGGTTATTCGTGTCCGGCTTGCACGACTATAAATTTTCCTATGCCATCCTGGAAAAAATACTCGGTCCCTCTTTCTTTATATATCTATCTTTCTCTCTCTCTTGTTGCCACTGCAAGATACCGCGAGCTTTATGTCAGACCTTTAATCTACCTTTATTAAGCGCGCTGTCTCCTCCATTTGTAAGGCACTTGCTCCCAGTCGTAAACCACGTGCTCGCAAAGATCTTAAACGCGTCTGATGTGTCTCGTGAAATCAATTAAGAGAAAATAAACCGGTGCACCGTAAACAAGTATTCCAACGAGTAGCTCGTTTGTTGCTATATTTAGCGATAACGTTATAAATATACTTTTAACCAGTCTTCGTGCTTTTAAACATAACGTTTTCATTCACGTCAATAGAGAAATATATAGAAATTATATCTCGTATCAAGGATACCAAGATCAAAGTAAATATAATTAAATATTATATTCCAATATTATAATTATTAAATATTTATGAAACTATTAAAGTAAAGTTTTTTAATTTTTTTTTTCCTTTTTTGTTTTAAATTAGATAATAAAATATTTAGACTTACCTGGCTTACCGATGCAGCGAGATGTTTCAAACTATCCGCATAATTTTTTAACACTGTGTCCGTCGTCATACAGCTCACTCGAAACTCGTAAAACATATCCAGTTTGTACACGCATCTCTGGCAAATATTTTTGGGCAAAGCATCCTCTTTCGTTATCTGTAATAGATGTAAACATTTTATTATAAAAAATATATGTAATTTGAAGTATAGGAATAATATAATTATGTAATAAAATAAATATAAAATTTATTTAAAAATCGTTAAATATATCATAATTGGAAATAGATTTTTTTGATTCATTGTGTTAAAATTTTTTTCTCATAGAAAATTGTTCCAAGTTTTCGAAATATTATTTTTTATACAAATAGAATTATAAAATTAAAAAATGACTTACATTTTCACTTTACACATTTTTACTTTCTACTCCAATTTTTGAATACAATATAAACTTTCACTCGAAGCAATTAAAACGTGTCGTAGAAGTTTTTCTTAAATTATCTTTAATAATTTATTTTTAATATTTCTTACATGTACATTTTTAAAAAAGCTTGTAGATTTATAAAATAGAGAAATGATAAATTTAATAACAAATGATTGTAAATATCGTAAAATTCTTCAAATGCAACGAGATAAACGACTTACCACAGCAGGAATGCAGGAACGTATTTTAAATAGCAATTGTCTTTGTTCGCCTTCTTTATCGAAAATTTGAAGTTGATGATTACTCTTCAGCGAACATAATCTGCACAATTCAGCAAAATTGAAATCTTCGTTCATTGCCATTCTTACGATTCACGATTGAACACAAAATTGTTAGGTTATGCTATCTGTGAGATTTATTTCCACACTTCTTCGACCCAGCGAAGATTATTGTAAATGTGACACAGAAACTACGATTCGTTAATGTACAAACGAATAAAAATCGTTCAAATATTCCTAAACGTTGAAAAACTACAAATTTTTAACAAAATTAAGATAACGCCACCATTTCTTTCTCTCCGTTTCACTGTTGTCCAGCGTGCAGGATGCCTGACTCCACATTGTTCGACATTAAACCATCTGGTGGGTGGAGGAAATACTAATAAAGGGTTGTACATGATGGTAAAACAGTTAGAAACATTTATTTTTTAAAATTATTATTTTAATTCTTTTTTTTTTTTAAATTAAAGTTTCCAAAATAAAATTTGTCATTGTTCATTAATATGCAAAATGAATAATTAAACTATTTTGGTAAGTATTTTTATTCAAATTATTATTTAAAATAATTATAAAAATAATATAATATAATAATGATAAAAAATTATTATAATAACCCAAGAATATTGATTTTAGAGATTTATGACATAAAGATAATCAACATGTAACAAGTACATAATTGCATTGCTCATTATTTATTTATAATAAAAGTCAGAGTCAGTAAGAAGTTATCGCAATAAACATTCCTGTATAACATTTTATTGAATGAGTTCATGCAAGAAAGTAAAATTTAAGTAAGTTGTAGTAATAGTCACAATTTATTTTAATTAAACTTAATATATTATATATTATAAAGAAAAAAATAGAATAAACAATGTGGTCCTATCAAATATGTGCAATTATTTGTCTTATTTTTGGTATATACGCGTTTATAACAAATATGTTCTCAGAGGGATTATTCAGCATTAAAAATACTATACTTAAGGTAAATTAATTAATTAATTGATTCGATTTAAATGTATTATATTTATAATATATTTATAATATTAATATTATTGAATTTTAATCTTTATTTTAAAAATTAATTTATCAATATTACTTTTATTGTCTATCAATTTTACTTTGATTAAATAGAGGAATTTGTGATTATATTAATATTCAAATTAATATCAACTATTTTATTGTATTGTGTAAATTAAATAATGATAATTAATAATAATTAATAATTATTCAATATTTTATTGAATAAAATTACATTTTAATATGAAAATTTTAATATAAAAATTTCGATTTTTATATCATTAATATTATTATTCAAATTAATTCATATAATTAATTATATATTTATTATAATTATATTCATATAATTAATTCATATAATTAATCATATATTAAAATATATTTATATATAATTATAAAAATAATATGAAAATTTTTTAGAGGTAAAATATTGATCGCAAATAAAAAATGATATGGCAATGATATAAATACTGATTTCAGAGATTTTATGTAATGTATAAATAATGTGTATAATCGTAACAAATTTATATGCTCGAATGTATGAATAAAATTAGAATCAATAAAATTATTGAGTTTCAGTACAAAACAAAAATGAAAAAACATATATTTAAATACATAATTAATAATTACGAATATTATATCTTTTATTATTATAGGAAAACTAATAATATTATTCAAATAAATAAAAACAAATATAAATATGTGTAATCAGAATATAAATTCAAATAAAATAATAGTAATCATTCATTAATAAAGAAGATATTACAAAATTATCGAATTGCATTATATAAATAGAATTATTTTCCTGTAACACATTGAAAACTGAAGCAATTTTATAATATTAAAAATTTTATTAAAATATACAATGATAAATAGTAATAATTATTTTTTGTTATAATAAAACAAATATTCATAATTTCAAAACAATATATTCCTATTTCGGAATCTTTTATTATCTTTTCATTAGACAAATATACATCTATTTTTTTACTTATGTTTAGAAAATTAAATAAAATGTATCTATTGTTATAATTATAAATAAATATATTTAAATTTATAACATATAGACATTCTAAAATATACTTAGCATAATAAAATTACAAAACAATTTGTAATTTCTATAAATTCCTATAAAATTTCTAATTAATTAATTCATATAGAATAATGATTTTTAGAATTTACCACTCGTTAAAGGTAAAGACATGTACAATGCGTGGATATTACCTGTATCTTTAATCTTTAAATGTTATTTCTTTAATGTTACGAATCCTGATGAAGTGATGCAAGGAGTTAATCCAAATCTGGTTGAATATGGTCCATTTACTTACAGGTAAACAAGAAAATGATATTTTTGAATGATATTTTTTTTATCATTTTTTAAATACATCTCTTGTTATTAACCAAATTTATAAATTAATAAATTTTTTAAAATATATGTTTATGAATATATTTTATACATTTAGAGAAATATTCGAAAAACAAATAGTGGATGTGGATGAAGAATTTGATGAAATTATCTATGATGTAAAATCAACATTCACTTTTGACAAATATGCAAGTGTGAATATATCTAAACGTGATACAGTTACTATATTAAATCCTGCATACATTGGAACTATATCGATGGCAAGTACAATTGGATAAGTTAAGAACTGTGTAAAAATCTTTTCTTTTAGTATTTAAAACATCTCTTTATTTTTTTAATTTTTTCTTTTTTAAATACTAATTTTTAAACAAAATGTACAATTTTAATTATTATTTTTTTTCTAGTTAACCACTTTACCTCCAAATTATATGGATAAATTTGGTAATAATATACCGAAATTATTTCCAAATCGAAACAGTATTTTTTTAAAAGCTAATCCTAAGGAAATACTTTTTGACGGAGTTAAACTTACGTGTAATGAAAAAAAATTCCCTGAATTGAGTACGATATGCAAAACACTGAAGGCACTTCGATCACCTGTCTTAAAAGAAGGCGAAAAGGACGGCGTTTATTATCTTAGTATTTTTCAAAGAGTAAAATCGTATTTCTATCTTTCATAAAATTAATACGTTTCTTAAAAAATTTCATGAAATGAAATTTCCTCAATGATAAATATTAAATATTTTCCAATTGTTATAATAAATATAATTAATAACGAAAAGAAATACGAAATTCGTTACAATTTATATATATATTTCAATGTTATCCATTCAAAATAAATAGATGTATAATTAATACTTTATTTTTCCATTTGATAGGTTAATGGTACTATTCGAGGACGATTTTCTGTTAATAGAGGTATTAATAATATAAGTGAATTAGGTAATATAGCATCTTATAATGGAAAAAGAGTGCAAACAATATGGAAAACTGAAAAATGTAATAGAGTAAGAGGATCTGACACAATTACTTGGCCACCATTAGTAAACCCATTGCCTTCGGTTTTAACGTTTATACCAGATTTATGCAGGTAGATAGATAATAATTAATTGCAAAATATTATTATCAAAAAATCTTTAAAGCAATGATCCGTTATCAAAATGGATTATTACGATTGATTAATGATGTATTTTTGGATATTAATTGCAAAATATAATTAAGATATCTAGTTACATCTTTTATTTATTTTATTTTTTATTAATAATTATTTACGCGTATGATATATTTTAATTACTATCCTAATTATATTGTATGTTATCAAAATATATATATAGGAGTGTGGAAGCGGATTATGATAAGGAAGTTTCGATATACGGTTTAACCGGATCCCGATTCGTCATGAAAGAAAGAACCTGGTTCCTGAACACATCGCAGTGTTATTGTTTAGAAAAAAACAAAGTACCAAATTGTTTGCCGCAGGGTTTAATCGATGTCTCGGATTGTCTGGTAATGTTACGTTACGAAAATGAAGAGATGTCTGTTGTATACGTTCTAAAATTTAATATGTTGCAGAAAGTACCGATAATCATGTCAGAACCTCATTTTTTACACGGTGATCCGCAACTCTTGATGTATGCACATGGCTTAAATCCGAATGAAGATTTACACGAGACATTTATCGTTATAGAACCATACACCGGGACACCTCTTTCTGGACAAAAGAAAATACAATTAAATTTGAAATTGGAAAGACAACCAGTCAATTTGCTTTCAAATATCAGCGAGGGATATTTTCCTCTTTTGTGGTGCGCGAACGTAAGAATTTTTTCGAAAATTACCATATTTCAACATTAACATAAGATATGATACGAGAAGGGTATTTAATGGTTAATGACGATCAATTTTATAACACGTTATTATATTATTAATTTAATTCAAGTATTTTATTCTTTTTCTTAAAAAAAAAACTTTGATCTTTTGTCGTCGTAAAATTTTGCAAAATTTTAGCAAAACGATCGAATATCGATTAATTTTTCATTGTTATAAATAGAACCCTCTTGCGCGATTAATCTTATATTATCGATAATTTCAAAAATTTCATCGGTGCACAACAAATTTTCATACGTAACAACGTTTGGTAACGAAATATGTGAAGTAAATAATTTAGAAAATAATAAATTATAGAAAATTAGAATTGACAAATTATCGTGCGAGAGAGTTCAAATATCAATTTATGAGTTACGATCTTTTGTTAAATAGCGATGCATAAAAACGTGCGCTATAATATGATCACAATCTTTCATCGATAAACAAATTAAGATGACTAACAAATATCTTTTACAGGGAAACACGCCAGACTTATCTGTTATAATATTAACATTTCAATTACTCCGCCTTGTAAAACTCATCAAATTCATAGACGTAGTTCCTTTGATGATTGGAATTCACATGACCATCATAAGTATGTTTTACTGCAATTGTAAAAAACGCAAACGACAATCAACAATTTCAATCGCAGATTCATTATTAATATCATCGAACTCGCAGTCGAATATTGCATGGAGATCTACATAAATTGCGTGATTTCAATGATTTCAATGTTCACTAATTAATAATGAAAAGTAGATACAAATAGTGAATGAAAGATTATGGTATATCTGCGCCCTCTTGCGCAATAATTTATGAAATTTGTAAAATTTATTCCGCAAAATTTCGTTTCTATTAAATTTTTTTATTTTGTTGGATGAAAATTATTTACAAGTAGCTTTTATAGCTTATCATTTATAAAATTTTGCTAATAATATCAGTCTTATTGTTCAAGAGGGTTTTGACAACATTTCGTATCTATTGAATTATTTAAAACGTTAAAAATAATTTGGAAAATAATATTAAATTAAATAATTAAATGATGATGATCAAAAATATTGTTTGTCGAGAAGAATATGTACATATCTCTTATTTCTTATTTATTTTTAATTTTTTTATCTCTAATCTAGCCTCACTATTAATATTTAATATATGTACATATTTCTTATTTATATTATAAAAAATTTAGATAACAAAAGATCTGTAATAACTTGAATTCAATATTTAGAAGTTATTTTTTAAAAAAAAAAAGGAATGATACAGATTTTTGCAAATATTTGCAAGCATAAAGCACCAATCTTATGTGAAGATATATCCAACATTTTTGCACAATTTAGAAATTTAAAAAAAAAGAACAATTGTATTTCTAATTTGAAATATTCACAATAAATACTTGATCACGATATTATAATAATTTTGACGATTAATGATTTGGCTCAATCGATTTATCCATTGTCCTTCTTCAATTCGAATCTTTCTAATTCCTCTCATTTCGATCAAGTTAATTACAGTATTTTACAAAAACTCTTTAGTATAACGTAGAAATAAATACACAATGTACACGAAATTACAATATACATGAATACTCTTAAAAATAAATATTCTATGGCAATACGGATTACATTACATGATAAATTATATTACGATGAGTGTAAGTACAAATGTACAAATATTCAAGAGAATCTAGTCTTGAGAATTTTAACACGTTCACTGCAGACAAAAATCTTTAATTAAAAATCATTAAAATTATCAAATAATTTTTTTGCAAAGTCTATTTTTTATGCTACATCATAAAACTTTATATCTAAACTTGATTTTCAATTTGTATCATATTCTTTGAATCGATATCACATGCGTATTGTTTTCAAACAAATTCGAATTTACCAATAATATATATATATACAATGTAGTATACAGTGAACATATTAACATATTTTAAGAAAATTAAGTCTTTTTTTCCACGTACGCGAATACATTATAAATAAACTTATTTATATAATTTGATTATATCTGAAATAGAGATCCAGGAACCGAATATTAACGCCAACAGAGAGAATATCACAAGCGTACTGTTTTTCCAAAATCTCCATTTGCCTCTGCCAAGATGGCCGTCCCAACAAGAAATTGTTTCAACGATGGCTGGAATCGTGATGCCGAGTATCGAGAAAAATATCGAACCGACCAAAGAGATGAACGGCTCGAGTTCAGGAACGAGTAATGCCACACAAACTGAAATAATAAGAGACGAATTTTTCGAAAATGTACAACAAAAGATATCGTTCTTCTACGAATTTTAATAATAAAAAAAAATTAAAGATCAGAGATCAAATACTGATTGTGAATGAATGCGTCTGACTTTGTTAGCAAATCATTTTTTACGATAAATCGAAGAGGATTATAACTTCCGCTATTAAGAGACATAAGACGTTGAAAAGTCAAAGCACGAACGACGTGAATCACATTATATATGAACTTGATAGATTCTCAATGAAATGAGCACGAGTCATTGAACGATGCTCATGGTTAATAGTGAGTCATGCGGTTACAAAGCCAATGGATATTCCACTGACCCGATCTGGGTGCATCTTCCCATTTCGATTCGCATTTCTCTCTTCCTTTGTTAGAAAAGTATCACGTATGCGTCTGGTACACGTAGTAAAGATCGATTTATATCGACAGATTTTAAATTATGGATATATATAGACGTGGATCGTCTGTCGGCATAGGAGATAGGAGATAATATACATAGTTCTAATGTATATTATCTATACATATATAGAATGTATTAGAGTTACAAAGTGTTACAAACTGTTTTCTTCGAAGTAGATACGCGAGAACTAATGATTTATGATGAAAAACAAATTTTAAGGACGAGTTTTAGATTAGGAAGCGTGTCGACATTGCTTGTCCGTTAATAATTAATGTGTTACAGTGAAAAGTATTTTAGAGAAAGAGATAAGTTAAAAGTAAGAGAAAGAGATATATTGTGCATTTCGCACAATATCTTCGGTGATACGGCACACATTATATAATTTAAGAATGAAAGTAACTCACTTGTAAATATACTTATGCATATTCTCATTACTGTGTGGCACAGGCCTTGATACTTGTGACTACATTTCTCTTTCACAGCTCTCCACATGATATCCATCGGGACGAAAAGTTGTAATCCGTATGTGAATAAAACTGCCAGTGCTATGAGCAATTTTACCGCTTGTCCCAATCTGATAAAATAAATAATAACAGCAACAGTGATATGATATAGTATATAATACATAACAATTTTAAACAATTCGTTCGCAATTCGTTTAATATAATAAAAAGTACTTACATGTCCTCTGTTGGTATATTTAGCGTGATACTCCCCTTGATATCTTCCGTGTACTTCAAATATCCGAACACGCCTAATACAGTGTACAAAGATACCACTATAGTCATTGTTATATTAAGAACACTTGGACAACCAAGGAAGTGGTGAGGATTCTTCATACTATTTTCGACAGGCATCACCTGCAAAAGTGAATTTAATTATCGAATTGAGAAAACAATCCATATTATCAATCAAACATATCATTGTATCATCGTACTCACAACACCGATACCCTCGATGGCAAATAGTACGGTAGCGAAGAACGAAGGCAATTGTTCGATCGAGGCGATTGGCTTCACATGCGACGGTATTTTGATGTCGTTGAAGATATAATACAGAGTCAACGCGAAACCGGTCATCATGGAAAGGTTGGCCACGATAGAGAACGGCACCATGAACTTCAAATTTCGCACTTGCCCCAGCAATAACACCGCTGGTATCAGTGTGAGTATGTACAATCGTATCGGTATTGCCATACCGGTGTGAAAGTCCACCAGCTAAATATTATTAGAGAGAGAAAATATTTTTAGAAATATGAAAATTATTCGTGTATATATATAAAAAAAAAAAAAAAAATTTGGAATCCAACGTGGACGTGTTACCTGTTTAATCGAGGTCGATACGAAAACCACGTATACGCAAGCACCGCCTATGTATGTCGCGCACAATGCGGCATTTACGAACATTCGACTGAAATTAGCGAAAGGCCTGACGGTTTTTGGACCGCAAAGGAACGCAGCTTCCGCTGTCTCGGCATACGTCATCTGGGGTGTTTTCGTACGTTTGCACAGAATATGGGACGAGCGAACCAATATGTGGACACAATGCGCGCATATTAAACCGATTATTATCGTCCCTATTCCGCCGAATATCACCCCGCCATTTTTGATCGCATTCGGCATGGCGAGGATTCCGGTACCGAGGGATGATTTTAATAGATGAGCCAGAGCACCAAAATCTCTGTAAAAGATAAGATTTCTTTTTTTTTTTTTTGTTTTTGCGCTCTTAATTTCGTTTCGAAGAAAAATTGAAAATCTATCAATGGAACGAATAAGTTTTTTAATATCGAGGATCGTGTTTCGATGTTTGATCGTGTTAAAAGAATATAGGTGGAAACAAATTGTGGGATTGTTCATTGAAAATTTGCAGTTTATACCGTTTGTTTATTTAGATTATTATTGTAAGGGATAAATTATTTAATTTACATAGATTATTATAAGAGATATAAGAGAGTGAAAATCGGATATCTGTATAATAAAACGTATTAATTTTTCATACTTTGTTTTTTTCTTAATAGAAAAGCAAAATAAAAATTACTTACGAATTGGAATTTTTCTTGTCACGATTTTCGAAGGGATTGTATAATTCATCCTTCTCGTTGTATCCTTCAATTTCAATGGTGGCTATTTTTGTTCTGATGACATACAAAAATAGAATATATTTTTATTAAATTGTGAAAAGTATGTTTTTATGTTTTATATTTTTCAAACTGACAGTCTCAATATTACTTATTACTTACTATTAGAAAAATTAAAATTACAAACTTATAATTAGTATTAATTAATAAACTTAACAGAAATTTTCTATTAACTCTATCAATCATTGTTTAGTAATAATCCAGTAACACGAAAATTTAGAAATTTTAATTTCATATTCACTGAAGTAAATTTCCAAATAACATACTATACCTGCTATTGAACTCTTTCATGGGATTGCCTTGTTCCTCTTTTTCATTTTTCTCCATGGTGTATCTAAAAAATCATATACACATAAAATATAACATATTTTTCTCGATTATCAAAAATTATTAGAAATGCATCAAGAATTAGTATCGTGTATATACAATTACATAATAACAATGATTTGACATTTTATTTCAATTTGAATTGGGAATATTTGCGATTATTATCTCTCTTCATTAATAACGAGTTCATAAAATCTTCAAAAACAATTTCTGCCAAAATCCAACTAATTATCCGTTTCTTATCTTCATTCTCGATCATCTTATCTTCATATTTGATTGATTATCGTGAGATTGAATTATCGCACATTCAATTATTCGACATAAGCCCATATCTGAATAAACGATCTTAAAAATGATTAAATCCGCCGCATCTGTCTTTCACGTGACCAAATGTCGTTAAAATATCGATCTTATAAAAAAACGATGACGATTTCATTGACAACGTCCACGATAATCTCGATAACGATGTTTGGAAACAAAAGTATTTCTTAAGATGGCCCTTATGTCATAATGCTTACGGATACGAAATATCCATACGATCACATATCTCGTATCAGCGAAAATTTTCCGTACCGATATTAATCTTAATTTTATCAATAAAATTAATACAATAATTTGTAAGAATTTACTTTAAATCGATTAAAGATAGACGAGAGAAAAGAAAAAAAAAAAAGATAAAGAGAAGATCGAACAGTGAAAAAAGGAATTTAATATAATTTTACTTTGTAATTAAAAGTTATAATGAAAAACTTTTGCAGCGTTATGTTAAAAAAATAATAATAATAATATTTTATTACTAATGATGACCTTAAACGAAAAAAAAAAAAAAAGAACGCAATATTTTAAACAGCTTTTGTCTAATTATCCTCACTTTAAAAATTCAAATTGCGTATTACCTATGAATAACCCGATCTATTAACGCCAACAATTAACAAGATAAAACGAATACAATACAACGAATACAAATACAATGTTCGATTTTATGCTTCCTATCACAATGTTTCATTTATCAATTAACAAAGCGATTATCAGAGTTATTATTGCAAAGGAATAATACATTTTTTTTTTTTATACACTAGCTTATTCCGATAGAAACAAATTATAAACATTTGTCGCAAAAAAGAAAAAAAAAAGAAAAAAAAAACTGAAATGAATCATATGGTACTCGACACATGTTGCAATTATTCGATACAAAATAATGACGTATTTTCATACCACTTCTCTATAGTATTCGATATATCTTTGCTTCCATCAAGATTTGCAATCAGATTATCATCATTGGTGATTAAACAAAGTAAAAACGGGAAGTTACAGTTCTTTGTCCACTATTATCGACAATTATTGAGAAATAGAGGAGGCGAGAAGGGAAACGAAAAATATCGTTCTTGTAATTTTTATCTATCTACTCATTTTTTTTTTTTTGCCATTATTATAATTAAATCTATATTATTGTTAACAAGAATTAAAAAAATAGTGCAATTTAAATAATTATAGTATATTATAATATATTATATTATAGTATATTATATTATATTGTTAACAAGAATTAAAAAATAGTGCAATTATATAAATAATTATAGTATATTATAGCATAATTATAGTAATTAAAATTTATAGTATTTTATATATATATAATAATTTATGGTAATTAAAATATAATATTTAAAACTTCGTAGAAAAATCTATAAAAAATTATCAAGATATAATAATAGATTTTAATTGAATCAACAAAGATTTAAGAAAAACATTCCAAGACAATGGATTTCGCAATGGATGCGTGGATTTATTTTTCCTTCTAGATATTTATTTATCCAGTGATGTTAACGATGCGATTCGTTAAATTCATGAGATCAAAGGATCTATCAAGACAAGACTCGTGAACAATTTCCATGGTACACGAAACGTGGAACTTTCTAACATGGGGATGCAGGAAAGGTTCGTGTAGCTAATAAATATTCTCATATAAATAAGGGGGAGGCGAAAAGGAGTCACGAGTAAGCACAATGAGAGTTAAACGGAAATTATGCTTGGACCGTGGTGGTGTCGAGGTACGAATATGGTTAATCTAGTAAGATCTAGGATATCTTGGACTGGAAATGCCGATATCTCAGGATAATGGGCGCACGAATTGTCGTGGCTGCTTTGCGCAAATTCACACGAGCGTGATTTACGAAAGGTCATGCGAGAATTGATTTCCTTTTGTCGTTAAATGTTGCATAATATCCTATTCTATTCTATTTCTATTCTTGGAATTATTTCTTATTAAAATTTTTTTTGTTATCACATTCTTGTAGTATTTTTCCACATATTTGAATCATTCGTCATTTAATAACTTATAATAATTTATGAATTCATAATTTTTAAATAATCGCTTGAAAAGGAAATATTATGAATGGAGAATTTCCTTTTTCTTCTTTCCTTTTTTTAATATATTTAAAAAAATTTCGAAAAATAAATATTACTCTCGATCCAACTCTCGAACGCCAACTTTATTTTACTCGACATTTAAGCAAAATAACTATTTATAACACGAAACAAGTGTATTTCTGAGAAAAAATTCCTCGTATTTCGTTCTTTTCTTTTCTTTTTTTTTTTTTTTTCAGCTCTTTCACAACTGCAAAATTGCAAAGCAGAAACTTTGTCTCGTGACGCTCGAACAGCAATTATCACACTTGGACTCATTCGAGTCAAATGACGATTGAAATTAAATTCGGAATGAAATTTATTAATTCACGGTATGGTAATAAAAGGAAAAAAATTGCACGTTATCGCGCGTAGATGTGTGTAATCGGGCAAACCTCAATTATTATAGCCGAGTTTCCGCGTGTTCCCACCTGTTAACCACATTCCACGATAATCCTATGTTTTAACATTCGGCCGACACAACGTTGCACCAAGGCAATGATAGTCCATTTCCGGTACACGCGGCAGGCACGCGACTCTGTGCTTCGAAGGAAATCTACCGAAGAAAACTGTATCTCCATAATCGATATGCAAATTTTTTTCCATGACTTCACGCGCGTTTCACGAGAATCGAAACGTTTTCTCAATTATTTCTATCCTCTGTGATTTTTTTCTCGTGATTTATTCCCACTTTTTTTATCCTTTTCAGATAAATAGTTATCGAAAGAAAGAGTTTTTGAGTTTTTTCGATATACTATATGTGTTAAAATATCCTAAAATGTAGTAAAATAAACAAATAAGTTAATCAACAATAATGTATCGTCTTTTCTTGGAAAACAGACGTTTACAACTGTCTAGAGATTTTCAATATTTAACTCTAACGTACTTAGGCATTAAAATAGTCGTAAAACAGAAAGTTAATAAGCGTCGAGTATTCTAACGAATGCAAGATATGTTTCTAAAATGGAAGAATTATTTACGTACGAAATATAGTTTTTTTTTTTTTTTTTTTTTTAATTTTTAAACAAGTTCTACATACCGATTATACATATTGAATCGTTTGTCGTTTTTAAAATATGTCTGCGATTATCGACGATAGTTTTATAAATTCTATTTTTTCTAATCAAATATTGGAATCATTCAATTGTGCACGGTTCATACAATTTTCACACGAAATAAAAAAAAAAAAAAATGCGAACGAATAATCTACAGTTTAAGAAAATAATCATTGAATGACAATATTAATGTTACAAACAGCTCATTAACCTCAAGGCTTCCGCAATAAACACAATCGTAAATATTTATAAAGGATTATCTAAACTTATCTAAATATTTTCTATCTACGAAAATAGGCAAGTGAATAATGAACGTTTTTTATGACAAATGAATCGATGAATGAACTTGATCAAAAAGAAGAAGAGAGCGAAATAAAAAAGAAATAAAAACTATCGTTAACTTACGTTTGTATATTTAATAAACGTTCAAACATATTTAACGAGATGAGCATTTTATATTTCATGTTAGAGATAATATATATAGAAATATATATAGAAATAAATATATCGATAGAAATTTTATTCACTTGAGAAAAAGATTTTTTTATTTATATTTTCGAATAAAATTATTTGAACATTAATAATATCGATCGAAGAAAAATTGATACATAAATTTCACAATTGTATTGCAATATTTATGTAAATTTTATATTTTGTCATTGAATTTAAAGTAGTGTGACGTTAACATTATTATTGTTGTAGTTATCGTCAACATTATTAAAAAAGAAAAAAAAAAAAATAAAAGCATTCGAGGAATCGTAAGAAATCAATTGCGAAAATTCATTCGAGGAACATTTATAACTATCTACGTTCCAATGTTTATATAACACGAATTTATATGTCAAAAGAAAAAGATAAATACCTGATTAAAAGTTTTTCGTGTTTTGTTTTTTTTTTTTTTTAATCACGCGTTCGAGCAAACATTATCTTTACAATCACAACACGCAGAATCATTCGACCAATTTTTGCGACTAAAATTCTTCAAATATTAACGAACAAATATAAAAAAAAAAAAACGATTCAAAGAGAAGGATTTCACAAAACTTGAAAAAAAAAACCTAATAATTCTAAAATCTTTAAAATCTTTCTTGAGTTCATTCTCAAACTTTGACACGTATCAATATGAATCTTATTTAAAGTTGTAACACGTCGTGTTTCCAAACAGGAGTACTAATTCGAAATAATGATCAATAAAAACGTGCTCGATAATCGCGAAACGAATCTCGATCTCGTCAATCGTTGAAAGACCAATTTGTTACGTAAGTAAGTTATAATCATTAACTGGTTATAGCCGCTTCGATATCGCTTTAAATGATTTTTACGCGTTTGTTTATGCTATCGATGCATTGGATATATAACAAATGTACTCACGTGTATGTCTTCGATCCTTGATTTTCAGAATTCCAGAATGAAAAAAATCTTTGACAGTTTTTCTGTTTTTTCTTTAAAAAACGATTCTCAATTCACATCCTAGAGCACATCGAATAAAGATCCTTCCTTCCACCCTCTCTCTTTCTCTCTCCTCCTCGATTTTCGATTCGAAAGATCCTTTATTATATCGATCTCCTCCGCCTATTTTATTTTATCTCTCTGAATGAACACTGGCAATATAGCGGTAGATAACGATTTCGACCGTTCCTGTTATTCTCATTTGTTAAAATCTTGGTTACCGTCATGCGATATGATTTATCGATCAACGGCACAGAGCTAAGTAAATCCTCGCGGCTCACAGATGCAATCGAAAGTGCTTCTGTTTCCACGTATCTCCCGGTTGCCGGTAGCCAATTAGAGTTTACCTTATCACCGTGCTGATAATCGATAGAAGCCAGTCTCAAATTTGTACGAGCTCTGTCTGTCGTATCGCCGCGAAGGAAAAACTGTTCGAAACACTTGGAGAAGTAGCAAGATTCCGTACAACTTTCGTTGAGTATTGGATGGAAATTTTTCGAAAAAAAAAAAAACAAAAAAGCGAGTTATAATAACTTTTGTTGAGTTATAACAACGTTGTTGATTCGTATACTTTTTTGCCACTGCCAGCGAAATTGTAATTAAATACTTCAGGAAAAATTCTATATTCTTCTCCAATTATATCCAATTTTTCCAATTGGATAAATCTTTTCTCTCTCTTTCTCTCTCTCTCTCTCTCTCTCTCTCTCTCTATAAAAATCTCGTCCGATTTCGTCGAAGGACGACTTTGTCCACTTCTGATAATTAATAATAAATTTTTAAACTTTAAATTTCTAACTCTTTCGAATTGTCTACTTTTTCAAATTTTCCCTTCCGTAGATTTTTCTAATTTCCTTCAACCCAGAGGAGATTCCTTCGAATCCCGTGGGAGACTTTATGGATCCAAAATCAAAGAGTTCTTCCACTTTCGATGAGGGAAGAGGAAAAAAGTTTCTCGTCCCAAACTTTATTACTTTTCAAAAATGCGCACGGAAAATCTTCCAGTCGAAATCGATCGGTCCCCCAAGGATAGTAAGGATCTCCTCGTTCTCCGAGGAAAACGGCGGTGGCTGTTGTTTGGTGGACGGCAAAAAGAGGGAACGCGAAGCAAGGGAAATCCGCGCGTGTAACGGTGACAGGCTTCGTACACGACTGGCCAGGTTTTTTCGGCGTTACGCAGGTATATATACGAAGCAGGCTTGTGCATAGACGCGCGATCGCTCGTGTCCCGCTAGAATCGACGTCGCGAGTTGTGGGAGGGGAGATAGAGGCCGTCCTCCTAATAAGCTCTATGGGACGAATTGCTCGCGAAAACGCGTCGTCGTCGTCGTCGTCGTCGCGCTACCACCGAGTCGCTACGATCCTTAAAGCATCGCGACGATCGACACAGGACTACTGTGAAATTCATTCCGTGAGTGATCTCATACGATCCGCATTTCGTTCCCTTTCACCTTCCATCCGTCTTCCTCCGTTTCGATCCGTCCTCCTCGCTTCGACCAACGGCCAAACAATCCCTCCATCGATCTCCCGCGTGTCGATGATCTCTCTCTCTCTCTCTCTCTCTCTCTCTCTCTCTCTCTCTCTCTCTCTCTATGCACTCTTTTTCCTTCGAAAGAGAACTCCACTCGTTTCGACCTCCATTGTTTCCAAGGTTTGGTGCATGATGAATTGACGAGAGAATTTTGAATTTTCGAAGGAGAGGATTTTAGGGAGGAGGAGCGATTTTGGATTCGTGTTGGGGGAGGGGATGGTGGAAGAAGTTGCAAGGGAGGCAAGAATAAGAGGGTTTAACGTAAAACGTATGTGGTTTTGATGCGGAGCGAAATGAGAAAATTAGAGTGTGAAAGGATCAGTTTTGGAATTGAGGAGAAAGGGAGGGGAGATTTGAAAAAAGTAATTTTGAAGGAAATTTAAGAATTGTAATGGATTGTAATTTTTTAATGGATCGCAATTTGAAATTTGATAATTTTACTTGAATAGTTATTTATAAAAATATTCACAGCGTATAATTTCAATGTGTACTACGTAACAGATATTCATTCTTTCTGGGTGAGTAAGTGTATGTCGCTTAATGTTTAAATTCTAAACAAGTGAATACAGTGAAATAGGTGGACGATTGTGTCACGATTAATAATGATTCCATGTAAAAGATATTATTTATCATACATTTTTTGTTTTTTTTTTTTTATATTAAACTAAACGTGCGTTATCGTAAATTGTATCGTATAAACAAAGAAGAGAACAATGGAATTATATAAGAATTTAAGTTAACGCTTCTTTGCACATCTACAATTTATTTATATTAAAATTTCGTTGTTTATTTTAATGTAAAAAAAAAAAAAAGTATAAGAAGAATATCGAAATTATGAATTTTTTTGACATTCGAGAAAAAAAAACAATGCGAGACGATGTTTATTTTTTACGTTCTAAAAAAAATATAAAGGAATTTAGAGCCAAATATAATTTTTTTTTTTTTTTTTTTCTTATAAGAAAGTGTTAATAGACAAAATTGAAAAATACATACGCGGTTTTTATACGCGAAGATCGTTTCAATAAAAACGATTAGCACAAATGCATTCGTATAATTGCTCGCGTAAATATTCAAATCTATGCTATGAATATTAAATTATTCATGACTCAATAAAAACCGCGTGGGCTCCAAGCATTTCGATTTATTATTTTTCCATGATCTACAGATCTTTTCCTCACGATGATGTAATTAACTTGATGTAAGTAGCTAAGCGTAAGTATCAACTCACATTCATAAATAAAAAAAAAAAATATCAATAAATATCAATATTATATTTTTACAAATATATATTTACACATAACAATTGAAACAATATCTTATTTATCTTTGTATCATTGTTTGTTATATTATTCTTGCTTCAAGTATTTTCTAACTTTCCTCTGTATTTTATATTTAGATTAAATAATAAACAAAGGATTAAATCAATAAAACAACAACGAATGAAATTTGCAGTTAAATTGTACCGTAAGATTGTACACTTTTGTGTTGCAAAATAATTTATCGGCTTGCAAATCGGTTTTGCATTTTCTTTGAGTCCCTTCACAGATGCAGCAAAGAAAATTAGTGCCATTTTTATTAATCAACTTCGATAATCAGCATCTTTTCTTTCTCGTATCGTATTCATTTGTATTCTTTGATAATCCTTACTGCACTCTCGATTATTCCAAAACTCTATAAAATACAAATTAAAGGAAATAATCGAAATCGACCCGAAAAATTTTTCGTCCATATTATTTTATATCGACGATTTATACAAATTTCCAATCCACTCGACTGGAACATTATCTGGATACAGAAAAACACAGGAAATCAATGTTCCAGCGAACACGATTTCAGAATAATTTTCCATTGCTTAAACATTCATTAGACTTCTGGCGTGCGGATTAAATTGCAGATCAAACTTTTGGCATTTTATTTTTCACAGCTAAATAAATAAGTAGTTGAAGTTTTTCTTCTTTGCAAGTTTTTTTTTTAGTTTCGAAATAATTTACATTCCCTCGTCGTTTCATTACACTCGAGACCATGACTAGATTGTTATTTTGGATTAACTTTGGAAATAACATAAAATAGCTAATACTAATTATCGTATGACGAAATCGAGAAAATGCAAAATGTCTTAGATGAAATGTCATTTTTTGATTTCTCATGTAATTGCACTTCTCAAAGTTCTCATACACCTTATAAAAATTTAAATAATGGCATTTAAATCTTTGAACTCAAACCTCGTTACTTTTGATTTTCATTGAAAAAGATATTCCATTGTTTGACTATGAAAAAAAAAACTAATTTAAATTATCAGATAAAAAAAAGCAATATTGCATAATAAATAATAATTATGTTATGTTAATTACATTAAATTCTAATAATGGTGTTCGATATCGAGCATAACATAACTATTAAGTTTATAAATATACATATATTATAAATATCGTTACTTGCAAATGTTAATTGATTAATTAATCTCGATACACGATTTTCTACGATATTGTAATATCATGTAGATTACACAAAAATTCGAACGATCAACAAAAAATTCGTGAAGTACGCGGAACATGAGAATTATGAAGTTTCAATACTTACGAATAACACCATCCATATTATAAAAATAACAATGTTTTTTGCGAGAAGAAATCGAGTGGCAGTCTCCCATTTCGTCGCTGTTTCTATCACTATAGGGATCAATACTATAATCGTGCTCATGCTTAACGCTGCAAGAAATCCTAGTAGAGGCAACATTTGCGGAATTGTAATTGCCAATATTGCTGCGAATATATATAACAAAAATAAATCTGATAATTTTAATAATGTATGATCGATTTTTTTGCTATTATTGTGAAATTATATTTTTTTTTCTTTTTTCTTTTCTTTTTTTTGTTTTTTTGGAAATTGTTTCTTTTTAATTTGACGACCATACAGTGTATTAATTTTCGATCATACATGTAAAATTCGATTCTTTAAGAGGGAATTAAAATAAAAAAAAAAAAAAAGAAACGCGTTGTAATTTGTAATTAATTAATTATGCTTACTTGTTACTGTTGCTCCAATTATACGGAAGATATTTTCATCATAATGTTCAGTTATTTTGCCAAATCTTTTTTGGATCTTGGGCAATATTATCGAGACTGGTACAAAATAAGCTATTCCAAACGAGAACGTAGCAGCCAGGGCAATGGTTATTTTCACTGTTTGCGTGAGTCTGGAATAATAAAAAAATAAATTTTATTTACAAAATATGATGATTTATATATATCGAGTGTAATTTAATTTTTTTAAATTCAAAATATTAAACACAGACATAAATTTGTTAAATGTGGAATTGATGTATGTACAAAATGTTGGAATATTTTATTTTAGTTTAAAGAGTTGTATTTTGCATAGATAAAGTCGCAATAGATAAGATACATTCGAGTATGTTTAAACGCTTAAACCTTGAATATATATATATATATAAAAAAAAGAAGAAGTTATAATTAAAGTTATAATTAATGTTGCTATTTCATCGTTAACGAGAAATTATCAGTTTTTTAGAATGATTCATAAACGTGACGATTATAAAAATAAGAAATATTTAAAAAATAAATTTATGTTTTTATAAAAAGAAATATATAATATATTTTTATAATAAAGAAATATTTCAAAGAAAATATCAAAGTGAACAAAATATAAGTAACAGTGATAATATTAATCGAAACTACAGTATAGTAAAAATTATTATTTATATAATTATAATAGAATTAGTAGAAACTATAATATACTTCAATATCATTTATTTTCTAGTACTTAACAGGTTTTTATAGAAACAGTTATCATTTCAATAATTATATTAAACAACAGTCTGAAATATAACCAAGAAGTCATATATGATGTACATATTTTCGAAACAAAATTGATGGATGTACTTTGAATGCCAGATGTTCAACGTAAAGAACAAATTCTTCGAATATGTTTTACAAGATAACTTTTACAAAATCTTCCACAAAGAAATAAATAAAAGATAAATGATGTTGTATATCCAGGATGATATATATATATATTTATAATAATTTTTTTGAAAGATAATAAATTTTTATGCTAATAAATAAAAGATCAAGCAAATGTTAGTATACGAGTATTAGTATAACTAACGTTTTAATAAATAAAATAAATTTTCTATGGAATTGTTCAATTTCTCTTCTCGTATAACCATATACCAATACGCAATTATCAAAACTGTTAATGTTGCAAAATTTTTCTGGAATAAATCTCTTTGAATCTTTGAAAAAATTACGAAAAAATTAAAAATAGAAATAGAAATTCTTTTCTATCAAATACCATTGAAAATGTTTCAGTGCATATATACGTGTGTGTACAAATATCGAAGTGAGGATAGATAAGAAAGTATAAAAAATATCACGAAGTACGTGTAAATAGTGATATTAAGATTTTCGAGGACATGCATACGGCCTACATACCAGAAAAGATTGAACGAATTGATGAAGAATAAATCGATCCAATCTTTTCTTTTTCTATCAAGATTGAAGAGATTAAATGATTAAGAGATTGGCGATTTTTCAAGATAGTTTTCGAATTTTTCCATTAATTTAAAAGACGAAATAAAAGTATTTAATGGAAATAAAATGAAATAATTAATGAGAAATAAGAAAAAGAAATTAAAATTGTTATTGTAATAATTAAAGAATGTTAATGATGATTACATATATTTTCAAACAACAATTTGAAAGATTTTTATTCTTCTTGGAAAAGTTGTATCTCTATTGTATCTCTATAATTTAATACCTCTCTTGATAAGAAATAAATTTTAATTGATAACGCACAAAAATTTAATTTTACTTGATATTATTAAATTTTAATTAAATATTTTTATACGATTAAAGAATGTTATCTTTTCTTAATATTTGATGCTAAAATGAATAAATGAATTTCTTGTTAGAACTTCATGCTATTAAATAAATTTTTCTAACGATAAAAAAAGTTTAAAGTTTAGATGATAATCAATTCGATTGTTAATATTACTCATTTTAAAAAAAAAAAATTAATTGAAACACATCAAAGTCATCCTAGTATATAAACGTGTATACATATATCGTGATAATTTTCAATGATCATTAAATCCTTTTCATATAATTTATTTCATTATTAATTTTTTTCAAAGGAATGTTAATCATATAGAAGGAAAATATATACGGCAAAAAAAAACATCAACGATATTCCAAGAAAAAATTTTATTCTTCTCTGTATGGAAAATTACAGTAAAAAAAAAATTCTTTCGAATAAACACTAATCGATTAATAATTTCTACACTTCTGCTAAAAAGAATGTATCGATAATTAATTTCCTTAACTCATATCAATTGCGATGCGAATTTGAAAAATCATCATTTGACATCTAATCACTGGAAACAATGCATTATCATGTAATCCGAATTTCTATCAAAAAATACAAAAGTCTCCAGCTGTTCTTATTGTATTATTAATCTTTGTCTAGTCTAGTCACTTGACCTTTCATTTCTCATTCGATCATGAAGAATTTGTGCATGATTTTGAATATAACGTGATTATATTAAAGGAAATATCGATAAGATATTTTACGTAGGCAATTTTTTCGTATTACTTTGCGAAATGGCGATTAGTTCATTATCAGATTTTTTTTTTTTTTTTCGTACTTAAAGTTTGATTTCGTAATTGTTTCATCAAATCGTGAATTTCATGATATTTCATGTTTTAATTAGGATAAGATAAAATTTGAACATAGATGGAATTTTTGCATGAAAATATTTTCATTAAAAAATATAATGTGCACATTACAATATGCAATGATATCCCAATGAGATATTATAAATATAATACAATTAAATATAATAAAATATGATAAAATTATATTCGATATAATATAATAATTTCATAAATATATTTTATTGGTATTAAGCGAAATAGAAAATAAATTTAAAAAATGTACAATAACTTAGGTATGATTAATTGCACGAAATATTATATCTTCAAAAAAAAAAAAAAAAGAAAAAACTAAATCATGTTTCATTTCATTCCACTTTCCATTATCTTCCATTAAACAAAGTCTGCGAATTTTTTAGCCGATATACGAAATCGATAATCTTAATTGGATAAAACTTTTAGTCTAGATTAATATTTACTATACCGAATCGTAAGTGATAATATTATTAATCAACATGATATCGCTTATCTCCTCATGTTTCTTTATAATAATTTACGGCACAACTAATTATTCTTCGATCACTCAAAAGATTTATATCGTACATTTTTCCTCAACTCAATTTATTAACGATACAATTGATAAATCTTGTAACAAAAATTATTTTAAAGTGGAACGAAATCAAATTTATAATAAACGGCCATCCGACCGTAAAATTAAAAAAAAAAAAAAAAATTACGTTTCAAGATCTTAAATGATTTCCTTGGTATCGATTCCTTCGACTGTGAAGATTTCAACAGGTTGTAGCAATGATTTAAACGCGCCACCCGTTTGAGGATGCAGTACCGTGTTGCAAATAAAATGATCTGCATGCTACTTCCATCCTCAAAACATGTTCTTACGTGCCACTTTCTTAACGTGTATGAATTATGTATGTTGTGTTTCATTCACGTACACACGCCGCTTATTATTTTAGAAATTTAGATACGCCACTGCTTACGAAAAGATATTGATCTTTTAAGGAAAATAATGTAAATATCTCGATGACATCTCAATAGCGGTGTGAAGGAATGAATGAAAAATGAATAATTAATCGAGTAGTGTAATTATATAATACGTTAATACGTAACGTGCACAATGTTTGTTTGACGACATTAAAGCTCAAGTTAGAAGGATTATACAATATTTTGATTTTTCATGGTAATGTTAAGAAATTATAGACATCTTCAAATTCTCGAGAGGACATTGATATTTCGATATACGTGAAAACATATCGATATATAGATAAAATTCCATTTCTGTATAATTTAGATTTTTCTCTATTCTTTTTCGTGAAAATAAATGCATCGTTTCAATAATATAATATTGACAATAGATAATACATATTTATCTTTACACTATGTGATAATACTGTGTATAAAAATTACTTTGATAATTTGATTGAAAAGCAGTTAGAAAAGTAAATAAATTTTTTCCTTTTCGGTGTATATAATAATATTAATATTAATCTGATTATTAAAATAATTTAAATATAGTTTTTTATCATGATTATTCGATTTATGATTATAATTTGAAAAGATTTCTTTCGAGCCTAATTTATTTGAAAAAAATACAACGTGCGTTTTCAAATTCTTTGTTATAATTGATTTTCCTCCTTTTTCTTCTTAGAAAATAAAATTCAACTTTTTAGAGAGAATTGTATATATTTACACAAATATCAAGTACGTAATTAAAGAATTATCTTAGTACATATCTTAGTACATATAAGTACTTTCATCAAGTATATATATTTATATTATACATAGTACATATCAGTTTGGAATATTACAAGCAATAAATGTATGTTCGGTATTGAGGAATTTTATCTGGATAACATTGTTTGCAATATTTCAATGTAATGATAAAGATTTTGCTATATCACTTATAAACTGTACTTATTATTAAATTCTCTATATTCTATTAATTAAAATAATAAAAAAAATTAAAAAAAAATTTAATTAAATATCGTTTCTGTTTTTATTTCTATCAATTTATAAATAAAAATAAAAGATAAATATAATGGAATTTAATCCTGAAACTTTAAACTTATTAATCATTATAAATCACTAATCAATAATCTATTATACAATATTTCATTATATTATTTTAATCCCATTTAGACATCTCAAAGTCTTTGAATAAGTACAATAATTTATCTATGAGTTAATTAATGATAAATAAAGATTATTACATCATTATTATATTAGTTTCATTGAGATTAGATAGTTTATTAAATTATATCAAAATTTAATCAACCTTTTTACTAATAATAATAATAACAAATTGCACAATAAACAACTAGTTCTTGGTTCTTGATATATAAAGTAATTAATCAACAGCGTGTTAAGAGAAATTCATTATCATCTTTCATCATTATATATTAACATCATTATATATTAACATCATTATATATTTTGAATATTTCATTTAAATACATCATCTCAAATATTTCTGATGCAATTAAAATTTCACGAAAGATTGAATTAAAATAACATTGATCTTAAATTTCATCAATTTAAAATTTAAAGATCTAATCTTCGCATATCTAAAATTAAAATAAAAAAAAAAAAAAAAATGAAATCGAAAACCCATAAAAATGAAAAACAAAGATATCAACTCACGGTACATCGACGGGTAGATTCTTGACTACAGTGTCGTAGACATCGTACATATATTTGTTGTAACCGAGGAATCCGAATGTCGTGTACAATAAGATATTAAACGATGCATTGAGTATTAACATTCGTGGCAAGTTGTGCGGAGTCCTCATCCTGTTCTCGAGCGGCATGGTCACGGTCACGTTGTGCATAGCGTTCAGGAATAAGTTGCAGTACGTAGGGATTGGGATTAGTTGAGTGAAAGTTTCCAATCTGTTCGGATCAGGAAAATCCTCGATGAGATAATTCAAGGTGACGGCAATGCCTGTCAGTATGAATATGGAACCGAGCATGGTCAATAGCGCCAGATACTTGAATTTTGGAAAAGCAAATAAACAGACAAATGGATACATTCCAATTACGTAGAATCGAAGATTCAATTCGACTTCGGAGAAATATTCGATCATCTGGAAATTAATGGGATTGATCATTTCGTCATTTCGTCGTGTGAGATAATTCTGATCTAATACGTTCAATGCGAGTGATTGGAATAAAAATAATAATCACAAGGATTTCCTATGACGCATTATGAAATTTAAAAAAAAAAAAAAATGTGAAGAATAAAAAAATCTTATCCATGTATCCGATTATTCTTTTGCATTTACGAGTTCAATAGAAATGTTGTCGTTTGTGTGAACAATTTATTTCGAATTTATTTATATTTTTCGATATTTTATAATTGATATTATTGGTATTATTGGTATTGAAAATTATTCTTGTGCGTCATTGAAAATTAATATCCGCCATTCGATTTTTTTTTTACCGCATTGAACGTGTTAAACATATCGGTGTGAAGATCCATTGAATTCGTATGTATCGACAACGAGCTCGTATTATTGTATATTAATTTATTGAAAGATGTTACGTAGCATATCCTGCATGTTACAGCTAAGATTCTGTGTAAATAGTTATCATGCGTGTACCATATGTTTCTTATAATTGATCATCCAATAAAAATGATAAATGACCTACTAAAAAATTAATGATGGCTATTAAAATTTACCGAATTGCTGATTATATTCTACCTTTGAGATAAGTACATATGTTTTTCTTGCTTCTATACATAATCTTTTCATACCTTTGTGAATATGTAACTTCTATGTCTTTTACAATAAATTTATTTTTACACACAAGGATAAGAAGACGAGAAAGTCGAATCTTATTATCGTTATCATAGCATCTTTTCTGCAATAGAGTTAGTATATATTGGAGTATTGTTTTTTCTTTTTCTTTTTGTTCTTTTTTTCTTTTTTTTTTTTTTTTTTTTCTTTGAGCACACATTTCAAATGACCCAATTTCTTTTCAAGTGATTAATTCAAAGAATGCAATATGTGTAAATACAATTGATATAAAGAAACCATACGTCTCATAGCTGTTTTTGACATGAAAAGAATTTATGTCAAAGTCGTAACAGTACTTCAACAAACAGTTTCAAGGTGTAAAGTATTTATCTTAAATAAGCTTTTGCATGGCGATAAGATTTAAATGCTAAAATTAGCGACATGCAATTTCTTTAGGACAAATAATAAATAAAGAAATTAAATACGAATTTAAATGTTGAGTCTATTGAAATTCGATATATTATGCAGTAGGAAATCCGAGTATTCAAATTAAAATCATAGCATAAAGGCAAAACTTCTCTTTCATCATTTCTCACATCATTTCAGAGTGTGCACAATTTTAGAAATTTCAAATAGATTTTTTTATGCATGATTTTCTCGTTTTAGTAAATGCCAGTAAATAAAACATGCTGCAGTTCGACACTCGAAACAAATTTACGATTTGTCTCACATCTTTTCCTCAATTATGCACGAGGAAGATGATGCACATGGAATTTCCAGATGTCTTTTAAAGAATGTCAGTAAACTAATTAAACGTCTGTAGTTTAAAACTTATAGAAACTCGCTGATTAATTATTATCTTCGTTACACGTGCGAGAAATCTAATAAAATTCTCGAGTATGTTTTTATGTAATGTTATAAAAGTTATGACAATTTTGATTTCTAAAGTGAAAGTTTCGTAAACCAATAGAAACGACTGAAATCATAGGAATATTTTTTTTCGATATCCATCGACGAATCAATAGAAATGAGAAACAATAATGAAAAAGCAAGGTTGTATTCATTGAAACAAGAAATTCTATTTAAAAATTTTCCAATTCATTTCCTTTCTTAAATATTTTCTTTATTATCAAACAGATGATGTATCGTAACTTTTTTTAACTAATTAACTGTATAATATTGAATTTATAAATTCCAACAATTTAATATATTGAAATTATAATCAACACATATATGTTAATATTTTGTATTTAATAAAAATCTGTCTGCATAAAATATTTAAATATATGAAAAACTAAAGAACTTACATTAATTATTTAAATTCTATATAATTTGAAATATTTTTACTTTAATAATACTGCTTATGATTAAAGTGATTAAAATAATTATAACAATCATGAATTATCTCTCGCTTAATTAAAGATTAAATTTTTTAAAAACTTAGATAGTCGTAAATTAAACACTAAGTATATCAAGTACTAAGTATATCAATTGATTAGATAGCCAACTTCAACGATACTTCTTCGTAATTGAAAAATTAAATTAACCGAATGTGGTTCTAATTTGATGATCAAAAGCTATAAAACTAAGAAAAAAAAAAAATCATTGAAATCGACATCGATTCGTCGATGATACGGAAAAATAATCTTTCGAGAGTTAAGCCTTCGAAGCCTAAATGAAAATCGTAAATGAAATCGTTGCTCACTTGCTGGAACAAAGTGGACGCATAAAGGATGGATATCGTGGTACCCTGCAAATGTATGAGGCAAACGACCACATTAATCAAAACGCCGAACGTTCTTCCATACTTTTGAATCTTCAGTGGACCACTGAGAAACGAAGCCTCTGCTGTTTTGGCGAAATCCAACATCGGTACGCGATTGCGCCTGCACAATATCTGAGAGCATTGCACCTGCGTTCAGAGAACTCGTTTTCAGACGTATATTGCCTGTATCTAAGCTATTGTGCCGCGATTTCCACAATGGACTAAGCTTTGTAAATACGACACGGCCTTTCCTCTGAAGCAAAATATTTGAACATGAACGAATTTTTCGACATTATAAACATGTTGTTACCTACAATCTATATTTTCCGTAAAATTGGTAAATATTGTTCCTATTCGCGTAATATTTTTCGCGTGTAATGATTAAATGAGTAACCTTGAATGTTAAGTAATAAAAAAGATTATCTATTTAAGTAAAATTTTTTAAGAATTTTAAATAAGATTTTTTCTTAAACGCGTTAATATCTCTCATCACTATCAAAATTATAGAATAAATATTTTAAATTATAATTCTATTCAAATGATGTTTTTATTACAAAATTGATAATTTTGAAAATTGGAAAATAAATGATATATAAAAAACTAAAATTATGAATTATAATATTTCTGAACTAAAAACAACTTTAACTTTAACGTTTTTACACGTTATTTGAATCAATAATGAAGTTTAAAATTAAAAATGTATATTGGATTTGAATTAAATTAATATTGGATTGAATAACTTAACATACTTTATAGATTGTAAATAACAATATATTTATATACAATTTATATCGGAAAATTTAATTGATTCTATGTAATAAGTATATGTAATTCATTTGTTTAATCATACTATAAATCAGATAGATACAGATTCAAAGTATTGTTCTTTAGTCATTAATTTATTTCATTTAAATATTAATTCTTCTTTTTATATAATGATTTAAAAATATTAATATATACAAGCATTTAATTCACTATTCCTTGAAAGTTAATAAACAAAAAGATTTATAAATTATACTCTTCTATTTTCATTTTTTTTGTTATTTACTTACCAATATATAAATCGTGTGCATGTACAATGTACCAACAAAGAAACCACAAAATATTGCCACGATGTAACCAGTTCGTCTATATCCATATGGCAAAAAAAATATACCATTGCCCAAAGAACATTTGAATAGATGCAGCAACGCAACGAAATCTCTGAAATATTTAATATTTTAAATTAAATATAAAAAGATATCAAATTTAATGGATTCAATGGAGAAGAAAATATTAAAAAAAAAAAAAAACAAGCAAACAACTAATTTAATATTAATTATCGTGATTTGATGTCTACAAATTTTTTTATAAGAATTTAACTTCATTTTTTCATTCACTCAAATATAGAATTTCTCATAATAAATTCATATTCTTTTTTCTAATACTACAAAAAATACTAATTACAAAAATTGAATTTTTGAACTTTGAATCATTTTGAATGGTCCAATTTAATGGCTATACAAAGATATCAAAATTAATTTTTCATCAATTAATATTATATCTATTAAAGAGACAAAAAATAATGAAAAATATATTCCTACGATGTCATTGCTTCTGGTGCACGATGTTTGATGGGATCGTACTCTTCTTCCTGATTCAGATCTTCCATACCTTTCACTTCTGTGTATCTGTCATTGACAAATAAACGAAGAGGGAAATAAAGAACGTTCCATAGTAAGTCTGGGTTAACCTCACTTGTCGCTTATATCATGAGTTCCTTACAGAACTCTTACAAGGTCCTTCCCCTTCTTTTTTCTTCGATGAAATATCCGGAAGTTTCGTTCCTGGACTTCCAACGATGATACGCGAAGGCAGTTGAATTTCAATCGACGACCTCGTATACTGGCGGACAATAACTCAGTTCTGTCATTTGACCCATCACAATCTCTAAATTATTTTATTACAATATGATAATACCATATATCGGTGTTAATGGCGATCCTCGAATGAGAAAATAAATCTTTACGATCCTTTATTTGATAAGGAATCGATATTTTTTATTATTGTTTGGATATACAGAAAATGATCGTTTTTCAAAGTGTCTTCCTTCTTTTTTTGACTTTTATTATATTATGAATTACCTATATTCGATAAATATTACATTTAAATTAAAATTGATTTTTAAATTTTCAAATGGATAAGTATTTATCATAGAAATGTAATTACTGTGTCCTTCGATGAATAGATAAGGAAATAATTTTCTGCGGAATTCTTGTCTGCTGCTAAATTAAGTTTCGATTTCCTTGTAAATTAAATTAGCCAACAATTTATTTTTATTTTCGTAGATTTATATAGTGCACTGAGGATTTGAATAAGATAAATCATTTAAAACAATAGTCTTTCTTATCGTGAAAACATTGAATGAGAATTATCATAGATATAAAAAAAAGATTTTCATTATAGCTTAAATTTTTAAATTTCATGATTTAAATTTAAAAAAAATATAAACAATAATTATAACAACAATAAAAATGAAAATTTAATAACCTATAATAAACTATAAATTTGAATAAACTTGCAACTAAATTATCAATTGACATAAAAAATATAAATATATTTAATATTATAAATTTTCATTCATTTACAATTATTACTTACGTAATTACTAGAAGAATTATATTATTCATTACTTATGTAACTTACAGAAATATAAAAAAGCGAATAAATATGACTACGATAAAATAAGATAACTATGTTTTAACAACTTGAACTTAGTTAAAATTATTTTCTTGTAAAAATATCGACAATTATACTGATAAATAGTATGATAAACGATAATGAAAATCCTTGAATAAAAATAATTAACATTTCAGTAGTTTTAAACGCAACTAAAAAAAAATCTAACCTAACTTTAAAAAATTTTCTATATATAAATGTATCAAATTTTAATTTGACAAATTAATAATAATACATTGAACAATCTAATAGAAAGATAAATTTATCGGATAAATATCATTTAAATCAAAATATTCAATTTCAAACATTCAATCAAAATGTATAATTTCCAATTGTTGGGGACAATGGAAAATCACTTGCGCTATGTAATATCGTATTTATTAATCGGATCACATTATCGCAGATATCGTGTTACACAGATTTATCTGTACATTTAAACTAACTTTTTTTTAAATAATTCACGATGCCGTAATTACGTATATACATATACAAATTGTGTCGGATGTATGTCGATAATAAAACAATCGTTCTTAGTCATCGGTGGCCGCATGGTGGCGTGATGGCCAGGGAACCTGATGGTAAGTCTAGTGATCAAATATAATACAACGACAATGAAAGATAATTATCATCGAGAAAAAAAGGAAGCTGCTAAAGTCGACACAGTCTATTCAACAATCTTTCTCGCTCTCATTTTCACAGTCGTTAATTAAAAGTATAAAAATAATAGCCTCCAGTTGGCACACTATTACAGTCCGCCAACTGTACACACGCGAGTATGGAAAAATTGGTATCTGAGCATTTATCGTACTTTTCGCCTCCTTTCTTACTTTATTCGTATTTATTATTCGTTTCTTATGCGTTTGCATTTCGAGACACAAATACGGCGGCTAAAAAACGGAAACTTGTCTCTCAATTCACACACGGCATTTTAGTTTCATTCTTTCTCTCTTTCTCTCGCGCGGTCATTCACTCGTCTGCTCTCTTTCTATTCGCGTAAAAATAGTTAGGCACTAAAACAATAATATAATATAGTAAGTAAAGTTCGTCAGTCCTATGTGAGTTTCTACAAAGTTAATCACATGTTTTTTTTTTCTTTTACTTCGTACAATATCCATTGTAACAATTAGCATCACGCGTAGAATCACTATGATTAACGATGTCTTCGTGGTTGCTACTCCCTTTTTTCCTTCACTTTTATAAATAACGAAATAAGTTGAAGCAAGGAACTGTGTGGTAGTGTCTCTTACCGAGCCATTAAACTCAAGTCATACGATCCGACTAATTCTAGGTCCGATGACCTATCAATCTAGCTCACAATAGCTAATATGTTTTTTTTTTTTTTTTATACTGACACTCTCCTTTTTCACATTCTCATTCTTCTCTTTCTCAACACGCAATTGCTCTTTTTCTTCTCGGTATGGATACGTGTTTAAATGAGAATATATATTTGGGAATTTTGAAGATTCGAAGAATTCATAAGAATAAAGATATTTCGATATATTTCTATTTGGAAAAAAATAATAGAGAAATTGTTGGAAAATAGTGATTTATTTTCACAGTTTTAAATTCTTGAGATTTATGATTTTATATTTATTTGATTTTCGTAGAATATTTTCTACTTTGTATTTGTCAAAGAATCCTTCGATTATTTTAAAAAATTTCCCAAATAATAAGCATTCATTAACGGTTGACAAATTTCTGGTCGACTCAAAAAAGAGTTCGGTTTAAATTTTACAATAATGTCTATATTACGTGAGAGTATTGTCAGAGATACATTTTTCATATCATTTCGCCTGATATGTGTGCTTTTATGCTTTTATAAGATTTATTCGTACACTTAAACAGGCTTTTTTCTACCATTCTTTTTTTTTTTTTTTTTTTTAATTTTCTACCTTTTAAAAATCCCTTCTAATATTAAATAAAATTTCAAGAGACACATTTTTCAAAAGTTTCCTCATAAATAATTTTTTTCATGAATATGAATATCTGTTGAATACATCGCAACAGGTTTCACACACATACAATAAATAAATTACATTAATCACAACGCAAGTTTAAATGAAAGGTACAAATGCTATATGGAATACGAGATTGTTGAATTTGCAGCATGGAATGTGCTAATGATTGTAATATCATTTATATTTGATCTTTATTAATCTTTTCATGCACCTATAAATGTAAAAAGTATAAAACAAAAAAAAAAAAAAGAATTAATTTTTTATAAATTTAAATTATATCATTAATAAATTAATATAACGTTAAATAAAAAAATGTTCTAATGTTCATTTAATTAGATATTTGATTTATATATATATATATATATATATATATATATATATATATNTTTTTTAATAGTAGTAAAAGCTATTTTATCTCTTCAAAAATATTGTTTCAAACATTTGCCAAGTAAAATATTTTTAAATATATTTCAAAATATTAAAAGGAAATATATTTAGCATGAAGAGATTAAAAAAACTCACTTCAGTATAAACATAAAGTATATAAATATAAAAGACGTTTTATAATTTTATGAAAGATGATTCGACAATAACAAGACAATTTTTGTATTAGTACATAGGGTACAGTCTTAAGGTAAAAATTTAAAATGCACTGAAATATACATTTTAAAAATTCCATCAACGATTAATTGGAAATAATAAAAAATATGTATCTTACCAAACTGGTATCAAGTAATTAAAAGTTTGTCGAACAAACTTATTCTTGAAGTTGGTTGTATAAATAATTACTTTATAAAAAATACATTTTATCGAGCAATAAAAATCCAAATTTATTTTCATGAAAATATTTAACGTTTAAAAATATACTAACAAATGATGTTAAAATTATACAGTGAAAATCCATTCATTTGTAATATTTGTTTTTCAAGAACAATATCGTATATTCTATTGAAAATGTAAGTTTTACGTTAACTTATGGATATTAACAATTTTTTATAAAATATTATATAATTCAATGTCGATAAACAATGAAATGTGAATATGTATCTATCGACCTATTCATTTTTGGGGACGAAAAAATATTCCTAACTTTGGTTTCGTTTTTACCAAAGTTCATAAGAAAATGCTTGTACTTTTTAAAATTATTTTATCTTACATTTTTCAACGATTTTATTTATTGAAGATTTATAGAACAAAAAAATTAGATCGACAATAATGTTGATAGTCATTATTGCTCCCTTAAAGAATTATTATAATAATTCTTTTTATAGAACGATAAAGGGTAGATATATTTGTCAAGTAGATAAAAAGTATTTTCAATAAATAAAAATTTTAGCTCGAAAATTATATACATCAATATATCTTTCATTCGACACTGCAAATGAACACACGTCGGTGTATCATACATGATTATCAATCTCTGCGTCTAAACATATACAGTTTTACTATTGGAAATTAAAAAAATTGATTAATTTTCTGTCAGTTGTTAGAAAATACACAATATAATTCCATAATGCTTGAAATGCTTGATTTGTAAACTCTAAGAAAAATTCACATGATAAAATGCATCTAAAATGCAAAACGTGAAAATGATTAATGTGAAATGATAATTGGCGCAATCAGCTATTACAAAAATATTTTGTTCCTATGATCATTAATTGCAGTATACTGAAGAATCTTGATGTTTCAAACTCGCACAATTCCTAATATTACTTCGTTAAAATAAAACTTTTAAAAGAATTTACACGTACGATTTTCTATGTACAAATTAAGTCAATTGTTGAACATATTATTGGTCATAAAAATTTAATAATAAAAATCGATATAAAATAAAAAGAAAAAACAAATATTTATAAGATCGATATCAAATTCACTTGAAGACTTGAAAATGATAATCTTAAAAATTTTCTTCATCGTTGGATCGTATAATACTGAATGTAGTAATACCTTATAAATCTTTTCTAAAAAGAAATTGATCGTATAATTGATCATAAAACTAAAAAAAAATATTCAAATTTAACCTTCAATTGGTTAATTTGACAATATCTTAAAACAGAAAAGTTTCATTCGTGATAAATATTTTAACATTTCATACTTCGTTACGCTTTAGAAAATTTTGCAAAAAATAAAAGCGACAACCGACGAGAAGAAAATTATTAAATTCTCCTAACAATTTATACAAATATAAATATCACGAAACAAAAAAACATGCATACTTCTTCTTTAACAACAATACGCAGCATTATTAGGAAGACTATTCGAAGATTAAAATTAAAACGGATCGCAACGAAAGATATCAATCTTCATCTTCAATATCATTGATAAATGCTCGATTCAACGAGTCAATCCATCAAAATTCCTCAGACATTTTGGCCGACAAACGACATCTCCGCGATCATTCAGCTCTCGTTCGAGATCGGATGACATTCGAGAGAATCGCACTCGGCCAATGCCTCGCCACGTCGAAGCGAAAATTCGTCGGTTAACAGACTTTCCTGAATGGCCGCCGCCGAGTCTATGCTATCGAAATAGCGGTGTGGCCAGACAGAGCTCTGACGGAAGCGTCTGGTCGGCGAACCGATGATGAATTCCACTCTTGTAGTGCCGGTGACCGACGAGGTCTCTTGGTTCAAGGAGTCCGGATACAAGGAGGAATCGCTGTGCCGGAAGCTGCCGTTGGTCGAGCACCATGAACTCGGTGGTTCGGTGCAACTCTGAAAAATTTCGAAAATCGTTACCAATTTTTCACGTTAACGTTAATCTTGCGCTTTCATTCTTTGCGAACGAGAACTCGTCGTTTCGTGATTTGCACGTAGCTTGTATATATATGTGTATATATTTCACGGCGTTTCAATTTCCTCCAATTGGCAAAATACAACACAAAAAGAGAAACCCACACAATGATCAGTGCTCGTACACCGGTATTTCGGTACTTTTACATGATACTAATGACGACTAGTCGAAAGTGTCGCTAATTTATGAGAATATGCGAATGTGCGTATTCGGGGCGGAGACACAACTCGTCTCTCCGAGCGAGTGTTTTCTGAATATTCGAGGATAATTCGAAAGTTCGTAAAAGAATAAAAAAAAAAAAAAAAAAAAAAAAAAAAAAAAAAAAAAAAAAAAAAGGCGCGAACATTCGATCGCCGCTGCGAATATTCAGAAGAGGTGGGCGCGTATATAAAAATGGACGACATTGTAAATTAGTATTTAATTCGTAGTATCACGTAGCACTGGACGTGAGGTGGACAATGAACCGCAAGGCCAAGCAGGTAAGCGTGTGGTCGATTCATTTTCCTTTACATCAATCGTTATAAAAAATACGAATCCGAGCCACGTGAATGTGGCTCTCGAGGCTGTATATAATAATGTCCGCATACAAGCAACGCTAGCAAATAAGATCAAACTTCAGCAAATGAAAGAGCAAACAAACCGAAATGATTAATGGACAAAAAATACAGAACAAAAAGTGGGAATCTTCGATAGCACGGCGTGAAAATTTACGGTAATATCGGTGGTTGGACGTGAGCGCACGGACAAATTGCTCGTTTCTTTCTCGGATTCATGAACTGGAATGAACGTAATAATAATACGGCAATATGGTGGAATGGGAGATGGACAGTCGAGGGACAGTCGAGGAGTCAAATTATCCCCGACATTCGCTTTCCCGTTTAAAATTATAATAATGTCGAATTTTGTGATTTATCGTTGCATTACGAATGCACTTTAACCCTTGGCCGTTTTTTACGACCCATGCTGTATACACTTTAGACCATATACCACGGATCGTTAACAATACTGTAAAAAGCGGTAAAAGAAGAAAAAGAGGGAATAAGATATTTGAAAAAAATAATAAAGTTATCTCGAAAGTTAATTGGAGCTCGATTATTCGTGTCACAAAATTCGACAAAGCATTTTATATCGATTTGCATGCATTCTCTTTCTTTTTCTTTTGCAAATACGAATTATTATTTGTATACTACTGGGATCAAAAAAAAAAAAGAAAAAAAGGGGAAGAGATAAAAGAGAGACTCGAGTTATGATCAATATTCTATAAGGAAATTTGTTTTCATTTGTAGTCAAATATCCAATTTGATGAAATAATATATATTCAAAGTATTTGGAAATCAGGAGGAATCGAGATATCAAGTGACACTCTTTCACTTTCACGTTCTTCGATCACTCGAATCCTCGCGTGAAAATGCAATATCTGTTAAAGTTATTAAGATCACGTGTCACAAACACTGCTACTTTTTCTTCACTGGAACGAAACAAAAACAAAAACAAAAACAAAAAAAAAAACAAACAATCTAATAATAAACTCAATTCGACTCGAAATTTAGATGGAAATTTAAGAGGGATGGCTGACTACGGGTGCGTGCGCATGCCAAGAACCAAAGTGAAAATAATAATGTAAATGTAACAGAGGGAAAACTACAGATGCTTACTACTTGACGAGTCGAGGAAAAAAAGTGTGGAAGATGAGGATATGTATATAAAAAAAAAAAAAAAAAAAAAAAAAAAAAAAAAAACAGGCTCATAGCTCACCACATCCAGGAAGAAGCATCGAAGCAAATGATAATAAAAGAAGCATAACTTACGAGAAAAACCGGCGGCACGCGAGAAGGGGCCATTTTCTTTATTGGACCGCCGGGGACGGGCTCGAACGCACGCTCGCCTGCGCTCCAGATCAGACATTTCGGTAGTGGATCGTCGGGCGATTCGTCGTTTTTAAGACAAGTGTCGGTCGAGAGTCTCTGTGTACGTCAGAGTTTGAATAACGTTTTCAAGGAAATATATGATGATCGAGTGTGTCGAGGGGATCGTGGTTAGATCGGAGAAAAACTATTCCACATCTCGATAGATAGATGGTTATCGGCACGCTACGGGGTATCGGTTGCGGAAGGAAGGGAGGAGCCGCGGCGGAGAGAACGACGGAAGAAATATATATATATATATAGAGAGAGATACAGAAAAAAAAGGAAACGAATCGAAAGTAGAAGAGAATGGAACGGTTTAATTTCGGCACGTACGTTCTCGATGCCGCAAAAAAAGGTAGAGACGAGGAAACGGGGATACGGGATGTAAATATATACTAAGTATAGTATAATAAAGGGGAAATAAGTAAACGACTGAGACTTATGTAACCGATAAGATGAAAACGATGCAATCGATCGTAGCGAGCGTTGCTGTTCGTTAACCGAGTTGACGGTGAGCACAAGTCAGCGTGTCGAGACGTGGGAGAAAAAAAATTAGAAGGTCCGTAAGAGGCGTAAGAGGCGGAGACTCGGTTCGAGGTAGCCGCGATCGAAAGCAGCAGATATCCCTAAGATCGTGACTATTGGCCTTGGTCCTGGAGAAGAGGATACTCGTGGACGTTCTACTAGATCGGGCCGTTGGATAACGGTGACTTCAGCCAGTTGGTCCAAAAGTATTGCTTTACGGATCGTACCTTGCCGTTCTCGGTATCAACGGATGACGAGGCGCGGGCCAGGCTGTAGGAACGGCGTGCAGGAGCGGGCGGTCGTCGAGGAGGAGTCGTCCCCGGGGATGAGGACGCGCCGAGGTTGTTAGACTCCAGCGAGTCTCGGGCGCGGGACAGCGAGGAGGATTTGTTTAAGGAGTCTCGGCTGGAATTGTTACGCGGCAGGGACCTGTTCAGGGACTCCCTGTTCGTCTCCTTGCCGTTTCCGTTCCCGTTGTTGCTTCCGCCTCCGCTTCCGCCGTTGCTGTTGCCGCTCTTGGTCAGGCTTTTGCTCCCCAGGGAATCACGATTCGAGTCACGAGCCTTCGACAACGACTTGCCGCAGTGGCTGTCGCGACTAGAATCACGGGGAGGCCTCGTCAACGACTTCAACGACTCTTTGCTATCGTTCCTTCCGTGGCTGGGCGGCCTGGGCGCGGCCGCCTTCGCGGTGGCACCGGGTAAGGGTATACGACTAGGACGACGCCGGGGCGATGGCTTCACCTCGACGGCTTGGTGATGATCGCGTGCCGACTCTGTGCTGCTCCCCGGCTCCAAACCGTTCTGCTCGCATCTCGGTTGATCCCCGTCCGCGTCCGTCGGATCGGCTTCCGTCGGCGGCCTTTGCTGCAGTCTCTCCAACACGCGCACGCGCGCCCGTGTACCTTCCAACTCGATGTTCCTCTCTTCCAACTGGAATATCGCCACGTCGTCGGGTCGTATCAGAATTTTTTCAGTTTCGTTCGTGCTACGCTGTTTGCGCCAAATATCATTACCTGAAAACGTAGGTCATCGTTCTCTTCTCGTGCCTTGTCCAACCGTTCCGAGAGAGTTTCCGTACTTTTTTCCACCTCGTCTAATCTCTTTTGTAGGACCTGTTTCAAAAACCCTACGATTATTTCGAATCACGAGCGGCCAACTAGTAAGCAATAAAAGGGAATTCTCGCGACGATTTACCTGATTATGGACGGTAGTGGTGATCAAATGCCGCTGCAACTCGAGGGGCGAGTTCTCTCTTAGAATGGCAGCGATCTTCTTCGAATCAACGTCCTTGACGTGGGCGACCCTGGTAGGGGACACAAGGACGGAATCCAACGCACCCAGTCGTGCCCTCCTCTCGTTCACGCTCGCCTCGACGTCGATGTCGCGGAGCTCCTCGTTGCGACCCGTAACGTCCAGCAACACGTTCTTCTCTATGGTCCTCGTCCGGAAACGGTTCTTGTGAGCCTTGGTCGTGGACGTCGCGACGGGCGCGAACGCCGAAGATTTGCTCTTAATATTGCTAACGTTGTTGCTCTTCGGCGTGGAAACAAGGGTGGGCAGCACCACGGGTGTTATGGGTTGCAACCTCTGCGCGCCGGGCACGCGTATATCCGAGGAGGTCTCGGCCAGTCCGGCCCTCAACCGATCCTCGAGGCCCGTTTTCAACGCGGACAACGCGGCCAACTCCGACTGCAACTCTTGCGCCCTGGCACGGCTCGATATCGTCTCCGCCTCCAGCTCCGCCACCTTGTCCAACAATTCTTCCTTCTCCCTCCTCAGAGCTATCACTTGAGAATCCTTGCCGTCCTCGTCATCCTCCTTGCTCCCCTGCTCGCTCGATCCCACGGCCGCCGCCTTCTCGTCCTCCAGACACGCCACCTTCCTCACAGCGTCGAGGATGTCGGTCGAGCCGAGATCCTCGGACGCCACGCTCTCCAACCGACCCTGCAAACACTCCACCTCCTCTCTCAGCCTGATCCCTTTGCGATGGATCACGTCCAACAGGTTCCACAGCTCGTCCTCGGCCTCGTCCAGTATAGCTGGCCTGGGACTGTTCGGTCTGGGCGCTATCGCGGTCGAGGCGCTATCTTTGGAGGACGTCTCGGTGCTGAACCCGGAATCCTGGACCGTGGCGCTGCAATTGTTCTTGGTCCCGCCGCTGTGCGAGTTGCTGCGACTCCTCGGCAACGAGGACGATTCGCCGCCGCCCGCCTCCCGGGGAACTCGCCTCCTCACCTTGCCAGGCTCCCATTCGTTTATTCTCCTCGAGGACGGGCTCGAAAGCGGCAGAGGGATGTGAGAGTTTTGGGTGCACGAGGACGACGTCATCACGGACGCTCCCGCGGACGCCGTCGCGGCCATCTTGTGGCGGAGGTTCGGGAACGTCTCGATGACGAGGTCCCGGAACTCGAGAAGGGCGCCGACCTCATTCTGCAACTCCTGCAGGGCGAGCAACGATTTCGCCTGCTCGCTTATCAAGTAGTGAAAGGGGCCTGGACGTAGGGGCATGCAATCCATGCCACCGCCGCCGCTGCTGCTGTTACCACCGCTCCCGCTCCCGCTTACGCTCCCGACGATGCCCTCCGTCGACCCGCCGCCGCTGCCACACTAGGCATACAAACAAACGGATCCAAAGGTTAAACGTTGACGCTCTGATGCAACCATCCAACGAGCTTCACGGCTCTACGAGTCAAGTGTCTATCCAATTCCTCTCCGAGACTACTTCTCTTCGTGTTTCTTATCACCATCCAATAGTTTTTGTACACTGATTTTTGATAAAAATCAAACATTTCCCCTATTTGTACACCTATATAACATCGTTCAAGTATTCTTATATATATAGGTATAGGGATAAGATCGAATATTTTATTTCTTCTTTTAACCCTTTGCATTCCAGGCTTGTTTCGCTCGGTCGAAGCAACTCCAGATTCAGACCCGCGTTCGGTGGCCTCATAAGATTACCGTAAGATAATTACTCGTAAGATAAAATTACACCTCATAAGATTATACGTAAAGAGCTTAGGAGCCTATTTATGAAGCGATATTTTAAAAAAATCAAACATAAATAAATATTGTCGCCGTTATCAAATTGCCGCAACAATCCCAGTGATACCGGAGAATCACTGGACTAAACTAACTCAAGTTTATTAACTCAAGTGGTGACCGTTGGAAAGCAAAGGGTTAAATATCTTGGAGAAATGTATTTGTATAGATCGTTGGAAAAAAAGTAGTAAATGGAAGTTTTCACGTTCTATCGTGAGAGAATTAAATTTAACGAATCTATCTATTAAATCGATTCATTGCATGCTCTCATCTCGTTGCACAAATTACCAAACCTCACGAATCCACATTGTTTCTAACTTTTCTCAACCTGTACTCTTACCAAGGATGCATCGTTGAAGGAATCAAGATCAAGATTCACTTTGATAAAACATCGTTTATAACATATAAATGGTGAAAATTAACCAAGGAAGGTGTCGTTAAGATTATCGCGTCAACTATGACGAAGACACGAGAGGGGTTCGAATCTGAAATAACGAAACGAGGAGAAACGTCGACTTTCCTTCAGCGAAAATAACACAGCGCACAGGGATCGAAGTTAATCGTGTGCAAGAGCTCTTCGAGACGCGTGACAGGTGTTGCCGCTGTGTTTCCTCTGTTTTACCCGCTTGTCATCTCTTACGTGCCTCCGCAACGCGACACGTGAAATCGTCCCGGTGGTCCGAGTTATTTATTCGAAAGTACAATTTCTATATCTTTGATAGATCATCGAATGGATCCATCGATGGCTTTGAAGAAAAGGAAAAGAAAAAAAAAAAAAAGAAAAAAGGCGGAAGATGAATTTGAGAATCGATGAGAAGATTCTGAGAATTTTGTATGACGAGGATATCGCGTTAAGTTATTCGTAAGTTGCGATATTTAACGAAGAGAAGAAATAGAGAAGGAAATATGCGGTGGCTCGCTGTCGAGCGTTTCAATGCTATTTCAACGCAATTCGTATGATGTGAAAATGTGACGCGAAGTTGGAAGAGCGAAATTTCGAATATTTTGAATTTTTCACATTTTTTAACGTTCCATAATTTTACTCTATTTCGCATTGGCGTGAGTTAGAAATTATATTATATTTAAAAAAGGGAACGGAAATTTCACCGAGGCTATCATCGAAGAATTAATTGATATTGTTCTAATTCACGCACTCTCTAAATGCATTTTTTCTTTTTTTTTTTCCCTACTTTTCACCGGCATGGAAAGCAGGCGATCAATTAATCAATTAGACAATAAGAGAGGCCGCGAGATTTTTACAAGTTTATTTCTTCCTTCTTTTTTTTTTTTTTTTTTTGTTCCTTCGATTTCAATCTATTATTTTTCAATAATTTTTTCTTTCCTTTAATTAAATCCTGATGAAACGGCAACAATGCATAGCATTTATATCCTTCAATCAACGCTACGCTTCCACGATTTCTACAATATCCTTTTAATTGTACCGTATTTTCATAACAACGATTTTTCTTTTCTTTCAGTGACACTGAAAAATATAACCTATTAGTATCGTAGCATCGCAAACGATAGAAAAAATAAATATAAAAAATAAAATAAAAAAAAAAAAATAAAGGAAAATCGATCAAAAGTCGCCAACCGCCAACTTTCCAATTCAACAATGCAAACAATCGATTCTTCAATCAACTAACTTCCTTCAGAGCCTTCACAATTGAATGACATTTTGAATTGGTCGTTAATCGAGGCATACTTCTCGTGAAAGAGTAAAAAACACGAGTCCTCCTCGCGAGTTTTCCATAGCTACCGAAAAGGAGACGCGGCACGATCGCCTCGTGCACGATCACTACGCGTTTCTTCTCCGTGTTTGTTCCCCCACAACGCAGAAATTATTACAAGGGGCACTTTGACACAAAAGCCCCGTTTTCTCTTACTTTCCTGCTTTACCGCTCGACTAGTCGTGTCGTGCATCACGATGCCTCGAACATTGGCGGAAATACACGGCACGCATCTCGCATTCGTTCTTTTAGAGAGTGCATAATAATAATAATAATGATAACGCGAAAAAAAGATTTGTTTTAGTTGTCACGAATGGTGATACGTCGTTCGTAAAAATGGAAATTTTTTATAGATTTATTATTATTTTGTACAATTGGTACCTTCAATTCCAATCCATCATATACTTGATTTTAAAGAAATATATATATATATTTATTTTTATATGTTGTTATTAAGACAGAAAAGGTATTTGTCTTATTCCTAAAGGAATTCGATGCATACATATTATGCATAGATCCGATAAATCGGATAAAAGAAGAATGTAGAAAGAATTGATTTATTTATTACATCCTCTGCTAAATCTAATTTAATAAAATTTGATTATTAATAAATAATAATAATCTCTTAGAAACGGTATAATATTAATCGGATCCAACGAACGTTTNAAAGGAATTCGATGCATCGTTATGCATAGATCCGATAAATCGGATAAAAGAAGAATGTAGAAAGAATTGATTTATTTATTACATCCTCTGCTAAATCTAATTTAATAAATGATTAATAAATAATAATAATCTCTTAGAAACGGTATAATATTAATCGGATCCAACGAACGTTTATCTTCTCTCGCAATCAACTATATTCCTCGACTATCTATCCTCAACGATGGATAAATGGAAATGTTATCGGATGTAATTTTTTTCTGTATTTCAAATACAAAGTACAAGCATCGCGATAAAAGAGTACGAGATTCGAAATCAGCTTCCCTTCATTTCGCATCATCCAATCTTATCTCTATTCCGGATGATTCACCGTTCTAATCGACTCTATACAAGCACTCATCAATTTTAATCACGTTCGAAAAAGGATCGATAACAAGATCACGGATATCAAGACGCGCAATTTCCACTCTCGATTCATCATTCGTGCCTATGATGAATTCGTAAACCGAATGCGAATATTTTTTCTTTTTCTTTTCTTTCATTCGAAAACGGTTTGACTCGACCCGTGCGAGAGAAACGGACGGATATTAGGCCCCAATAACCTGATTCTCGTCGCTTTATTCTCATCGCGCGTAACTTGGACACGTTATTTTTCAGCGCTTCTCAAACCGTAAAACTGGAAACCGTATCTCGTCCGTTTCGCTATAAATCGAGATATATATATATATATATATATATATATATTCAATGGAAACGTTGTATCTTAGATTGTGTTGTATCTTAGATTCGTTGTAACTCAACGATGACAAATTTAGTTTCTTCCCCTCCCGTAAAAAAAAATTAAGTGTTAAGTTAATGGTATCAAGTCTCAAATTGGTTGGTCGAACCAAGAATTTTGATGAACGCTTTACCATGTGACCATTGAGTTATAAATTATATTTGTTTCGAGTTGTAATTTATATAAATTTGTGAGAGAAGTTTATTGCTTCGTCACAAAAATAATATCAAAGGTATATCTCTGCCATTGTAACGATAAAAAAGAATTTGACTTTAAAGAGTTAATTTTGACGTAATTATAAACTTAAAAAACTTATATCTTTACAACAAACATTCGATCATCGATATACTGTAATCTATCATATTTATCAATTTATGTCGTCTTTTTTCCAGCGATGAAATGAAATATTTCTTCAAAAAAAAAAAAAAAAAAAAAAAGGGGAGATCACAGAGGGTTAACAAAATAAATTACTTGGCGTACAATTTCCTAACTAAAATTCTCAAAAATTCTACGTAATGAATTGCGTGCGATTTCGGTGGACACGAAAGGAGAAAGAAACTGTCCGACGATTTTTCAAATAAAAAAGGAAACGAAAAAGAAATATTTTCATTCCGTTTAAATTAATAAGAGCATTTCCCGTGTAACCGATCATTAAGGAATTAAATTACGGAAAAAATCCTTTGGAAATAATTGTATGGATTACACGTTCGGCCGACGGACGATAGAGGAAAAGGTCGGCAAACTTTCACCGTGAGGTGAAACCCTATTTTAACCAAACATTGAAGGGTTGTGATTAAACTATTATTGTATTACCACCCGGTAATTACCGTTTAATAGACACGCTGACTATTCATTAAATACGATACCCGTGTACGATTGTTTCACGTATCGGGAGGGGGGAGGGGATAGATAAATTACTACTGGAAAATCGGTTTTACTCTACCATGTAATCATATTGCTAAATCTATAACCTTCTTTTCGCAATCCAATTTTTCGTACTTTCACGAAATCTTTCTCTCCCTCCCCTCCCCTTCCCATTCCCCCTCTGATTCCAATTGTATCTTCCTGCAATTAACTTTCAAATTCAATCATGGTAATAGTAATAATAATAATAATAATAATGATAATTATAATAGAGCGGAGTAATAATAAACGAGTAAAAATAAACGATAATGATCTTAATAAAATGATTATTCCTGCGTCAATTAATTTAGATTGTTTTTCGATCAATGAGATAATTATTTTTCACAAAAAAAAAGAAAAGAAAAATTCACTTCTCTCATAAATTTATAAATTACAACTCGAAACAAATATAACTTTAATTTATAACTCAATCACAAAAATTAATGGTAAAGTGTTCATCAAAATTCTTGGTTCAACCAACCAATTTCGCAAAGTTTTATAAACGAACCGATATTTCTTCGGTAAACTGTTGAACGGGTTGGACGAGTTACCGAACTGTTTGTGTTCGACCGAGTTCAAACAAACGATAGATCCATTATAAAACGAAATACTCGAACGAATATGGATCTTTACCCCTCGTCGTTAATAATAATAAATGTTTGCGCAACCTAAAATAAAATATCCTCCACGTGAAACGCGTTTAAACCGTTGCCAAGGAGCCAATCGTTTTGTTAATTAATAATTCAGATTGCGATTAAGGATTGTTGATACATCGTGAATTATACAACAAGAGCTGTTCAATAAGAGAGTTTCAGTAATTCTTAGATCGTATCAAGCATTATTATTATTATTACACGGAATGAACAATACCAAGAGGTAGCTTTCGTTGTTACCAAAGTTTTTTTATTTTTTATTTTTTATTTTTCTCTTATCTAGAATAACGAGTCGAAATCTGGAAACAGATCTAACGGTGAATTTCATTTGGCGAAGAGTTAACGAGATCTTGATGATTCTCGATGAAACAATAAAGTAATCCGATCCCGGTAGCGTTGGAAATTTTTCTTTTTTTTTTTAATAAATTTGATTTCAAAAGATTGCGATGTAATTGAGAACGAGGATATTCTTGTATGTAATTATTCTTATTTTATTCTTTGTTTTATATAAAAAAAACTGTACTTTTTTTCGAGAAAGAGATTTTTATCACGCAAGTTCTGCATATTCATTGCACGTTTTCAGAACAAATTTCACGGTGCGTTAAAATTAACAGATTCGTTGGGGTTCTTTTTTTTTTGAAGTTGAAATGTGATTTAGATGATGGACGAAAATATTATGAAATTTTCGCAAAATTTTATACGATATGGAAAGTGATGATTTTGAAATACATTGGATTGTCGTCTGATAAAAATTTGAAAAATGAAATGGAAAAAATTTATTTTTGATGAGTTACTTTCGTATATCTTATCTATCTTATAAGAGACGATAAGGAGAAAGAATTAAAGTGATAATAAAATCTTTATCGAATCGTGCAACTCAACCGAATATGTATATAAATCGATTGAGATAACTGTGATTTACAAATATTTATTACGCATCGATATTACACAATTGAAATTAGAGGAATACGTTAATCAAGAATTGAAAATTATTGAAGATAAGATTCACAATAGGATTTAAATATTAATAATAATTGGATTGAAATGCTGAAAACAATTTTAAAAAAACAAGTTTCCTTAATAATAATTTAAAATTGATAATTATTGATAAGGAAATGATTGAGAACCACTGTTCCATTGTGAATCTCATAAGGTTCGAAAAGGCAGCAACTCGTGGGCAACTGATGTGCAACTTCCGCTTCGATGACATTTCCTTTGACTTTCATTGTAATATATGTTAATCGATTATTTTTCATAGATATTTCATAAGATATCCAAAAAAAAAAGGAAAAAATTTATTTGCATTCTATTATAACAATATTTTTTCGAAGCATATAATCAAAGAAAAATGTATTTGAGAGAAAAAAATATCTTCTGCATATTAAAATGTACATCAAATGTTCCGGAATCTTAAGTTAAAATGATACATGAATAGGTGAAAAATGTTAATCCCTTCTGGAAATAATCGATTTACTAAATATAGTATCCCATATAACACGATATACACGAAAATTGTTTCCAAAACTTTTTGCGTAAAGACTTTACAGTTTTACGAGCTCTAAAAGATCAGGTTTATGTACTTTCAACGGTGGAATATTTACTTTCACTCTTTATGCTCTTATTTCTTTTATCTTCCTCCACTTCCTGTTTCATTACACGCGTCTGTGTACCTTGTAAAATAATTCTGACCATTAGATTGTCTGTAACCTAATCGAAAGGGGTTGTAATATCAATAACGATGTGAACCATTTGAAATAAACGAAAGTTTGTAATATTAACTCACCTATTGTATTCTCGTCTACATGAACCTATGTTCTATCTATATTATTTTTAGAATAATTTAATACTTTTTTATTTTAAAGGGAGAGAAGGAAGGCTGGCTGTGAGATCGGACATTCTTTCTACTATTTTTTAACAAATTCACAGATAAGAAAACGAATAAATGAGAAATCGAACAGGATAAAAATTTAAGATCAAATTTATCCCACTGATAAGTTAATCAAAATTACTGATAAGCTAAATTTGATATAAAAATTGAAATGAAAAGAATATAAAAAAACAAAAAGACACAAGAATCAATATAATCTTACCACGATTTATAAGAAAATTATACTATATACTATTACAAATCATTCCTTCTAAATAAAAACATGTTTACACTCAATCACAAAAGTCTCCATACATTAAAAAAAATTTATCTAACTCAAAAATTCTGATAATAAAAATTTGCGTATATGTAATGAATTTTCAGTACTTATTATTCAAACTATCGACGTAAAATTCTAAAAAAAAAAAAAATAAAAAAATCTCTGAAAATATTTCCAGGATATCGCAGAATGGAATCCATCGAGATTGCAATCGACCAATGATGCAATTTCGCGTCATAAATGGGGATACGACGAAGAAGTATCTGGTCGCACAATGGGAATCGGCCTAGACGGGCAGTGAGAGAGAAACGAGATGGGCGGCAACAAGAAAACGGAACGTACTAAGTAACTCGAGGAACTCGAGGAACACTCGACCCTGAATGAGATCAACGATCGAGTTCAGTGTCGGATCGCTGGAAAAGGAAAACCGGGGTGGGCCGGAGAGGAGAGACGGACGGACATCGTCTACTCGAGAGTAGACTCTAACCTGTCACGCGCGCGCCTGGAAATGAGAGTAGCTCGCTTAGCCTGTGTGTGCCTTGCGAAACCAACGATTTTCTGCGATCTCTGCACAACAGAATACTCTCCTTTGCCAATTTTTTTCCCTGCAAATTCGTGACACGTTTGTTTCGCTCCGTTCGATCGTTAATTACGAAATATCCTTGGAACGTATACCGTGGAAATCGATCTAATTGATAACGAGAAAATAATTGAAAATTTTTCTCTTTTTCTTGGGAGAAGAAGGAGGAAGTAAGAAGATATATATTTTAGCTTTATTTATTTAAGAATCCTACGTAATTGAATGATAATAAAGAAAAAAAATAATTTTTCGAAAAGTGAGGAGAAAAATATTTTATGGATAACAAATTTGAGTTAATCGATGGTAAGTCGCTGCAATTTTTAATTACAAAAAATACAAAAGGAATCGAAGTAATCGAATGATAACTAATAACGAGGAACGTAATTACTATCCACAGATATATTAAAAAAAGAATTTAAAATTTTCAAAGTACCAATCATTGAATTTTCCAACATTTAACCAATTAATCGAGACACGTAGGAGTCTCGAATTAATTGCCAATTACTCGTCATCGAAAAGGAGAGAGAGAGAGAGAAAAAAAAAAAACTTGTTTGAACTGACTCCCTCGCGATATCGAGCTTCGAGGCAATTGTGCACCGTTCTCGTCGCGAACAGTCGTTGGACTTACATAAATAGATTTTGAACGAACAACACATGCGTGAAGAGACGACATATCGTACCCGCTACAATGAAAGATATGGACAATAAATGGTGAGTGATTTTGCATTCGATCCGCGTCTCGACGAAGAGGAAGAGCGGCATCGTGAAAACTCGGAAGTCATGATTTATACCGGTTATATTTTTACATTGCATTTCTATACCGTAACTTCTTCTACGACGACCCATGAAACAAACATTAGAAAATTGTTCCGTAGTTCAGTTATTCCTTCAATTTTTTAATATAAATTAAAAAAAAAAAAAAAAAGATTGGGGTGAAAGGAACAATACTTCTTTTTTGCTTATTGAATAAATTCATTCAAATAAAATCGTGGATCAACCTTTTCGATCGTTTTATAAATAAATATTGCATCCATTTTGTGAAACTATCAACGTTTCGATATTGTTTCAAATATTTAATTTAAATAATTTAAATCATTTAGAAGAATAATAGGTTTTTTTTTGAAAAACGAAATTTGAAATGTACAAAAATTTATATATATATATGCAATATTTTAATTTTCTTAATCAAGTTTAAATAAAAAATTTGATTTTGCTTAAAAATTCGTGGTCGGATGGTAATCTTCGCGGCCTGGAAATTATTTCTCGAGATTTTGTGAGAAAATTCATTGATCTAGCTAGATGCTAGATTACACAATGGCTCGATTTTTCCCAGTGCGACCAGCTGATTGCGGCATTTAATAGCCTTTACAGTGTGTCGTAATTTCCCTGGAAGCATAATGCATCCCAATTGAGGAAACGGATCCCACCTTTGCCCATCGCCGATGATTCACTCGACAGAGAGTATATTGGCTTCCTTCTCCCATTATTAAGCCAATAAGTTATACGACTCAATCTTTCTTCACAATTTAAGAAAGAATGTCTACGGATTTTGTAAATAATGCTTTTGCAAATTGCGAATTTTTTCTAGTTTTTTTTTCTCTTGAATTCGCTTTGTACGAAAAATAAAAATTGTCCAATTTTTCACGATAATGGATTCTTAATATGGATTGTGAATATTGATGATAATTTTGGGTGAAAAAAAAAAAAGAAAAATAGAAAGAAATAAAGTAAAATAATTGGATATAAGAATTATAAAATTATAAAAATTAAATAAAATAATCACTTTTTGTACTCACGAATACATGCAAATACGAAGAATCGTAACATTCACGTGACGAAACGTGTTTTACCTGAAACAGGCGAATCAGAATAATTTGTTAAAAATATTTTTAAATGACACAATTTACTTTATCATTCTTACACGAAAAAAGAAAAAAAAAATCAAGCAATTTATTTCAGTAAAAAATAAAAATTTCAAAGTTCATTTTTCTTTTTAACAATTTTTTTTTGTACATCAATCGTTTTTTATTTTAAACAATTACGAATCGCATTAATAAACTTGAGAACAATTTGAAGTATCGAGTATTAAACTTTAAGAAAAAGAATCGAGTTATTTTTTAATAAAATAGAAAAAGGAAATGAAATAGCTACAATAGAATATTTGGATACGTTCGACACGCCGTACGAAATAAGACTGGCGTACGATTAGAGATCGCGAGACATAAATTTTCGAATTGTACACAATAAGTGGAACGACATTTCGTCCTGTTATTGATTATAGAATGGAATTAAAATCGACGTGAAAGACGAAAAACAATCGTGAAATTTCTCGTACACAGAGAGAGAAATATAATATAGAGAAAGAGAATTTACAATAATACACATTGAAATTAAGAATCGCTTTATAAACTGCATATATTTAAAGATCGATCGTGATTCTTGTCAATCCTGCATATTTTAATACCTTTTCCATTCGAAAAAAAACACTATATTCTATTCAAATAAATTCGAAATGTTAATCTCGATCGATATCCATCTCTATTAAATAATCATTCCGAATTTCCACTTTGAATGCTTTATACGATTCGCGTTTTGCAATTTTTTCGATATTAAGTCGAAAAAAAAATATAGCTATTCAAATTCACCTATTTTTATAATATTTTTATAATTATTTGATCGATCGACAACAACAATAACAACAATAAAAAAAAGGATGTAATAAAATTCACGTTTTACAATTTTGAAAAAAAATATCCAGATTGATCATTGCACGTTTCATTCTTAAAATTACATCACTACGTACTTGAAAGAAAAATATCATCGTCTCAAAATCTCAAAGAGATCAAACAACGATAAAAGTAGCATCTCCTTGCTAGGAATCGATCCTTCCTCCCTCCCTCCCTCCCTCCCTACGATGAGGAAAGAATCTTGGTCCGTGGTTGGGTCACAATGTAGCAGACGGACGTAAAGGAGCAAAATGACCTCTTCCCCGACGAATCACGCGGCGAAGAAGGCCATTCCCGATCGAGATATCCGATCGATTCCACGGGATTTACGGGCGAGACGTGGACGTCGCCATCTTGCCCGCCCGATCTTTCGGATAAACTCGCCATTATCGTATCCACCAGAGGCGATTTGCTCTATCGCCCCTTTGCCTCAGGTGCAAGGAATCTATTGTTCCACTTAAGGGCTCGGTTTATTTTCAGCACGTGCGCTCATGCGATGTGCGTTGTTAAAAGTGGCAACGCGCCTTTTCTGGCGTCACGGGTTTTAATGAAATAATAAAGGGCCGCTTTCTATGTCCGGACAATTGTGGAGGAGAGGGGAGGGGGAGGGAGGGATTGAATATATCGGGAACGATGCTGACAACACGGGCCTTTGAATATCGAGTTTAAGCGGAGAGAATTATTATTATTATTGTTAATGGTTTAAGTAGCCGGGTTACTCGAGACAGATGTTTCGTTACGTTTATTGTACGTACTTGTTACGTACACTTATTCTTTGCTGCTTGCGATAGACGGATTAGTAATTCTTTTGACGTCAATAGTTAATTATTACGATTATTAAGTTATTAACGTTGACGTTTCTTTCATCATTTGAAAACATTTAATTTTTGTGGGGAAAAAATGAGTTTAAATTTTCTCCTCTTTCTTTTTTTGTTTCTTATATTATGTTCGAAGCGCAGTTTTAAAGATCGAAAAATATATTTACAAATAATAATTACGGCAATTACACAATTATCTTCTTGTACAGATCATCTAACGCGATCAATTGTTTCCGTTACCGGAGAACCAAAATTTTTTTCAACAACAAATTCCAAACCTTTTTTTTACGTTCAATAAAATTTCGTATCATCACAACGTTATACTTGGAGTCTCTCTCCAAGTGCACTTTTTTAAAAAAAGAAACGGCAGAAGTGGATATCTCTAGAGATCTAAAACAGTAACTCGAGAACGAAGAAGAAATCCTCTCGTAAGCCATCCAACTATCAAAAATAAATTCTAAAAACAGCGAAACACGCACAAGAGAGCGACCAAAACCTGATCGCGGATGTCCGTGATAAGATACATTAACGCTTTCCACCAACGAGGGTACATGCCTCTAACTCCGTGCCAAGTAACACTTATCGTTTCCTACAATATCCAGAAACACGGTCTCGAATTTCAGCAAACGAACGAGCTTTACATCCGTTCCGCTTCGAGCACGTTCGCGCGCACACCTAAGCGCTACACGGCACACTTTCTCCTAGCTATTCTTTTTTTCTTTTTTTACCGCGCGGCCAGCTTCTTTCCGGCTACGAGGCCGACTTCCGCCGCGCCCAGAGCAAACATCTTAATAACGTTTAGATGCAGCCGTTAAGAGGACGACAAAGAAAGTGACCAAAATAAGAGAGAGAAATAGAGAAGAGAAGGGGGGGGGGGGGCTTGCATCACGTACAAGTGTGATTCACGGGTCGGCGATGGTTATCACTTTTCTTTTCACCCTACAGGAAAATAAGTCGTGTGGAGAAGGCGAGCCGATTCTCTCTCTCTCTCTCTCTCTCTCTCTCTCTCTCTCTCTCTCTCTCTCTCTCTCTCTCAGCCTCGACGGTAATCATCCGCATAATAATGCCCTAGCCGGCGTGCACGCGCCTCTGTCACTCGTATAAGGAGCGGACCGGTGCCTACGCGCTCGTTCCGCCGCCTTTTCAGCTCGATCCTTTGTTGCCTATTTCCCGTACGTGGAACGAGGAAAGGAAAAGGGAAGAGGATCCTGTCCGCCTCCACGTGCTTCGTGCTCTTCGTTTACCGTGGGGAAGATATCGCGCGCGCGACACGCTTGTACGTGTATGGATCGGTTCGAGGGCAACACGTTTAGATAGAATGTAATTTTGCGAAAGATATCGCGTTACGTGATAAACGTGTAGTCTTCTGATTGTGAGTTGTGTAGTCGCGAGCATTGGGTTTGTAACTGGTTTGATCGTGCATTGGATCGTACGTATCCCGGGAAATGTTTCGTGCAATTGTAGTGATTACAGTTGAAATACTTGATATAAATAGTTGGCGATTGATAATTTTACTGTTTTTGTAATTGGAGATATTGTTTGTACACATTGGACAGATTAAATATTTATTAATTCTCGTGTGAAGTGTGATAGTTTTTTTTTTTTTTATTAATATATTATTAGTTATACTACTTTTATAAACTGACATTTAGCATTGTTTAATATATAATTTATCGTACCTATACTTCAATTAACCAATATATCTAACAAATATCCAAAGAGAGGATAAAAAATTCCACGACAAATTCCCAACCATCTTCCATCACACCCTCACGCGCAAATACCTAAACCAAACAAGATCCGACTCTCCACGCATCGAACCTTCTCAAACTCCCTATAACGTTTCACGCTCACGATTCCCAATCGGTAAGCAATCTTCCTTACCGATATGCCCTAGACCACCTACCACGGAGGCAGTCACATTAATTAAAGCAACATTACACTTAGTTACAGATAAACTCTCTCGGTTTGTTTGACCGCGTGGAGGCCTCGAGGGACGAGGATTCGAATCCTCGACAAGCGTTGATAAAAGAGACGACGAAGGAGATGGACAATCGGGCGAAGAGAGAGGCTTCCGCCGAGGCAAATGATACTTACGCCGATTCGTACACGGACAAGGCTACGATCTCTGAGCCTCAAGGCAGCGCCGGTTGCAGAACAGAGGCGATGGTTCTGGTGGTGATGGTGGCGGCCTCCCGTCTCAAGGACACCGGTTAATGCATCAAGCCTCGTATACGAATGTGTTGTCGCCGCTCGAGCACACGCAAACACGTACCGGCTCGTACGTTTCGTTCCGGCGAGTTCCCTTTCGAGTCGAACGGTAGCCATTTCCCAACCCTTTATGGCCGGCCATTATAATATCGCTCGGAGAGGGGAAAAAAGCCACGTTTATGGGGAACGAGGGGTGTTCACGGTGAATCACGCGCCGCTTTTGTACCGGCGTCAATGAAATTTCATTAACTCTCGTTTTATTTCGTTTATAACTATGGACCCCTCGGTTTGCGCCAGTGGAACCGATGTTTCGAACTTTTTGCCGTTTGAGATGAGACTTGTGTGAAATGGCATTTTGTTTTTTTTTTGGTCGCTCTTTTTTTTTTTCTAATACGATTTGTAAATTTATTTTTAGAAGTAGCAAGTACTTTTCATAAATTATTAATGTTCATTCATTAATTTTTTTCAAAGAAAATTATATACCAGAAGCTCCGCAATACCTTTGATTTCCTCATTCTCCATAGCGATAAATTTATATAATATAATAAAAATTCAAATTTATATTTATTAAATTCGATAAATTAGTCGCGAGAATTTCATTTGCAATTCATTCTTCTCCTGATACTCATTCTCCTCCTGATATTCTTTCTCTCGGCTATATTAATTTATGTAAAAGGAACATGGTGGAATTTAAATTAGGATCGGTAATTATTGCATAACTATTGTAAAGAATGAAATTATATATTACAGAAGAATATTTTCTCTGTCGGTACAACCTCGATAGAATTCTTCAAGCGAAATTATCGGACAGATAGCATTCCAATACTCGCACGGGAATGATTCTACGTGCAAGTCTACACGTACCACTTCAAGTTCATGGCTCTTTGAGGAAATTATCGGCCAGACCATCTACAGTTAACAATATGTGGGTGCCAGCATGATGAAGCAAGGAGAAAGGCCATATTAAAGTTCACGCAAGGATCACCTTGATGAACTTGTTTCCAAGTAACTAGGGAGCCATAAAATACATTTTCTTGCGCAACCATGGCCCGAATATGGCACAACATTTTTACCATTTTCGCGTTTGCTTACTTCGTTTGAACACTTTTTATACAAGCCTTTTTACGGACGACACGATTCGTTTCGACGTGTGAAAATACTTGATGGTATAATATTACGTGTTAAACGTTTGCTTATCCTTTTTTTCGTGGTTTCTTTCTTTCTTTTTTTTTTTTTTTTTTTTCATCATTTTTGGTATTGGATTCGACAATGTTTTTTTAGGTTGTCGTGGATGACTCATCTTGACGATAAATCGTATATTATCTTGTAGATTTTGATGCTAACAAATTTCATTTCGAAATTTTTGCTAATTAAAGTCTTAAAATTTAAAAGTAAAATTAAAAATTTTAATTTCACTAACGAAGATATCAAAATTCAGACATTCGTTAAACTTAGAGTTACAATGATTTACTGTTAACAAGATAACATCAAAGTCGATTCGAAGAAATTTTTAAACAAATAATTCGTCGAAAATCTTTCGTACAAATCTTTCTGAGAAATCGAATTAAATTTTCGAATTCGTAATAATTTAATCGTTCAACCAATCATCCGTTACCAAAATGAATCATCGATTACAGAAAGTGTATTATTTCAAAGAATCCTCTCTATTAAAATGAATCACACAAGTGGAAAAATATTTGCTCGTTAAGTCATCGACTTTCCTGAAATTGATAACGACGATCGATATTAAACGAAACAGAAGATATTTGTTAACGAACGAGATTTCTGATAGCGTTTTGAAATAATCGTACGACCAGAAAAAAGATTTCTACGTACTACGACTTGCGAAAATTTCACCAAACTTTCCCACGCGACTTATTCCCATGGTGATTATCGTCCTCGCATAAATCGTGGCCATCGAGGACGCTTTATAAATTAGACTGAGAAGGTGCCAGTTCTTCGATGTGTCGGACGAAGAAGATAAATCCTTTCGTAGATTCGAGAGAAACGATCGTGATTTTCGTTACGGCGGAAAGGAACAATCGGGCGTGCATAAATTAACGCGCCACCAATATGTCGACTATTAATAGCTTTCGATTTAATAGCTCGGATTTGAATAAAAGATCTTTATCCATCCATTCACGTTTCTGCCGATTTATGTAAAAATCTATATTTTTTTTCCCTCGCTTTTGTTAATATTATTATATTATAACGGCTTATCGATTTAGGAATTTTCGTTACATTTATTCACTTTACTTACGATAAACGACACTCCACGAGCCCATGATATATGCAAATACACGTAATAACAGAAATAAATTGAACGAAACATTTTCTACTTTCTACGAATTCTCATGATTTAACGCTTATTATATTCAGAATGTAATTTCATATTTCATAGAGATTAAAATTATTATCGCCTAACTTTGTCTCCGACGCTTATTTTCTACTTATTTATTAGAAAAATCCTATCCTTTCTTCGACTCGTGATTGGGTATTATTATTTTTTTTTTTTTAATTTATGATACACGAGTAAAAAAAACAATCTCTCGTGGAATTCCTCATTTCCACTTACGTCCAATCAAACCTAACTTTCTTATATAACAACATCTCCACGATTAAGTAACATTTTATAAAAACCACCAGTTCACTATAATCCTGCCTTCATCGTTCAACATCGGCCATCGGGATGAACGATTTCTCGTCCATCATCCTCATTCTTCCTAATTCGATTAATTCGAAATACATCCTCCGTTCCATCGATTTTTTCCCTTCGATATCTCTTATTTATCTCGATAAAAAAGAAAAGAAAAGAAAGAAAAGAAAGAAAAAAGAGGAGAACAATCCCTCGATCTCGTTTTCCAGCCCTTTATCAGAAGCAGGATGAAACGGCGGGAGAAGTCGGGAGGATGGCTCGGGTCAAGGTCTGCGCGTTTCAGGATCATCGTCCTCCTCCTCCTCCTCCTCCTCCTCCGGCAAGAGCATTCCATCGAATGTCGAAGGTCAAGAGCTTGGAGGCGAAATAACTTAATGGGCGGCATTCGTCTCGATCTGCTTCGCCTTATTATCCAGCCGCGCGATTGGAAAATGCTTGCTGTTTGACACGGTGCGTACATTTTACGCGCGTCGAACTTCGCGCAACGTGGGTGTGATTGATGCGGCTGGCCGCGATCATTGCGCCGGAGGCGGTTTTCCATTTCTCATCACCGAGGTTCTCAACGCCGTGAGCGACGTTTCAGAGGAAAGTGATCCGCGGATGAAAACAGGGGGATGGATCGGCCAGCGAGGATCGAGAATTAAGATATTCGCTACCGCGAGCGTTGCGCGGTCATTAAGCGCCCGCAAGTGTGTTAATACGTGTGCTTCTTCTTCTTCTTCTTCTTCTTCTTCTTCTTCTTCTTCTTGGAGCAAGGCAGGGATGATTTTATCTATTTCGAACGATCCGATTTTAACGAGAGATTTCCACGTTCGTGGGAGGAAATGTAATAATTAGTTGCATGCACGGCAATTTAATTTCTTTTTCGTGGAAAATTCCTTCGGGCTCCTTCGAAATCTTTTTTTATCCTCGAATTTTTATTTTTTTATATAGCAATAAAGGGATTAATTAAAGGAGGAATAGAAATGAGAATAAATATGTTTGGATTTTTCGATTTTATACCTTTAAAATATTTCGTTAACACAACGAAAGGATAATATATGAAGATTTCTGTGAGTAAATATATGTATCTCAAGTTTTTAAATCAACATTACTTGTACAACAAAACATATATTTGTTAATTTTTTATTTTTTCATTTTCACGTAAAATTAATATAATCAAAATTAAAGACTCTCCTTTGAAATTTTACGATAGAATTTAATCTAGTTTTTTTTGGGGGGGAGAATAATTGGTATCGCGAATAAATTCGAATAATCATTAGGGGAAATTAGGTCCATATGTTTCAAATCATCCATGTAATAAAATGTGTTTCGTTAATTTTTACAGATAATTTCTACATTGGTTCTATGGTATTAAATATTTAATCGATCTGCCTTCGAGTGAAATAATTAATTGCTGGAATTAATTTGTTACCATGTTATAATAATTAATTATTTCGATTCTCATTTCGAGGAAACACCTGTTCTATTTATTTTATTCATTATTATTTTATTACTGTTTCTTTCTCTTTATTTTTTTTTTTTTTAATTTAAAGGCAAAGTAAAATTGTATATAATTTATCAATTTAGCGAAAGCGTTAATTTTTCTTAATTACTCCATTTTGAATTAGTTTCCCAATGACGCGTTTCGCTCTAGCAAACGATATCCCCTCAAACGACCGCAACGTAGCTGATTATTAATGGCAATTGTATTTTTTAATAGATGCAAAATTTCTAAACTGTCCAATTGCATCCATCAAACGTTAATAACAAACGATGAAAAGCATTGACCGATGAACTTGTTCCTTTACTACGTTGCAATGTCCATCCTATTTCCTATTTTCTCCTAATTAAATAATATCTCGTCGATTATTTTTATTTTTTTTTTTTTTGCAAGCATTGAAAAATTAATACGATGAAAAGATGCACGAAACAAACGCGGAAGCATATCTTCGCGAAATAGAAGAAATAATAATACTCTTCCGTGAAAATAAGAGAGAGAGAGAGAGAGAGAGAGAGAGAAAAAGAAATAGAAAATCTTTAATTAGTTTTCTTCGAGTAGACTATCCGTGGAATATATCCAACAACAGTGGTATGTCGTGCAAGAGAATTTCGTGACCGAAGTCTTGGATCGGTTCCAGGTACCTTTTGTTACGACAAAGCTGACCGAAACGAAGCAAAACTGCTTTTTGAAGAAGATCGAATGGAAGTTTTAATTAAAGTAACAGTTGGATCTTGTTACAATTTTTTTCATTCAAATTTCAAAAAAAAAATTCACGTGAATCTGTCCACTTACGAATTAATTCAAAAACTTTATATTACAAATCAATTACAAATTTGTTTCAATATAATTTTTTGCCAATTTTTTGTTCATCTCTAACTATTGTAGTATATTAACCATCAGTCTGAATATTTAAAATAAATAACCAACATCTATTTAATATAGGATTCAATCTCAAACACTATTCCATCCAATGATCAATAATCGGAGAGTTATTAAATTAATTAATCATCATAAATTATGACACTGAACGATCGTGAAAACGCATTTAAATAACGATAAAACGTATATATATATATCAATATAATCTCGTTTCAAAAACAAATCAACCATCACGCAAAATTTTTTAATCTAATCGAAAGTACAAGTTTATAAATATACTATTTTTTTGTTTTTTCTTTAATACATACGTTTCGGTTCATCGGGTTCAATCGCGATAAAGATAATCGAAGAAGAAGAAAAAGAAGTGAATTTTAAATACGACTCTTGATGAGAATCAGAGCAAAACAGAGATCGATCCATTTCTTCGACTTTCGATTTTGTTCGATCCTGAAAAAAAAAAAAAATAAAAAAAAAAAAATATATAATTTGTGTCGCTTAAAACAAATACGAAATTGGAACGAATCCGTGAATAAGGCCAGATATGACTTTCTCCCAGATGGTTTCTGCGGTTGAATTCTAACGTGAATTGAATTTTAGGTCAATATCACTCGCGCGATTTAAACTTCGTCGGCTTTCAATTTCGTCGCGTGCTAATTAGACGGTTAAATCAAGCGGATCGGATGCTGCTCGCGACGTGAGAGACGTGTTCCTGTTTAAAATGTGATTGCTCGTGGACAGATAGTTGATATATATAATTATTTCGTTACTTTCTGCATTTTAATTTTCATGGAATCATAATGGTTTTGATCCTTTAATTCGATACCGATCCATGGACGAGCGTTTATGGACTTTCTCTCCAGATATTCTTCTATTCGATGGAGATGCTGCCGCTGATGAACAATAATTTCTCTCAAGAGACTCTCGATTTTATCGATAGCGAAAATTATATACTATTACAAACTTTTATATATTTTTTTTTTCTTCTGATTATTAATCTGTTAATTAATTAACGCATTTCAGATTAACTTTGTAATATTCCTCCGTTGAAATGAATAGAATCGTTTCGATAAATCGCTCGAAATTTTTCCAAATAAAAATTTCAAAAATCCATCCATCTTCAACGTTTCAAAAATTAAGATTAAACAAAATTATCTATTTGCTACATAAATCGTGAGAAATAGTTGGCCTACGAATGACCTAGTTATCCAGCCTCTCTCGTCGCCCTGGAGCGAAGAGAGGAGGAGGGCCATCGGAATCACAGTCAAAAATGAAGGATCGAAGGCGAGCGAGGCGGTATTCGCGAAACTAGAGCCTCTCTCATTCGGTGACCCGATTGTCCAGTCCCCGAGGGTTTACATAATACGCTCGGCCGTGTCCTGTTATGGAATCTATCGATCGCTGCATCGATATAAGGCGATACGAGGACCAGCTGTCATCTCGTCGCTGTGATCCTGTCCCTGTTCTGGCCATGGACCCGTTACTCAACCATGAACCCGATTCACAACCCCCTTACATGATATTAATCCCAGACTTCTCGTATCCGTCATCATTTTTTCGACTTCTCATACATATGTATATATTAATGCTTCTCCCATTCAGAATTCTCTCTCGTCGAAGAGAATTTTTTTGTTCGTGGAATTTAGTTTAATTAAGATATCTTCATCTTCTTGTTTCTATTGCAGAAGATAAAGAAAGGAAAAAAAAAAAAAAAGAAAGAGAAAATGTAGAGAATGAAAGAAATTTTTTGATATGACAGTAGCTTTAAGAGTCAATAAAATTATTTCACAAGATTAGAAAATTTAGAAAAATTTAGAACAGGATTGTATCGCTATTTTTGAAGATTCTATAACGAAATCAGGGCATTTGTAATGTAAATTTCTCAAAATTTGCTTCGTCACGTGATAACAACAATCTCTCGATCTCTTGATCTTTAATTAAATCCTCGAGGGAAATCGACGAACGAATGCTTTAAATAAAATATATAGTACACGCGATTTGAATTTTTTATTGATGGAATTTAGTTTAATTAAGATGAACGATATCTTCATCTTCTTGTTTCTTTTACAGACGATAAAGAAAGGAAAAAAAAAAAGAAAGAGAAAATGTAGAGAATGAAAGAAATTTTGATATGATAGTAGCTTAAAGAGTTAACTTCAATAAAATTATTTCACAAGATTAGAAAATTTAGAAAAGTTTAGAACAGGATAGTATCGCTATTTTTGAATACTTTGAAGAATCTATAACGAAATTATTACATTGTAATGTAAATTTCTCAAAATTTGCTTCACATGATCACATGATAACAACAATCTCTCGATCTCTTGATCTTTAATTAAATCCTCGAGGAAAATCGACGAAAAAAAAAAAGAAAGAGAAAATGTAGAGAAAGAAAGAAATTTTGATATAACAATAAGAGTCAATAAAATTATTTCACAAGTTTAAAAAATTTAGAAAAGTTTAAAACAGGATAGTATCGCTATTTTTGAATACTTTGAAGAATCTATAACGAAATTATTACATTGTAATGTAAATTTCTCAAAATTTGCTTCACATGATCACATGATAACAACAATCTCTCGATCTCTTGATCTTTAATTAAATCCTCGAGGAAAATCGANGGTTTTTAAGGTTTCAGAACTCGTTCCGGCCGAGCAAATTCTCGTGGGTTACGCGTGTGCTTTGATGCGCGTACGCGTGACGAAAAATATGGAATATCGCGAGCTTTTTCCCGCTCAATTACGTCAATTAGCCAACAGCTAATGAAAATTTATTCGTTTTTCCGACGACGAATCCGTATCCCAATTTATATTCGAATATTCCGCCTATTTTTTTCGTATTTAGCTATTCAATTGAACATTTGATTTGAATTGAAATTAAACTATGGATGGAGATTGAACTTTGAGTTGTAACGATTGAAAATTCGATTGGATTGAATTTTTTTGAAATTGAAATTGAATATTTTTGTGTCTTTATATATATGTATAATTTAAGATTTATTTTATCGACGTATTTTATTAACTTAAGCAAGCTAAGGAGACATTTTTCGCATTCATAGGAAATTTAAATTCGAACGAAGAAAATGCAAAATGCAAATCTAGAATCTAATATTTAAAAAATGATATTTATTCATAGTTTCATTGGATCGTTGATAATGTATATCATTTTTGAAGCATGAGTCAGGTGTAACACGCGTGTATATAAAAATGCATTATGCAATGCTTCGATTGCATAAAAATGTATTATGTAACGATCATGTCAAGCAGCCATAACAGATATAATTCTCTGAAAGATCTTTCTTAACTATCTGTGAACAAAGTTTATTATACACAAGTATTTGCACATTATTACAAAATAATGTGATAAAAATCTAAATCTGTTTTATAATTGTAAAAAAAAAAAAAAAAAGAATCCATAGTATTGCATCATTCATCCCAATTATCGAGAAATTCTTATTATATATTTTTCTAACTTATAAAAATTCCTGATATTAGAGATACTACAAGCGTCAAATTGGTCTGTCAATTTTTTATTACCATTGCACACTTCGTCTCTATCTTACACACATCCTACAAATATCATGTATTAATCATGTATTAATAATGTAAAAAAAAAAAATTTTATTCTCCTGAAACCAATGCTTCGTTTATCCAAAACACGTGGCCATGGTGATTAATTCTCGTGATACGTTATGCAAAATTGTTTTGCATATCACGCTCTTGCGTATCCTCTAAAGATGTCAGAATTTTATGGAGTCGTTAATGTTTTATCTATTACTGGAACTGGTATAGCGGCACCTATGGTTGCGTGAATCTCTCGTTTCTGATTAATTATCAGAGAGCAAGTGAGAAATGTTTCACGGAACGTTCAGTCAGAGACAAATGGTAAAAACGAGTGTTCTTGGAGGAGGTCGGTTGAACAGTCGGTTGAATTTCTAAGAAATCGCGGTTCAATTAAATCTAATTATCCTGCTAACTCACATGGTTTCCTTCCTTTCCGGAGCAGAACGGTATTCGATTAATCGATAAATTAAATTCCACGCCGCGGAAGGAACGGACTAACGGGAAATAATCAGAGTTTCGGATCGTGTTACGCCGCGGAAGGAACATTTCCGTTTATCCATATATATCCTTTTATGACAATCGTCGTGTTTATGCAACGAACGCTTCTTGTTTTTTTATCGTTTTTTTCAAACGTGAGACAAGAGATTGATAAAAGGATTGATTCCGTTTGAATTGAATTTTAATAATGAACTGAAAAGTGGCTCGATCCATTTGTTCGCGTGTAGAACAATAATAATATAAAAATAATATTTTAAACGAGTTGGAAATCAGGTTGCAATCTGACAAATGTATTTTTCTCTAGGGAGACTCTTGAGAAAAACAATTGGAGTTCCTTTCTCTAGGAGAGAATATTTCCATCAGCGGTTCATCCAAAATCAATTTTCATCCTCCGATGATAGAATCCGTTAAAAAATAATTCTGGAGAACAGAGAATTCACATTCTTGAAATTCTCGTTTCTCCACTTATTAGGAGATAGAAGGCATGGATTCCTCTAAAATCAATTTTCATCCTTCGACGAAAGGATCAATTGAAAATAAAAAATAATTCTCGAGAAATTCTCGGGATATTCACACTCTTAGAATTGTCTCTGCTCGATTTATTAGAATTCATGTCATCATCCTCGACGAAAGACTCCATTGAAAATAAAAAATAACTCTTGAGAACAGAGTATTCACACCCTTAGAATCGTCTCTGCCCATAGTCGTTTCTCGACTTACTTAAGGGTTATTCGAGGAAAGAATAGGAGATAAAGGCACGAATTCGCGTCTTCTAATTGTCGAACAGCACGAAGCTTCTAGGTGCAGTCACAGGGACATAAAGCCACACCTAAACGGCAATAAGTTTATTGGCTCGCAAACGTTTAATCCGTAATTAAACTGGGTTCGCCTCGCATTTACTTAATTTATTCACGAGCAGCGCCCATCGAGATCTTCGCATTATTCGCCAATTTTATTTCTAACGGAAATCATCGTGTCATTTATCCTTTAATCAGCTTTTTTTTAACGACCCCTAACTCGTGTTTGAACACGATTTCAATTATATATTCAAATTAATGCGAAACGAAATAATTAACCTCTTTAAGGATTAATTAAATTAAGTGGCAACTATATAACAGGATCGTTGTTATTTCTGAAATAAATTTGTGAATATGTAGAAATAAAAATTTAAGTATCTAACGACACGATTTATCTAACTTTCTAAATAATTTTATAAAAAGTACATTGTTTCGAAAAACAAAAATTATCAGATGTTCGTTAAGTATTTGTATTTCAGAAATGATTAGAAAGCATCCAACGATTTAGAGAGACGAATTTATCGTTGTTCTTTCCCCTTCGTGTACACCATGATCAAATACCTCTAATTTTATTGTTCTACGAGCGAAAGTAAAATCCTACACGTCAATCCTACACGATGTCTCCGTTTCAAAATAATATCCCGTATGGCCAATTTCAGCAAGACGAAGTGGGCGATATTTCGTGCAGAAACCCCGCCGCCTCGACAGAAATTACACAGGTTCGAGCAACGGTTCTGCTCCTCTGTTCTGCGCGCATCGAGATTGAAAACGAAATTTTATTACGGGTAATATTCCGAATAAAATTACGTAAAATGAGGGGATAATAAAAATTCACGCGTTCTGATTAACCGATTGAAAATTAAAAAAAAAAAAAAATTAAAAAAATGTGAAGGAAATTATTCGAGCAGTATAATGTAATAGTGTAAACTAGATGACCATAGATGCTTTCCCTGTATAAGAGGATTAAATTGATTATCTATTTACACAGGTGTAAAAATTACGAAAGGGAAGAAATTGTCGAAAATAAAATATCAAAATCTTTTTCTTCCCGAGAAGCGCGATTATATACACGAGTATATAAAAGAATATATCAATACAAATGATTAATAGACAATAGACAAAAGAACATCATTATCGTATGAATAAATCCGCAATACTACAATTCCTTTACAATTTTTTTCCAATTTTATTCTCGCGATGGAAAAAAAATTCACGAGGCGTCGTATAATTTTTAAAAGCTACTTATCGCAAGTTTTATTACACCTTACACGTTTATCCACTTGCATTATTTCTCATAAATATTATAATTTATTCCGAGTGTACATACCTCTGTTCGAAACAAAAAGTTCATAAGGCATAACACATTGGTGTCAAAAATTGTCGATAAATATTCAAATCGTGAAAATCGCCGCTGATCCATTCTCGATCATCGTTCGAGATCGAAACGGCCAATAACTCGCGCTCGACCACGATGATTCTCGCCCATTAAGATACCTATCTACGATTAGCGATACCGAAGAATTGGACGGGGCTCGGAGCCGTTGCTCTCTCGACGCGCTAATAAAAAAACCACGGACCTCTTAAATTACACGTTTATTGCGCTTTGCCAGGCTAAAATGGTCTCGTTATTATATCGTTTCTCAGCAAGCTGTTCATTAACCTCTACTTTTCACTCCAGTTTTTCTTCGCCGGATATTTCGTTCGCGCTGTGAAAATTTACAGAGGATCACGGATTGCCTCGATGATCTAACCAAAGGTCGTTCTCATTTTCGCGCGGGTTGCGAAGCGTTAAATGATCAAGCTGTTCGATAAGCTACTACTTGTTATTTCTTATACGCATGCGATAGATTTTCTTTTTTTTTTCTTTTTTCTTGTTTTGTTTTCAAGGTATATCAGAGAGTAGGAATTTTTTTTGAAAAAGAGAAAAAGGAGTGTCTTGAGAATTAGTTCTCTCAGCTTTTATTGATTATCGTGTGATTTGGATTTGAAAAATATCGAGTCACTTAATTTGTTTAAAATTTCGAGTACAAATCGAAAAAAAAATTATTTTCGTTAGGGTTAAAGATATATTTCTTACGAAAAATTTATAATAAAAAAGAATACGATATATGTAAAATGAATTATCGTGAAATAGAATTGAAGTTAAATTTATTAAACGATCTATCCTCGACTCGATATCATTTTAAAAATTTATCTGTTTCATATAAGTTATTGAGAAATATGGAGATTGAAAGATTTTGATCTACAATTGAAATTTACATCATCGATTGAGTTCTCACTTTCCTCGGTTACCTTGTGCACCCTGTTTGATCAAACAGGAACGACTATTGTTTGATCAGTGGGACAATTACTGCGGGAAAAGTAGCGCAACCGTAATTTTCTTCCGACATTTACAATTTTACTTTCACGACTCTCCTCAATGGACGACTGCGTCGTGTAATATTACATCGTTCCCAAGACGTTCACGCTTCCATCGCCACGACTATGTTCCATCGATATTATTTGATCAGCTTTTACTCCTCATTTTCGATACGTCATTAAAGAATCGCTCCAAGTGAAAATGAAACGAAACACGCGTGGCAATTAACCTCCACGTTTAGAAATCTTCTCGACTTTCGAACTAGAGATTCTATATTATTATAAATAGTTTGTGGCAAGGAGATTTTTTTTTTTTTCTTCACAGAGGAAGCTCAATATTAATGAAACCAATATAATATCGCTCTTTTAATAATTTTAATTATCGGCGATACAATACTGGTAAAATTTATTCGTGGATAACAAATCGTTGTTGTCGTTTCTTATTTTCTTGTAACTCGTTCCCAAATTTCGTCGAGGCGAGTACGATAAACTACGAGAACCAATCGAATAAACGAATTATTTTGAACTCGAAACAAACATATTTTCATCCTCTGCCATACTTTTACATAATTAGCACGCTTCTGTATCGCACGATTTTCTAATTCTTTCGCAAACTATTCAGACGCGGTTTCAATGAAACTCGGATAATCCACGCAGCGTGACCATGAGAAAGTAAGGATACGTAAAAAGCGAAAGCAATGTAGGCCAATATTGAAACAAAGGATACTCGTATCGATTAAATATTCATAACGACCCCATCGTTGCATCATCATTTCTAGATGAAACGAAATAGAAAATTTTATTTCGTCCAACGATTAAAATCTTCTTTCTTTTCGAGCTTATCTATTAATAAACACATTCGAATAGAAAATTATAAAAGTTTATCAGCGAGTCAAATTTTTCTTACCCTCTATATTTGAAATGAATTTTTCTGAATTTTTATATTTTTAACACTTTTTCTTCCTTTCTTTCTACAAAAACACGTTTCGCAATCGCGCGATTTTTCATTCTTTTCGAACGGATGAAAGAACGGACATGTTTGAGGATCATTAGCCTGAATATTATTCGCGCTGATCGACCACGATACCGTTAATGCAAACGTATCGCAAGAAGACGTGTCGACCCAATTTATCTAGCAGTTAATCAAGCTTAATAAGACCACGATAAATCCTAATCCCGTTCGACCCGTGTTCCACGTATCTTTCGTTTCCTCACATCTCGAGCGTGATGCTTGGTTATCGTCGAACAACTTGATTATGCGTAAAAGATACAAAAATATATAATAACTGTTTGTTATCGGATTTCTATCGAATGTTGTTGCACAGACGTTGCCACGAGGAGGAGGGGAAAGAGAGGAAAGACGAGGAGAGGTCGAGAGGATGCGGTTGATTGCCGATTTGCAATAAAATAATTCGAGGCGCAAACTGCTTGAGCGTATCGATTTGATCATTCTTTGCACAATAATTTGGACGAAGACGTGCATGTGGAATAAGAATGGTGCAATTTGCGGGCCAGAGTGTATAAGAAAGATTAGAGAGCGAGGATTCGATCGATGGAGAATTTAATTTCTACACTCTGTGGAGGAATGATTGCGTAATAAATAATAGAATGTATTTAAAAATTGTTAAGAATTACTAGATTTTCTTTTAAGCGATTAAAAAAGAAGGGTGTACGTAGAACACTTTTTGAAATACTCTCGTTTTACAACGAGTATGAGATAAATAACAATAAGCAGTAATGTGCTTCCTTTGTTTCCAGCGTATGATTCATTTAATAGGAATTCGATATTCGATTCATTCTCTCAGCCTCGATCCATGTTTTATAATTAACTTCTTAATTAATGCTCGTTCGTTTCTTAATGCGTCAAATCCTTCGTCAATAATACGATACATTTCGAACACTCGGAAAATAAAAAATCGTTACGACAAATATTCGTGTTCGTTGCGTACAAATTGGAACGTGATTGTTGAAAAATCACTCGAGACTGGCAACCGTAAAAATACATACATACATATATATCGAATCGAATCGTTATTTTTATGAATTATTCCGCTGTTTCTTTTTTTTTTTTTTTTTTTTTTTTTTTAAATTGGATTAAATCGCATCCCACTTTCCTCACGGAATTTTCCACTTGCTTCGACGTGTCGAAGCAAGGGATACAGAGCACAAATTGCAATTTACGATGCTCTTTCAGCCCGTCGTATTTGCGCAGCACTGTACTTCAATAGATGCACACGAAGAGAGTACATGCAATTGCGTGGCAGCTCGCGTTAGACGCGTGCAAAATCAATCATCGCGATGCTGCTCGAGGGATTCGAGATCCGTATATTTCAGAAACTCAAATTTCGAAATCATCAAGCAAATTTAAATGGAATAGAAAAAAAAAGTTTCGTTGAAAAAAATTTTTTTCCCTTTTTTAAATATCGCATTAAAATAAATAATGAAATAATTCCCTGTTATTTACGATTCTTCTTATATTTCTCGAAAAATAGAGAGAGAGAGAGAGAGAGAGAGAATATAGCTAGAAAAATAATTATATTATTATATTAATTGTTCACTTTCTAAATAAAATTTCGTTTCGTTTCACCGGGACGTCGCGCAACTCTAAAGTTGAAAGTTCAATTCGCAATTGCCCCGATCATTAATAACAATTATATTCACCACCGTTTTCTCCAGCCTTAAAGACATGTTGCGACACGTTTAATAACATTCTCGAAAGAAAGATCCTCAAGAGTTACACATTACCTTTTTTTATTTTCACTTTTTGCATTTTTTACATTCACCCGACGGATTCCACCGAAATAATTTAACCACCTGTCGTGACGCGAGAAAAAATTCGAGAGAGAGAGAGAGAGAGAGAGAGAAAGAGAAGAGAAGAGAAGAGAGATAAGAGGAGCGGTTTAATTTAATAAATATTGGCGACGTTTATAATGGTAGGTACGGTACCAATCCTTATTGTCGTCGATATCGACCTATTTTTATTATTCGGTGTTCAGTCGCTCAGCTGTAAGTCTTCCATAGAGCAACCCTTCCAAACGTTCGAAAATGCCGTGACAACGAGCCATTTCTGAATTCGATTCGTGACTCGTATATTATTAGGGAAATAATATGGGCAAAAATCCACAGTGGAATTAAATTAGAAAAACTTTTCCATGCCTGTTTATTCATTTATTTTTTTATTACGATTTATAAGATAAATTGCTCGAAGAGTTACGGTATCTAGTGATGGGCTCGAGTTTCGAACTTTTAGCGATAGGTTTGAATAGTTGAATATCGTATCTAAAATATGCAAGATAAGATACGAATTTAGGTGATCTAATCTTTTGTTTTGAAAAGAAAAGGAATAGATAATGATAAATTTCAGCTTGTCAATACTCTTACTGTTACGTATGAACAAATTGAAATGATTAAAAATAACATAAACGCAAATGATGAAATATTTAAAATGTGTAAAAATTTGTGTCGCAAAAAATCGAACAACTTTAAACGTGTAAAAACGAATTAAACTTTTTGAATTTGATAAATAATCTTAAGTGTTCGCACTTTCAAAAATTTCGCAATTTAATTTCCACCGGAACTGAGATACTTCAATCCCATTATGCTCCTTGATGTTTGACAAATAATCATAATTTACGCGATCTCGAGTCAGAAACTCATACTCAATTTGCAATTCCTCTTCACGAGCTTCATCAAACACAACAGGCTCGCCATTCATAAATGGTAAAACTCGTACGTGCGTTGAAGTCACATTGACAAATTTCTTCCCTCTTTTGCGACCTGCCTCGCAAACTTCTTAGCAATGATATTACTCACGAATGAAACCCACAATATCTCTGAATATCAGATATAAAACAACATGTGAAAAATAAGTTAATTGATCTATTTGATCGTCTCGTATTTAACGAATAATTTCTTCGTTCTCTGTTACGATATATCCGTCAAAGAAAATAAAAATCGATTTTCGTTAAAAACATTCGAAATTTGATGTAAAAATTCAACGAGAGTTAGAGCATAAAGAAGATTATTAAATCGATAACGAGTGATAACGTTCGATAAAACCGCGTCAACAATATGATAACACGTGATTTTCGATAGAAAGTTTTCAACTGTGTTCAACGATAAAGTAAAGACTTGGATCGTTATGCAATTAAATATCACATATATATTTCTGGATTGGATAAGATTGGATATTGGATTCTACAGATGTAGGAGAAAAGAAATAGGAGAAATTACAGTTTAAAGTGGTACAAGAGAAATGCGCGTTATAAATGTATGCAAACTGTAACTATGTGTAAAGTTTTTGTAAAAAAAGAAGCAATTTCGTTCTATTTCAAATTATTCCTTTTACTGTTACTTTCTCTTATATTAAGATATAATAAATTATCTATAGGTTATTGATATGTCTTTTTTAATATCATTGAATTACACTTTGATATTTTAATCTCTCAATATTTTAAAGTTGAAAAATATTCTCCTTCGATTTTTTGTCTTCAATTAAGACGTTTCTGAATTACATTCTTTTTTCATCCATGGAAAATAAATCGAATGATAAATAAATGCTCGTTAAACTAGAATTTTGAATTTATTTATTTAATAATTATTCTCTTCAGTGCAATTGATAATTGGATACGAAGAATCATCACAAACAAAAATCTGATTTCTCTAATCATTGTTTTTTCATCGAAAATTATACTTTAGAATGTAGAACTTAACTTTTGACTACAATATATCACTTCTATTCTTTGCTGTAACTATGCTGTAACATCACAAGAATACAAATGACTTGTAATTAGTTCATCTTCACTTTGAAATACTTTCTGTTGTTAAACATAGTTTTTTCATGTTACAAACAATCTACATTGAATTGATTCGTAAACTTATAAGAAAGAACAAAAAGTTACACGTTTTTAAGCAAGTTTCAATGATTAAACCAATAAACGATGAAACAAAATAAATATCATTATTTAGATTTCATTCTATTTTTAACAATAATATTCAACCATTGTTTTCATTTTTCAATATTTTCAAATCATAAGTGAAAATGCGGTTTCCAGATAAAGATCCAAATTACGAACGTCGTCAAAGTAATCTGAAAGTCATTTTGACCCTTGCTACCATTTCTTGCAATCTCATACCGCGAGAAATGATTTCTGCGCAATTTTATTTGCTGACATCTTTTTCTAGTAGCGAAAAACTTGCAAACTTTCAATGAAACAACGTTCAATCAAATCTGCGTTATATCATTCTGTCTGTAATTACTTCGAATTAGTTTTCTTATATATATATAACTACAATAAAAAAAAATTACATAAACGAGAGATCTATTAATTTACAGGTCTAAATCAACTTACGCTTAGCAAACGTTTCGAAAAAATGTTTGGTGTAAAGAAGCGTCAATTTTTCGCTCGAAATTAATTTTTCTGAAGAAAAACGACTGCTTGAATTGCTTCGATACTTTACATATTAAATCGAAACGTTGTAGAAAACCGATCGTTCAAAAACTTATCAATCAAAACGTTCCATTAATCCTGTTTCTTTCCAACAAACAAAAAATACTTCAAAATTCCTACTACTTGAAATATACCTGAACAAACTTGAGAGAATTATGTTGGATCTTTACCAAAGAAATAAGAAGCAGAAGATACTTGTTCGATGTCCAAATCTGATCCAAAGCGTGACAACAGAGCAACAATTTTACGCGTTAACAATTAACAAGTTACAACTCTCTCTTCCTTTTCATAATAGCAATGCACGATCAACGATGTACATCTGTTTCAAAAGGAAAACAAAAAAAAAAAAAAAACAAGTTCTGTTCGCGAGAGAGAAATACGACGTAAAGGAAGAAAAAGGGGAAAAAAAGGATGGAGTGAAATCTCGATTACATAAAACTAGACAAAATGGCCAATATTCGTATGTCTGGAGGCTACCGATTACACGGATTATTATATCCCTCGCTCCTTTATTTTTCTTTTCCAGCTATGCAACGATACCAACGAGGAAGTGTTGGTTAACGCGGATAAATACTCTCGGCAAACAGGTGTTCTGAAAATGTAACAGATGGCGGATGATGGGAACCAAAAGGCTGGCCAAGTGAAATCTCTCTCTCTCTCTCTCTCTCTTCGAAACTTATCGGTAATAATACCTCAAAAAAAAAAAAAAAAAAAAAAAAAAAAGAAAAGAAAAGAAAAGGAAGTCTCTGGTTTTATTCCACTGAAATATAATATAATATACTTAATTACTTTTGGTAATAAAATATTTCTACGCGATGTTTCTAAACGATGGATAAACGATTCTCTCTCTTATTCGTGGTGAAACTTGTGTTTCCGATCGAATGAACAAATATACAAATCATATTTTCTTTATATATCCGACCTGATCTCGGGAAAATGGATAACTGAAACGTGGATAACTGCGTACGATCTAAATCGCGGAGAGAAAGTTAGTCAAGAGATAGAGGAGAAGAGAAAAAGTATGCATAAAAATGAAGAATCCGATAGAATTGTGGGTTAGAAAAGAAATAATAAATTTCTTCGATAATTTGTGGACGGATCTTTTCAAAGAGGTTCGTTCTGATTTCGCGCGATTAATGGAATTTTTATTCAATATTTAGTTAATAGTTACGTTTCAAACTCGATACTTTTTTTCTATAACGCTCTCGACATTTTCTAATTTCCCATTTTAATTTCAATAGTTAATACGTCGTGTATATTATACACTGATCAAATTTGGAATTAAATATTTCCACTGCTCTGGTAAAAAGACGTATATATTTTTATACGTTGTGAACAGGGATGGTGTACAATTGATTCAAACAATTCCATTTAAAATTAATTTTACACCGTTAGATAGAAGCTGATGGACCAAATACCATTTGTGGTATTAGATATAGATTTAATTCATAGACGATGATTAAATTGAAGAATCGATAATTCTCCCATAAGAATGGAGGTACGAGAAGCTCCTGATGGAGAAGAAGGATTAGAATCACAAATTCTCACTTGGCAACACCCTTGCTTTACCAAATCAACTAATAAGAACTACATCAAATAATAATTTTCCAGACAATGGAGATGCATATTTAGTTATTTTCTTCTGAATTGAGAAATGCTGAAGATAGAGAATCAAGAGTTAATTTTTAATAAAATTTACAATTTATAATTTATAATTTTGATCGTTCTCGTTTTACGTAGATTACCATTGCATTCTTCTTTCAAAATCCACCATTGCGGGATCATTTTTATCGGAAAAAAGTTTTCGTCCGCGTGCCGTTGAAACGCTTAGCGAGTAAAACAATGAAATGGCATCGTGCACACGTATTTTCTCCGTTGATTTGTAAAGCGTGGCTGCCATTTTATCCATTTTATCAAACCGTCGATGGCCGGTAGTTGCTTAGCCATAATGCCACACAGTTATCAACACTTCGCATCGCTTTACGTTGAGGTGGATCGCAAACGTTTGGCTAGTTCGACGGGAAAAGAGATTTCTCGAAACTCGTGGATGCATTTAGACTGCGTGACTATGGAAATTTTGTTTTGAGAAAAATCGAGGAATCTCGAATATATCGATTCCTCCTGAGAAATTATTATTATTGTGTACGAGCGAGTGCTTTGTTTTTCGAATTTCTAGAAGACGATGGTTAAAATATCATCGTCAATTTCTTCCTTTATTCTTCGACTTTCCTTCGTTGATAAATCCTGACACGTCAAATGGAATAAAAGAGAAAAAAAAAAAAAAGGTATCATTTTTCTTCCCTGGCGGTATTCGATTTGAAAGATCTAAAGATTCCTTTATTTATATTCTTTTTATTATATTGTCTTCGTTCTTCGATCGTAAATTCTTCCTTTTTTTGCGTCTCACGGAAGTATCCTTCTTCTTCTTCGCTTATCTTCTTCGTTTTGGATAATCCGCCTTCTTTTCTTTCTCCTTCGTATTTCTCGATTAATCTCCAGATTCTCTTCCTTCTTTCTTCTACAGTGGAACCGCAACGTGACTCGGAAGAAATGGACCGGTACAATATATTTAGCTTCTCTGTTGTGTAGTAATTAACCCTCGGACATCAAACCGTAGACGACCATGACTAGCTAGTTTCCGATACACTACGCTCCTTTTATCTACGATTATCTGCGATAATATTTTTCTTTAACTATTATTTCCTTAATTATTTCTAATTATTACTAATTATTTCTTAACTTTAAAGAATATATTAACATTTATACTCGATATATAAATTCTTACTTCTTCCAGAAAACCACCATTATCTTGAAAATGGCTCAAGTTATGTACAAAATTTCTCTCTACAAAATTTCATTCAAAAAAAAATATATATATATACAATTTTTTCTACTAATCAAATTTACAAATTCTCAAATCTTAAAAATCATTAATTTAAAAAACGAGGCTGAAAGAGCGCAACGCCACTTTTAATATACATATATAATAGATCCAATTCTGTTCTGTGAAGAGGCTCGTCAAGGCGTCTGAACGCGTGTGAAGGCGCGCAAAAGCGCATCGAGCGCATTAAGCGCTCGCCGTGGAAGCCGTACGTACGATCAGGAAACCAGACGCACGGAGGATCTTTTACGATAATTGCGGGGAACGACGGATAGTTCGCCCTTGTCTCGATTCCGGCAGGAAACGAGTAAGTGGCAAAAGTAAAAAAAGGAGCGGAGTCGAGCGTGTCTGAGGATGCGTAGGATTTACGTATAAGAAGAAAGGAAATCGTGGCACGCACAATGCGTGCTGCAACAACAAACACGCATTAACCCGAGGGAAAGAGGGAAGGGCGATCGGTGGTCACCTGGGGAGAGGGTGTGGGGGGAGGGGGAAGGGCGATATTACCATGATATTTGCTCGGGTGTATAATGGCGATCGTAACGGAATGGTGCAACGTTTAAAATCTTATCGAGCACGAGCCATACCCGCTACCGTGAACAGTCGGTCGGGAAAACGCGTTATAAATCGAGAGGGACGTTTACGATTAGGTATGGGATTTGTAGGAAGGAAAGTGATTTAACGGTATTTAACTGGATGATTGTGTACCGTAAGTTTTGTGAGACGAATGATGGTGGAATTTTATGGTATCGTGTGAATGAAACGTTTCTTTTTTCGTTTTGTTTTTTTTTTTTTTTTTTNTTTCGTTTTTTTTTTTTTTTTTTTTTTTTTTTTTTTTTTTGAAAATTTGGTGGAAGGAAAAAAATATTCAATGGTGGAAATTAAAATCCTTTGTATACAGATTTGTGTAAAAATAATTATTACAAGTTTTGTGAGACGAATGATGCAATTTTATGATGTGGATACGTTTCTTTTTTCGTTTTGTTTTTTTTTTTTTGAAAATTTGGTGAAAGGAAAAAAATATTCAATGGTGGAAATTAAAATCCTTTGTGTACGGACTTGTGTAAAAATAATTATTATAAGTTTTGTGAGAATGATGGTGCAATTTTATGGTATCGTGTGAATACATTTTCTTTTTTTATTTTATTTTTTTTTGAAAATTTGGAGAAAGGAAAAAAATATCCAATGGTGGAAATTAAAATCCTTTGTATACAGATTTGTGTAAAAATAATTATTATAAATTTTGTGAGAATGATGCAATTTTATAGTGTGAATACGTTTCTTTTTTCGTTTTGTTTTTTTTTTTTAAAATTTGGAGAAAGGAAAAAAATATCCAATGGTGCAAATTAAAATCCTTTGTATACGGACTTGTGTAAAAATAATTATTTTCCAGAGAGATTATACGTAGATTATACGTATTATAAAAATTCAAATATGTGTATCCTCGTTGGAAATTCGTGAAACATGAAAGAAATGTGAGCTCGTGTCGCAATTGGTTCGTGTAAATGTTAACAACACGATGTGTATACCCAAGGATCGAAGCCTTGGATCGAACTCGCGACACGCAAGTTCGAAGCACGAGCGGAGATTCGTGAGAAAAAAAAGAAATTTTTGGATACTCGTATGACTCGAGTAACTCGATTACGAAACTGCTCTCCTCGATTAAGGAATGCAAACGGCTTAAATGAAAATTTACACGAATTCATTTGCTGCGCGAGAACTCTTGTAATCCGACAAGAATTTTATTTTGTCAAATTTCGTTTCGTACGAATTGGAGATAGGCTTTAACTCGAGGATGCTTCTGATTATTTTTTATTAAATAAACTGTACACCGTATTTCTCCGAGAACAATTACAAAATATAGTTGGTGGTCTGTTTAACGAACCGTCAAACGTGGCTGAAGCGTGAAATTCGTACTGCCCTATGGCTGGCTTGGCTTGTTTAGAAGATTTGTCGCACGCGATGCGAAGCACGTAACTTCGCTTCCATGATAATTCGCACCACCAACATGAGAAATAATTGCGAATAATTATAATTATATCTTCCTCGTTCGTTTCTTTTCCCCATTCGAGCATTCAAAAATCTATGAAAATTTAAACTTAAAAACTTCAAAATATATATATATATTAATCTTCTCCAGAAAGAAGATACAAATACTCTTTCATTTTTTTTTGCTCGATTTCCAAAGAGAATACTTTACAACATTCTCCAGAACCATTACTAGGAAGACATAGGATCGATGCATGCCAATGTCAATAATGTATCCCTCTCGATCCCTCCTTTCTTTAATCCCTGATAACAGCATTAACCTAATCTTAACCTAACCTCAACCTTCGACCAAAACCATCCAAAAATCCTAAAACCTTGAACCATAAAAACTCAAAAAATACACAATCATAATATCTTCGAAAACCATTCTCCAATCCCAGAACAACGCAACACAAACCTTTATCTCTCCCATTACTAATATCGAGCCATACCATATCCATACCATTCCCCACAAATCCCAGAACAACGCAACTCAAACCTTTATCTCTCCCATTACTAATATCGAGTCATACCATACCCATACCATTCCCCACAAATCCCAACAAATTTGTAAGATTAATCTTCCTCGATCCAGTGCGTTTCACAGTCGAATACGCACGTTACTATTATAATAAACACGTCCGGCGAGAGCACAGGAAGCGGAAGAAAGGACGCGCGAGTCACGTGTGCACACGCACCGTGAAACAACTATCACGAAGAGAGGAAGAGAGGAAGAGTAAGAGAGAGAGAGAGATGCACGTTCGCGACGCGGATACGTGGGGACGCACACACGTGTTGACATTGCGACCGAGAGTGTAGCGCGGGGCAGGGCCGTTTCTTCGACTGGCTTCCTAATCCGGTTAAACCGACGGCGGAGAGGCAGCTCTGCGGCTGCCTCGATCATTCCTTCTCCGAGGCGTTACGAGGCCGTTCAACCGTTCTTCAACAGGAATGCCACGGACTCGAGGATTTTACGCTCAGGATTTTACATCGAACCTGTTTTGTAACCATCTTCCTTGCGAAGGGAAAGTATATTCGTATTCTTTCCAGGCGATTGACGTACGCGTGTATATGTATATGTATATATATATATATATACGTTTGCTTATCCATCAGCATCATCCAAGATTTTCACGTGGATGGAAAGTAAAGTGTTTTTACTGGATAATTCGTGTGATTTAAAGTGTAAAAAAAAGTATGTAAGTAGAATTTTATATGGTAGTGGAGAGATGTGGATGGAACAATTTTTATCGTTATCGTTTTAAATGGAATGATATTATAAGAGATATTGCTTATGATTTAGAAGATGAAATAGAGTGTAGTTAGTTTTCGATGATATATGAAATTATAAAAATATTTTATACTTAAATATTGCGATATTTGTTTTTATCGGTTCATCAGTTTCATCGTCAGTTTGTAAAATTTAGATATTCGTAATTCGAATCAGTTTATTGTAGCATAAAACTCGTAAAAGTCACGTAAAAGTCCAATCATTGATATGCAAATTGCGATACGAGCTCGATACAAGTTCTTCGATTCTGGCTGGTTACGTAAAATCTAATTGCATCGATTACACCATTCTCGTTCACGTTTGTGCATTTGTATTGCACGATATTATGGGAGCAAATAGAGCTTAAAAATTTAAAATCAACGATGATTCGTTCCCCGAATTTAAATGAATTTTGTAGATTCTTTCACACAAAATTCCATTTCTTCGATTCTCCAATATTTTTAAAATATTACATAATTGCTAAAAATTTACTGTACTTTACGTAATAAGATATAACGGAGAACGATTAATTCAAATAATTAAAAAAAAAAAGAATTATAACTCGAAAAAGATTAAAATTTCTTCACCGCGCGTTAAACGAGACAAAAAAAAAAAATTATTATTATTTTATCCACATTCTACATTTAACAAAACGCATTCCGTACAAAATAACTGAATAAGCCGAATAACTAAAAAGATCATAACTCAAAAGGTTGCTAAGTTATTTAATTCCTTCATCGACCATTAAAGACAAATTACGATTCGAAATACGAGATACGTGTTGCGAAAGACGAACGTTAAAAAAGAAAGAAAGAAAGAAAGAAAGAAAGAAAGAAAGAAAGAAAAAAAAGCCGACAGATTTGCATCGATACTCAGCTGCCTCTATTCACAGGTGGCTGACGAAAGGTTCTTCGATAATTGCGAATGCAACCTGTCCGAGCCGAGATGACGAAGACCGCGATACAAGTCCATCCCGTATTCCATCACCGTGCAATCCGCCACGAGATATCGCGGCGAAGGAAATATAGGTTTCTCGTTTAACACGAAACGGTATCCACGTAGAGATACTTCGGTCTTAATAACGGCGAAAACGTAGTAAATTGTAAGATGGCTCGAGATTACTCGTGAAACGCGTTATTCTTTCGTCGTAACGGGAATCGAATTGTCGGCTTCGTGTTCCGTGTCATTCCTATTCCACTAATTCCGTTCCATTCGGCAAAACAAAACACGTGTGTAAATGTCGTCGTTTCAATCGTGAAATTACTACGTATGCTTGGTAATTGGAATACAATTGGAACAATTTTAGATAAGTGTCGCTAGTTACCTAATTATTATTTCATGATTTTATAATAAATATATATATATATACATATAAATTAAATAAGCTCGAATCTTGAACGAATTTAAGATTGGAGAAATCAAATTTATTCGGATAAAACAATTCGAATGATGGTGGAAAAATAACAATAAACTTGTCGTAAAAACGTGGATTTTAAACACAAAGAGATATATATATATTCCCTGAAATTACAAAAATTAATCATTTTAAAGAAATTCCAAGAATATTCGTTTCCACAAACATCATTTAAACAGTTTAAACAAATTTCGAATAATTTCGATTTGATCGATATCTTCGTGAATATTTCTAATTATAATTATAAAACAGAAGAAGAACGATTCTTCGAACGGAACAACACGGATCTTTCAATTCTACTCGATTCAACTCAACACAAACTCACTTCTTCTTCTTCTCGTTCAAAAATTGCCCGATTGATACACCCGTCGCAGCACCAACGTGGAGACCACGTTTATCCACGATATTACACGCGCGTGGCTGGTGAAGAAATCGTGGTGGCTGAAGAGCTCGTAACCGGAAGAGACGTATCGAGAGATTACTGCGGTTCAAGCGCCTCTCTCTCGCTCGCTTTCGATTACGAATCAACCGTTTGTTTATTATTTTTCCCGGGGTGGGAACACGTCCATCCCGTATTACGCGCTCGAAAATAAAATATTGCGACGCTGACGCATCGCGGCGAACGCGGCTGAAAACCCCCTTTTGCCGAGTACAATGCGTGACACTAAACGAACCACTAGAATTGAAATCGACGCATATGGCGAGAGCCGAGAGCGCACGTGGCCCGGTGGATACGATACGAAGCCACGATTGATTCTCGTCCTGGGAAATTTGACCCATTTGCGCCCTCCACGATTGAGAAGTAACGCTATCGCGTGATTTCTTTCCTTGTCTTTATTGAAAGCTTCTTTTCTCTGTGTGCGTGATTAATATTAGGAATACTTAGAGGAGGCTGGAAATTTTAAAATGTCGAAATGTTTTTTTTTAATTATTCTTGTTATTGTGTTTCGAAACTCTCTTCCAGAGACTTTCTCTTGTGTGTGTGTGTGTTAAATTTTGTGAAATCTTGTCTTTTTTATGTCTTTTATAATTAGAGAGACACGTAATTAAAATCTTTGAAATAAATTAAATTATTTTGATTCGAAACTTTCAAAATGCGGATAAATGAAAAAGAAGAAAATTTAGGTATTTCAATAAAATTTAATCTTGGAATTGAATGAATGGGCAAGGCGAATAATTCCAAGTGTAGCGACGAAAGCGGAAATTCTTTCGTAAAAGGCACCTTCAAGTTCAACAAATTATCATTAGATCTGGTACGTTTTTACACGGGTATGCTTATATAACGCAATAACGAACTGCCATTTTTAACAATGATGCATCGAATGGACAGGTAGGAAAGAGCAGAGAGACCAGAGTGGAAGGTTGGAGAGGTCAGCCAAGCGTGGCGACGAACATCCGCTTCCGCAGGATGCACGATTGTCATTTTCTTTTTCAGGCTTCGACTGTTCTGACCACCACGATTCATTGAAAACTAATTTCCTTCCCTAATCGAAAGGAAACGAGTGTATTACCAAAAATCAAACGTGTACCATATTTTCCACATCCAATTTATCGATTTATCCAGAAAATTGAAGGATCCTCATTCCACTCGAAGTGAAAGAATTTTCTTCGAATCGAATCGAACATTTAATCTAAGAAGAAAAATAATTTAAATCAACGGATGATTTCTGAAACTTTGCCAGTCTCTACTGCCAGACGATGATCGAATAAAATTATCGGCTAAGTGAAGTGAAACAAACAGGAAAAGATAAAGATAGAATCGGTTAAAAGCATGATTTTTGAAATGAAACTCATACCTTTGTCTTTGACGAAGGACAACACATGTCATTGCGAAGATCGCAACAAACGATACCGCCGATCGAATATCATTAGGAACACACGATGTGTGCTTATCGAGGTAACTCTAGATGTGTACCGTCTAATCAAACAGGTAACCAAACACTCGACATTGCGCGGGGATATACACCTTGTTTGCTAGCGTATGAATGTGAATCACTAGCTTCGATTCGTGGCCGAATTAGAATGATTCGAAAGAAAATTATCGTGCCGCAAAAAAGAAAAAAATCAAAATGAAATATCGATAGATAAAGTACAACAAAGAATAAATTTGTAAAAATGCAATAAAAAAATTCGTGGTGGTTAAAATACCGTGGAAAATTCTTTTTTTCACGGAAACGTGACTACACATAAGTAAATACGTATATTTGCATTTTTCACGTGCATTCGACGGGCATTCGTTTAAAAACGCACATAATTTTCCCCTTTCTTTTCCCCCCGTGGAATCAAATTCCGCGTAAATTGGATGACTCACCCCTTACAACGCGCACTTACAACTTACCACCGCCGAAACTTTCGCCAACTTGCCACATCTATTCCGACTCGATCGTCTTACCTATCAATGCATAACTAAAATCCCTGAAATATAACCCGGCGAATTTCTCTTTAAATTCCATTCCCCGTATAAAGGAGTTAACAAGATGCTCGAGCGAAACGATACGCGATTCCTTTCATACAGTGCGCATGCGCATGCTTCTTCCTTCGTCCCTTCGACCCTTCCACCCCTCCGCTACCTCCTACCGCTTCGTTCCTCTAATTAACGCTCAAATTACTCGCGGAGATCGTAGCACGTGTAAAAGTGCGGTCAAAGCTTACGCGGAATGTCTGTCATCTCGCTTTATTAGGCGATCACCGATCTACCGTGTCGCTTACATGTGGCGTGCAAATAAGCTTCGTTCTCTTCTCTCTCTCTCTCTCTCTCTCTCTCTCTCTCTCTCTCTGCATATCGTCCCTTCCTTCGTTCCAGCGTTTCGTTTGTAGAACGTTCTCCGGTCGCGTCGGTTCGCGATAGAGGAGCTAAGGCTTCTTCGTTCGCCTTGATGAGGTCGCCTAGTCGCAAAACTCGTTCCTCGGAGCGCACAACGCTCGCGGTTATCTTCTGTCTGAGGGAGAAATAGGAGGGAAAATAAAATGGAGAAAGAGGAAAAGGAGGAGGAGGAGGTGCACGCTTGACGAAAGAAGGCAGAGTGAGCAAGAGTGGTTTCGCGATGCCACTCTGGTTCGTTCAGACGAACCAGAAGATAATAATTCTTCTGGTTGGAAATATTTCTCCAGTATTTTGCTTCGAATGTCGAAACGGGAGAAAGAAATAGGAGAATGCATTTGAAAGAAGTTTTTGGAACGAGGGAACGAGGTGAGGCGCTTGATTGACTTTGTGATGGACATGGTGTATCAGAGTGGTAGTAAGAAAGAAAAGTTTCGATAGACTTTTATCGATCAGGATTGGGCGTTCACTCACTGTTGAAGAAGTAACTAAAGTTAAAAATCTCGAATGAAATTACTTGGAATAATTATTTATTAAAGTGGTTATTAAATTTACTCGTTATTATATTCGAACTGCTTTTATAGTATAATCTTTTTTGGCAATTATTTATTATTATGCTTTGAACAATAAATTATTGAAGTAATTTTTCCAAATAACTATTAAATTTTACCCGTAACTGCTTAGAATTTGAATTGTGCTAGATTATATAAGTAGGATCATGTCGATATTTACAAGAATATTGTAGAACATGTATTAAAATATAAAATATGAAATTCGTTGCTGAATAATAATAATAAAACGTAATCAAGAATATGGATATCAAATTATTGAAATGCTACATGTTTTGAATGTTTGAATTGAATTCGTCAACTTCTTTGTAAAAAAAAAAAATTTTTTTGCAATCAGCTGAGCCCTTATCTATATATTAATCGATTTAATTTTCTTATCTTTCTGTAGAATTATATATATATATTTTTTTATTTTTTCGTTCCTTCAATCGACTCTTATCATTATACGAAAGAATTTATTAAATCTCGTGTTAAAGATAGCTTCTTTAAATACTCGATTTGAATGTAGAGTACTTGTTGAAAATCTTATAGAGAATTATAAATGCGGTATAAACGATGGTAAATATAATAGAGTCGCATCTAGGTTAAATGGAGATAGCTTTCTAGGATCGTTTTTCACTCGACTTTTAACAAAAAGTTGCACTATTTACCGGCGCAAGTATTACAGAGCGACGAGAAGAAGTTATTAGCGGATATAATAACAATAATTTTGCACAATTTCGCCGGGATATTTTCACTTGTTAAGAGGAGAACAATTGGCGATGGACAGAAAATGGTGGATCTAGCGTTCCAACAAATTACGCGGTTTTACAATATTCAGGATTCATGGTTGGAAAGTTTCATAAACAGAGTGCTTTAACCGCGATTTTAAAAATTTATCCGTTCGTCGAGAATTGTTGCACAGCGATTTAATAAAAAGCTGTGTATAAATTGCATAAAATATACAAAAATACGGAACATTAATGATCAATTAACACGAATTTAACAACGTTCACGCGATACAATTTAATTAATTATAAATCAACAATTGATACTTATATATTGTACTCACTTGCTTATAAACTACTTTTAGAAGATAGCGTCTTACCTGTAACATAAAATAAAATACAAGATTAGAGAGGATGAAAATTAATCTCTGATTATTTTATTAAGCGCTTAAAGCGACAAATAAAGTTACGATTTTTTTTTTTTTTTTTTTTTTTTACAAGAATTTTTTCGAACGAACGAAAATAGAAACCGAAACCGCAAACATTTTAATCTTCAATGGATTGTTTTCAACGAATCGAATATTCTTTCACGAGTTTTTATTTCGTCTTGAATCTCGATGCAAGTTTGACGATGCACTAGCGTGACTCGGGGAAAACGAAATTAACTTGTTCGACCCTTTTAAGGAAGATTATTACAGAGAAAGTTTTCCAATCACGAGACTAAATTTCTTACTTTAGGAAACAGTGCACTAGTTTCAAAAAATTACACATTGAAGGATTATAAATATTATATTCCTTGAAATTAATCATTATCGTTGACGACAGACGCGTCGAAGGAACGAAAAAAAAAGGAACTCCAAAATCTTCTTCAACTCTTTAATCTTTCCTTCCAATTATTATGTATTCATTTACAGTAAACGAAAGAAAATTCCATATTATTGTACTGTAAAATAATCAACACAATATTAACAATGGAGTTACCAAACAAATTTTGATTGGATACAATTTCTTTATTTTCGCAATTATGAAAAATTTGACGTTTTGTGTTAAATTAGCGTTAAATAATTAAAAAAAAAACTTCAATTTCTCATACCTTCGATTATATACAAACTGAATACATTCCGTATAAGCTTACGAGCCCGTGAACCGTTGAAAGAAATCAATTTCATCATGCCTATATAATAAATATCGCATGCCTATAAATATAATAAATAATATTTAATAACAGAGAATAAAATCATTACGGCTCTTATTATCCCCAATCTTCTAATTAAACCACATCCTGCCAACCATGATCAACATCATCGTTCCAATATCACCGTCCACGATATGTGTGTGGGTGGAAAATTGACGAGTTCGATTAGCGGCATCGCGATGTTCGAAGCGGCGGCAGGATGATATAAGAGTTTCACACCGATTTATAATCCGAATAAATCATTGAATAAGTGGGCGTATGCAACGATTTTCAACCCGTGTTCGGGTTCAACGATCCTCAACGATGCCTCGCGCGATCTTGACGTTGAATCTCCATGCGCGATGTGGAGCACTTCCTAGATCCCACTCGCGTTCCTTTATTAATCTTTCTTTATTATTCTTTGTTAATGCTCACGATCGTTGTTATTATATTGTAACTGTGTTATTATATCGCAGATATTGATAATCGTATAAATAAATAAAGAGAGGATAATTTCTTGAGACTAAATATAAATTAAAGGTGAATATTTTGGAAGTTTCAGGCTTTTTAAGAGATCGAGGAAAAGTGATTTTTCGCGTAAAGAAAGGTTGAAGAAAAGTGAAATAGGTAGTTTTTGATACGAGCTTTCCATTTTGGAAAGAAAATTATGGTAGAAAGAGAAGATTAATGTTGAAAATGTAAATTGATGATAAAGGTATCCATTTTTTAAGAGCATCCTTGTAGAATAATCGAAGAAAGACGATTAAACTAATTAAAAATGTAAAGTTTTGGAATATAATTTGGATTCACGAAGGAAAAGCTTGCCATTAATCTTCAATTATTTATTAATTTCTAACAATAACGTTAGATATTGTAAAAAATTAGATTTTTACTACTACGTCGAATTTACAACTTTCGTTATTGCAATAAAATGATTATTTTCGATTTTCTGCTGGATTAGTGATTTTTGACGCAATCACAATTTGCTGTTCTTATTCGGGCTAGTAACAAATATTAAATGGAATAGGAAGTGAATGGAAAGAGGGCATATCAGGAAGAACGGAAAGGAGGACGAAGAATGCGAGAAGGAAAGGGAATGGGAGAGGAGTAGAAAGTTTGTATAAGGAATAGATTATTAGAGAAAAAAATGAGCGTGAAAGCTTAGGGTCGTGTCGGATGATGGAGGAAGTTAGATATCTGATAGGGATTCCAGGATCGTTCCTTGCGACTTTAAACTTTATATATAGAATCTTTATATTTAACAACAAACGAATAAACTAAATACACGCCCAAATCCATAATTTATAATAAAAATTTATAATAAAATTATATATAATATAATATAATTTATTATTATTATTATTTATTATTTATTATTATTATTATATATTTATTATTATATAATAATATAATTTATAATAAAAAAATGTCACTACTTACTTTTCTTTCGTAAATTCCTCTTCTTCAAACATTCTCTCTCTCTCTCTCTCTCTCTCTTATCCATTCGATGTTTAAAAAGTGTCTACTTATTTATTTACTTATTTATTTAATAAAACTCACTGTTGCAATTGAACACTCTCGAAATTCCTCTCGCACGCACATCTAACCATCCACTGCGTATCTGATATCCGAAAGGAAACAGAATATTATAATTATCTGAGCGAATCCTCGTTACAGTGCACATTCTCGCGATTCGGAGCGATAACGAGGAATGCGAGTGCACGCGCGCACGATGACAATGGAGGCGTGTATGTGTAAAGAAAAAAAAGGCTGGCAACTCGTAACAAACATGGTAGAACAATGAATGAAAGTCGATTATTACCGAGCCTGAGGATAGTTATCTATCGCGGAAGACGAATGGTGGCGCATTCCGTGGCGTTCGATATCCGCTCCCCCTTCCCTCTTTAAAACTTTCGAATTTCGTGCGTCTGAATCTGCTGATCGCCCATTCGTATCCGTTCTCGCGATTACGCGTGCATTTCTTGATGATAATTTCAAACGTTAATTCTGTTTTTACATCAGAGAAGAAAAAAGACAGATATCTGATAACGCAAATTTGAATTTGCACGTTGAACACGCAAAATGGAATCGAAATTGAGATACCAATTACGAAGCGTATATACTCCAATGTATATTATATTCCGGTGTATAAATTCCTCGAACAAAATTGCACGCTTGTTTCTGGATCGCGTGTCTAATAATAATAAGAGTTATTATATTTTTAAGTGTAATAATATTTTTGCTTCCTCTTGCGATGCGTTGGAAATCGACGAAAATTGCGTTAAAGCGGTTATTTAATCCTTTAATTGCAACAATACGGATCGTGCACCTTGATAAACCAGCTTTCGTACGATATACCATTAAACGCGCGCGAAACTTTTAGATTTTAGAATTTAGAATTTCCGTACTTTTTTCGAGAGAGTTGTGTTTTGAGATGCTACGAAACGATGTTGGATGAGATACGCCATATTCAGAGGTAAGGGAAGAAGAAGTTTTACGTACGTACGTGTTGCAAGAATTTTTCTTTTCTTTTAATTAACGTTTCCATTTAGAGACGCGCTTGTTATAACAAATACTTGTTATAATTAACTTTTCCCAGAAAAAGCTCGTGATTTTTTTGTTCCTTTGTTTGTCGGAACATCTGCTTCTTCGACGATTCGACGTTTGTGAAAAAATAATAATAATAACGAAAACGATGCTTCGAAATGCAGAAAAAAAGAAAAAAAAAACCTCTAACATTGACACAAATTTAACCTATATACGGCGCCTATTTCTCACATTATTCTCCACGCGACAAGGATCAATTGCAAGATTAATCGATCCTTATATATTACACAATGAAATTAGCGAGATATCGAAGGCAAAGTTGAACGACCCGATGCCGACAAACGTCCGATATTATTCTTAAACGAAACATTGTTTCGCCACCGCGTATATGTGACGTCTTAGAGCAAGAACATTCGAACGATAAAAATAAATAATCTACGTCAAACAGAGATTTATCTTTGCTCTCTCGCGTAAGCAGGAATCACGTAAGCATGTAAATTGATCGCGTAATTGCGACCAGTTCCTTATAAGTTTGTTTCCTTACCTCCTCGTTTCCAACCACTCTCGATCGATAAAGAAAAGAACCGGTGGGAAAAATGGGTAGTGGTGTATATCACCATGAGATTGCGAATATTTCGATCGAATGAAAATTCAATTCCTCCTCCACTTTGCTTTGAGGTAATTAACTTTTTATCGAAATGAAATATTAATGAGATCATATTTATATATATATATATATAATGGAGAAAAAGAAGAGGAGACGAGATTTGAGTGTTCTCCGTGAATTTTTCTGTATTTTTGGACGTGTTGTTAAATTAATGGATGCAAGATGTAATTTTTTTTCTCCGTCGAATTTTATCTCGTTACAATGTCTCATCGGGATGGATGTAAAGACAATGGGAATATTACGTTATTTATAAAATAAATTGTCCATTAAGATACGAGAAAACGATGTTATAAAACATCGGTAACGATGTCTTTCTCGTAATTCATTCTATAATTGCTGTATAATAAAAGAAAATTTATATCCCACTTTGAATCCGTGCCGTGCGTATTATATATACTGAAACACGTTTGATTTTATGGATTTTAGACTTTTATATTGATTTTAATTTTGCGATGACTAAAAACAGAAACAATTTTTTTAATCTTAATATTCTTCGTTTTCTCCGAATTCAACAAGTGGAATAACACTGGAATTAAAGTCGAACCGCTGACAAGTGGCGAAAAGAGATTCCAGATGTACCAATACGATGTATATTTTATTCCGATAGATCTTCTGAAAAAATCTTTTTTCAAGATCAAATCTTTTTTTTTTTTTTACTCTGATTAAAATCCTCCATTTAAAATTTGTTGAAACATTCGTAAAAATTGAAGTTCTTCTTTTCAGAAAAAAATGAATTAAAATGAAACTGAAAAACTGATTCTAAATCTTTAAAATCTTCTAAAAAAGGAAACATCGAGGCTTTCTTACTAAAAAATTGAAAAGCGTTTAAAAGGGATAAAAGTTGAAATGTATATCTTGAAAAGTAAAAAAAAAAAAGAAAAATATATCCACTAGAAGATCTTAATTTAGAAGGATGTACATACGTAACCTACTAAGTTCTTAGGTTCCTATTTTTTATCACGTCGTATAAACGATACAAATAAACAGTTAAAAAGCTTCCTCGAAATATGTGCATATCTTCGTGTTGATTGTTTCAGGTCAACAAGGTAATAAAAATGCACCGTTATTTCGTGAGCAAAGTTTGTCGCTTCGTTAAAATTTATTTCATTCAACGTCTTTATCCAGAAATAAACCTCATATGTACGCACGGTACTGATCAACTGGTTAATCATATATAATAATTTGCATATCTGGCGTACACCAGATAAACCTGCTCGAAAAATAATTTGATTGAAAGTCTAGTTTGAAGTCGAGGAATCGACTTTTGATCAAGGTAATCATTGTGTTAATTAATCGTCGAGAAAAAAGGGGGAAAAACTCATTCCTCCGTGGAAAAGAAAGCAGTCGGTCATTAAGGGAAAAGTAAAAGGAATTAACGTGGAATTTTTCATCCAAGAATACGTACATTTCCTCAAGCGACTGACAATGAAAGGAAACTCTGTATGAATTATTAAGCCGACACTGTTTTTCCATGATACTTGGGTGGACGACTTAGAAATCAATTATATATCACAGTAGAAAGACTCGTTTCAATTGGAAAATCTTTTGATGAGAAAATAATTTTAAATTTGATTTTAACAAAAAGATCTGTATAAGTGGAATGATATTTAGATATTCGAATATTGGAATAAGCAAATTAAAGAAAATGGATGATTATGATATGAATTGAAATTTTCCTTGTCATAGTTTAATAAAATAATCTGAGATTAGAGGAATTTTTTTGGTTATATTTATATAAATTCGTATTGTTTTCTAGAAACAAATTTTAAACGTTACAAAATTTTTAAAAAATTACCATACCGTCGCAAAACATAACTATAATTATAGATCGGATCTAACGTTGTTTTATTTGATAAAAAAAAAAAAAANTATAAATTCGTATTGTTTTCTAGAAACAAATTTTAAACGTTACAAAATTTTTAATAAAATAATATAATATAATAATATAATATAATAATATAATATAATTTTAATTATTAAATTATAAATATTATAAATTTAATATATTAAAAATATTAATATAATTATTAATATTACAATATTAAAAATAATATAATAATTTTTAATAAAAAGTTTAATAAAATAATCTGAGATTAGAGGAATTTTTTTGGTTATATTTATATAAATTCGTATTGTTTTTTAGAAACAAATTTTAAACGTTACAAAATTTTTAAAAAATTATCATATGTCGCAAAACATAACTATAATTATAGATCGGATCTAACGTTGTTTTATTTGATAAAAAAAAAAAAAAATGTTAATCATTTAATGACAGGCAATAAAAACCTTTCGTGACCTACTTCCTTTGTTTTGAAATATTTGAAGTCAATATTAAGTAAGGAGAACGACATTTAGACAACAATGATAGAAATGAAAATAAAAGTTTCTAGGAAAAAATATTGATGACTCGTATAATCACGCATATCAAATACTTTATTTATTACAATTAGAGCATCATGATTCTTAATTCATTTTTAAAAATGAAATATTATATTACATAGAAATAAAAAAGTAATTAAACAAGATTAAAAGAACATTGCAACAACATTTTAATACTGATAATTTGCAATTTTTTAACCCGCCTATTTTCATTAACAATAAAGATAATTTAATTGCAAGAGAGATCTATGAAAAGTGTATTTTTATATAAAGAAAAAGGAGAGATTATTATTATAAAAGAGAATTTTGTATCAAATAGAATTGCAAAATATTATAATAATCTTGAAAAAAATTATTTAACATTGATAATTTATAATTTACAATTTGCAACTCGTCAAATTTTTAATAATATTTAAATTAATAAAATTAATTGAGTCGTGCAAGAGGGCCCCTCTCCTAAGAGCAAAGCTTCCTTTCATATAAGTGCGTGGAGGCACGCACGCACGCACGCCCTTTCTTGCACGTACGCACCCCATGCTCTTATGCTATCAGATGCGTTATGGTATCAGATGCGTCTATCGATATTTCGAGCATCGTAGGAATAAACGAAAAGAGTAAACGAGAAAATGACTCGAAATTTCGTTACAACTGGTTATAGTATCTCCATGATTTTTTTTAATTGCATGGCGCAATCTCTAGTGGCTGACCACCACCGTGTTACTCGAGTTCCCATTACTTGAGTTCAAAGAAGACAATTATAATTCAAAAAAAAAAAAAAAAAAAGATTGCTCTCCATTCGATGTCGATGGATTTTTGTTAATTTTTTAATTTTCATTTCTTTTTTTGAGGAGGGAAATTCGAACGTATCATTTTATGATTTACACGTGGATAGAGTTTCGTGAGGTTAAAAAAAAAAAAATTAGGTCGAGTTAAGTACGAGTTAATATTAGAAAGGTTTGGTTTATGGTTCCCCTTGTTATAGATTACGCCATGTGATTTTGTGGGTCGAATGTGACGGTGGGTAACTCTCAGAAGCGATTTCGTTTTGAATTGTTACGAATGATGACATAAATCTCTTTTAACTTTTTGTATTCAGATTTGAATCGTGACTACGTTTTTATTAATTTTTTTTTTAGAAGCAGACAAAAGGTAACGTAATACAGTTCAACGAGAATTTTTCATCAAAATTCTGCAACTTACAAAAATATATATAATAGTATAAATATATACTATAAATTTATTTATCAATTACTTGTGGTAAATGAATAATTACGTTCCGTTATAATAAACTTAAACAGATTAAAATATATGTGAATATAATATTTAGAAATTAATTGGATCAAACGTCACACTGCATAGCTTGTACCATCGAGTCATGCAAAGATGAACACTTGTGAGAACGGAATATTTTTCATTTCTCTTTTTTTTTTTTTTTTTTCTTATCTATCTATCTACGATAAACTTAAATTATTCAAAATGCACTTTGAACGCATAAATTATTCTTCTAAAAAAGAAAAAAAAAAGAATAAAACACAATATTTATAAATTAATCACATCTAATACTTCATTTGCATTTAATCACGCCACACGAGTTTGTACCATCTACTCGAAGATGAATGCTTCCGTATCATGGAAATTATGTAACGAAATTATACAAATGTAACCTTCTACAAATCGTTCGAAGTCGTATTACCGTCAATATGGAAATGTATTTAATTGCGATCGATTTTATCGACAGTGTTACGAAGCAGCCAATAGAAACCTCGAAGCCTGACTCAACCACAGGGTGGTTGTGAAATCGACGAATAACGATTTCACCGGCGACCCGACCGACAACGTCAGAAGCTTCGAAGAAGCGGATTCTAGAAGTGGATTCGTGGTAAGGAAGAAAGGAAGGAAGGATCAAAGTATGCGAGAAGAACGAGTATCGATATTACGTAAATTGCCTACACTTTAAATTTGATTCTCTAAAATTTTCTATTTTTTTTTTTTTTCAATTAAAATACAATTTTTCCTTTACGACGAATTTTACGAAGAAACGATATCTGCGATATTTAACGATGATGGCACGATTTAAATTAAGATAAATGTAAAAATGGAAAATTTGAATTTACCGTGAATTTTCGATAATTTTTTCTTTTTTTTTTTTTNTTTTTTTTTTTTTTATTTACTCTTTTAAGTAAATGAAAGGAAAAGGAATAATAATAAAGTTGTTGAAACAATTAGAAGGAATTTATCCGTTTCAAAATAATTAACACGTGAGCAAGATAAAAATGAGAGGGAAAAATATGTTTAAAATAAAGTAAACAAAGAGTGGTATCGTAATGATAATTAACATGGATTTATTTTTCAAGATGAGAGATTCATTATCACCGTACGGAAAAGCAAATTGAATTTATTATCGTTTGAGAGGCAATACAGTATAAAATCGTCGATGGAACGTGGAAATAATTCACATATCTATTCAATAGGTACTTTACGATACTGAAACTGACTTTGGAGAAAAATCATCGTTAAATTTTTAAAACTAGCGCGATATGTATATGCATCTGTTCACGAATCCGTAGATAGTCGCAAACAATGTTTACACGGATCGAATAATGATACTTTACGATCGTTACTGGAAGTGTCGACACTCCAGTTTATTTCCGTAACGCCCACGAATGTATACTTAATACCACGAACAGAACTAATGCATGAACTATTCAAATATATATATATGCATCGTTTAAGGTAAAGTAAAAATGTGGTAAATCAAATCAAATAAAAAGAAAAAAAAAAATTGAAGAAATATTTATACGTATCACAAGTATCCTATATTTATTAAATAAAAGAAACATTTAATTTCCTTTTAAAAATATAAAAAAAAATGAAATATCAAAATTAAGAATCGTTCACTTTGCACACAATCATCACAAAATATGTATAAATCACGTGATCTCTTAAAGATCAAATTCGTGAATAAATTCGTAGGATTATTAAGTGGATTGAAAGAGGCAGGTAAGGTACAATCTCGCAGGCCTGGACGACTTACTCTCACCGATAATCGAAATGCATCGCGCCATAATTATATTCACCGATGCCCTTCGATTTTCGTGACGCCTGGCCGATGTGAATTTACCTTTAGAGCCACGTGCGAGCCTTATGTAGTATGACCAACCAATGTATTACAAGTGTATTAATATATTCTTGAACGAAGAGTTCATCATAGACACTGAAACTTAATTCTTATGCTCAAACTTTTTCAAACATCGATCTTGAATCTTTCCATAAATTAAATAGTAACAAAATTTTAAGTTAGGTCATAATCTCGATAAATCGATAGCATATATACCGAATAACAACTATTTTTTAAGATGGAAAGATAAAAAAAAATTTTTCTCGAGTAAAAGGTTAGGGATTAAAAGAGTTAACTGTAACTAATTCCATATCATTTGTAGGAAGAAAAAAAGAAAACCTTGAACTTGAACGTTATCAACGTATCAATCAAATTGCTCGAAGGATTAATTTTAGAAAATTAAACGAAGCGAGAACCATCCCTTAAATTTTCCATCTACTTCACCTTATATGCATATAGCGAGCGTTGCCAGGAACGTTAGTATCTGACTTGCATACATTATCATCATCGTTTCACGCGCGCATACACATACGCACATACGGTTTGCATCGTCGTCCATAATCTGGCGTACACGTTTCTTCTGAAGACGAGGAGAGACGAGGACGCGTCAAACGTGGAGTAAGATTTCTCGTATACAATTAAATTGCGGCGACCCTTGAACTCTGACGCTTCACGCGGCGTATAATGCACACGAGACCTAATATTTGTACAGATTACGTAAGACGTGACGAGAGGGAATCCGGTTTACAGATGCGTGTTCAACGGATTATTCGACGATGTGTAACCGGTCGACGTGAGAACCTTGGATAAAATCGCTTTCGACGTTTCGAAATTTTTTTCCTTCGTTCGTTTTAATTTTTTATTCGAATCGATTTTTCAATCGATCATAAGTCTTTAGAATAAATTTTTATACCTTTTATATATTGAGTCATTGTTGATTGCTCGTATTTGGATATTCGATTTATTTTTGACTACGTTGAATGGTTCGTTGTTTTCTTTTCTTTTTCTTTTCTTTTCTTTTCTTTTTTTTTTTTTACAAAATATTCTTTGAATACAAATAGTGCATTTAGAATTCCATGAATAGAACATCTGTCTCGTAAAGAACTTTAATCAATGCCAAGATTCTAAAAGCATACTTTCTCAGAAGTCAAGTTGTAATACATCGTGGTTCATCATCATATTTGTTTAATGTATACTTACTATAAAATGGACAGAAGATAAAATAAAAACATTTATCTACGTCTGTACATAATAAAAAGATTAGCTTAAAAAAAAAAAAAAACTTGTACTTGTCAACTTGTATTGAATTTGAGATTTTAAATTCGGATATATCAAAAAAAAAAAAAGAAAATTTCACTCACAAATATATTTATAATATATATTATATATTATATATATATTATATATATATTTATAATATATTTATAAAATTCAACAAAAAACGTTATTAATAATTATTTAAAAAAAAATTTAGATTTAATCAAAGTTTCTACAAAATAAATTAAATATTAATCAAAATATTAATTTGAAATTAGTTTCTATATAATGTGAATTATTCAATCTTAATTAGGCACATATATCAAAACTTCTAATTTATGTTATTAATTTAGAAATCTCGTGTCTCGAATCATGAGAGATACGAGATGTAATAAAACGAAACAAAACAAATTTACAAAGTTAATCTTTCTCTTTAAAGTTTTTAACTCGAGTCTTATAATCTTAAAAAAAAGTTTCGTTCTTTGATGCGATTTATGGCGGCGAAAGTATCGAAGTATGAGAAAAAAAAAATCGACTAACATTGATGCCACTTCTTGAATTTAGACCCGCATTTTTTTCTTTTTCTTTTTTTTTTTTTTTTTTTTTTTTTTTTTTTACGACTGATATAAATTAAAATGCATCGCATTGTACGACACCACACATAAATCAAACACGTCCCCTTTACTAACAAGGCTCGACAGAAGTAGGTCGTCTGCTTCTTGTATTGATGCGTTTTATTAAATCGCGATACTATGCTGCGATCTATAGGTGAAAGTAACATAACATTAAAACATATATTAAAATTATCCTTTATATCGATAGACCCTTTGCATCCGGATATTTAAATCCTTCCATTGCCTAAATGGTCGAGAATCGAAATAAAATTCCATCGATTCGAAATTCTTCTTTTTATTTTCGTTCGAAAAATTTTCTTTCAAACCTTAGAACGATAGATTAGATGCCTATCGTTCGAAGAAGATATAATTGTGGGACAAATGAAAGATTAAAGTTACAAAGTTAAAAAGTTTCTTCGTTTAAAATAATAATTCTATTTTCTTTTTTCGTCACAAATTATTAATAAATTTCAATTAATAACGGCTATATTCGATCTATACGTATTACCGCGTAAATAAATTCTGGAATAACAAAAAAGGATTGGCAATTATCAATTGGCAAAAGTTCGATCCGATTCAACTCGATTCTACCACACGAACAGCACGAGTTCAACAATGCGAAAGATAATCATCGGGCATCGGGCGAATAATACGGCCATTCACGATCAATGCACCATGGAAAATATTTTCTTTGGCAGAACCGCGGCATTGACATCACCGTGATTTACTGAAATAACACGTTGGATCGGGCATGCAAGAAGTCCCAATGGTTTCCGCGTACAAATACCACCAATGGTTGTTGATCGACCAGCCTTGTAACACGGTGGACTGTATCGGAACACACGAGTTTATTTCCGTCGAAACGTAGTGCAAACGACCTGTAACGTTGTAATACGCGTTCAATCCAACTGGAACGTAAAATGGAATTTGCGCGAATCAGGCAACTGTGGAAAATGCGCTCGGCCAAAACCGATTATACCGATAATTAAAGAATTAGAAAACTGTGGATTCTGAAGGCTAGATCAAATGTACAATTATATTCTATATATACGATATACGTTAATAATATGGTAAAAAAAAAAAAAAAAAACATTTTTCATCTCGAATTTATTCAATGAATATTCTCTGGAAATCTTTTTTGTCGATCGTACGATTTTATTTTATCTTCTTGATTTAACGAGTCTCCTCCTCTTTGCAACATGCGGTTAATTTCGAGCAAGAGAGTTTTATTTAAGTATTCTCTGGTTAAGTTGTTCGAGAAAATATATTCGCAAATTATGAATCGTGGAATCAGAATTTTCATTCTCTCGACGAGTTTCTTTCTCTGGAATTCAATGAAAATTCGCTTAAGATTATTCTCTCTCTCTCTCTTCAAACGATAAGATTACTCGCACGATCAATTTCATTTCTTCTAATTCTTCTCGACATTCATAAATATGCTAAGATAATAAACGAAGCAAATTTTAAATACAATTTTCGAATATACCCTTCGTTCAATTTATTGATAACTTCCTTCTCTCGAATACGTCTCTTCGATCATAAAACTATTCTCCTTTCTTTCTCCTAATCAATTCAATCTTTTCTCTTCTCCCAAAAAATCCCAAATGAAAAGAATTGAAAATTCCTATTCTCAAACCACCTCTCTAAATATATTCGATCATCGTTTCGATGCGTTCGTCCACCTTCACCATTTCTTCAGACTCGATTTAAACCTCTCCTTTTTAATTAACAACAATTGGAAACTATTCTATCCGTCGTATTTCATTATCAGCTGAATTATGCATTTCGAATACCGTCCATTCGCGTAACCTCGAAATCGTCGATCGATCTCCTTTCCTCGAGCCTTGATCTTGCCGGGTGAAAACTAGTTTCGCAAGAACGGCGAAGTCACGCCTTCGCGCTTCCGTATTTCTCGATGCAGATTAGGCGTTGGCAAGAACACCTCTCTCTCTCTCTCTCTCTCTCTCTTTTTCTCTCTCTGTTCGCATATTCTTTCGGATACGAGCCTACACTTATGCCCAACGACACGTGTATAATTTGCTCACACGGTGAGGAAAAAAGGGAGGGGAGGGGGCAGGAAAGGAAGAGGAGGAGGAGAAGGAAGAAAAACGCGGAAGGAACGGCGATCGTCCAGCGATGTAGATCCATCGAGATTATTGTGTACTTCGTGTTACCAGGCATGGATCGGANGGAGGGGGCAGGAAAGGAAGAGGAGGAGAAGGAGGAGGAGGAGGAGAAGGAAGAAAAACGCGGAAGGAACGGCGATCGTCCAGCGATGTAGATCCATCGAGATTATTGTGTACTTCGTGTTACCAGGCATGGATCGGAAAGGAAACGTTTTTAAATCCTCCACGGACGTGGAGGAATTGACGTTTAAGTCGCTTTAGAGAAAGGAGAAAGGAAATTGGACGAAAAAAATCTATACGACGAGTTAATGTGTTTTAGCAATTTTAATTTCCCTGTTAAAACAGATTCGATCAGATTTGTGACGGAGAAAAATTTGAGATTTCCAGAGATGATATTGATAATTTTTCGATCGATTCTTTCCCTTCTTCTTTATCTTTAGAGAAGATAAAAGAAATTTAAAGAAAAGAGAAATTAAAAAGAAAGAGAAAAAAAGAAATTTGAACGAAAAGTTATAATAAAGACATCGTAGAAATACATAATAAAGATAAGAATCACAAAGTTTTGCTTGGATATGAATGGGAAAGATTCGAATCGAAATTTCATTCAGAAAATTAGAGAGAGAGAGAGAGAGAGAACGAACGTGTCTTATTTCACTGACCATCGTTTCCTGTTCCTCGATATCTCGATGTATAATGCGTATACGTATGTACGGGCACAGTCCGCGAAAATTTCTTCGTGTCTTGCATTCATTTCCGGTCGGACTCGGCTCGAATTGTAATTACTCGACATTCCTCGCGGAATCGCAAACGTGTATTGTTGAAAAATAATACGATGAGTAACGGTGTGCAGATTCGGTCGATTTAGATACCGTTATTTTTCCGTGAAAAGCATTATCGTCCAGGCCTTACGCCTTTCTTTCTTTTCAATTAATTCTTACCGCTTGTTACACGAGCACGAACATTGATTTAATACAAGTAGTAAATTTAATTCACAGATTTTTAATTTACAGTTGGAACACTCGGGTGAATTCTATTAAGTAATCTCTAAAATATTACAAATAAATTAATTGGTATGGGATAAATTCAACTGACACGTAATTTCTAACTATTTCACACGTGCGCATGATGATGATGATGATGATGATGATGATGACGACGACGATGATGATGATAATAATAATAATAATAATATAAACGAATGGGATGAAATTAACGTATCGTTAATGGATCCACAGTAATTGCATATTAATTGTACAAGTATTTATCTTGCGCTTAAACACTCGTAATAAATAAAAACCTGTACTTACAAAGATCTTTACCATGTTTGGTCATCGGTATAAATTGCTCATCGAACAAGAAACACTTGACATTTGACGAGGGACAATGAGTCGGTAAGGTATTAGTAAGAGAAAATTATGTGTAAAAATTAATGCTTTTTTTTCTTTTTTTCCCTATCTATTGTTGGTTGTGAAATGAAATCAAGAGATGAGTTCGGTGAGGCGTGACACAGCCTCAGAGTGGATCTCTCTAAAAAAAAGCGAGTAATTTTAAATGGAGCAAAATTTTCTCTTTTCTCGAGAGATAATCTCTAATAAAATGCAAAAAAAAAAAAAAAAAAAAAACCGACATATTCGAACTTGCAATTTTATACCAATCATTCTTCTTTCTATTATTGTTCAAAGAATATATTTTAATCTATTTTAATTTTAATATTGTAACCAACCAACTTTTTTTTTTTAATAATTTTTCACATTGTATAATTCACGTTCAACCAAATCTACAAAATCAAATCACAGTGCGTGAATAATATGAAATGATCTCTCGCGTATATATTTCATTGGCATTTGATTATTTGAAATTACGCTGTAAAGGAAGAGAGAAAAAAAGAAAACTACGAATATCGAAAACGTTGGATCCAAAGCAAAAATTTAGGAAAATATAGATCGTTAACGCTTGTTCCGCAACGCGTGAAGGATCATTATAGAAAGAAGTTTACGAGGAGAAACGGTATGCCACATCCACAAGATGCGCGCATTACGATGACCTACCAAGATGAATTGCAAATTCATGGCACTTTGTAAGACAGAAATAGAGTTTCAACCATGATGAAAATGTCCACGGACTAAATACCGCGGAAACATGTCTGCGCCCTAAATTCGAGAGCCAAATAAAGAAATAGAGCGTGATACAATCAGATAAATATATAATTGATAATTATTTGGAGGATATCCGTTTTTTCTCACTTATCTCTATTGTTAATCCGCGTTAATTATCTTATTGTAAATGTGTGTGTGTAAATTCTATATAACTCGGATAACAATCCTTGCATTTTGTACGAGAGAGATGAAACGAAGATGCAAAAAACGTGATAAGTGTATCGTAATCCTTAGAAATTTATTAAATTTTGAATGAAAATTACGTGAAAAAATCATTCTTCTTTCGATTATTCCGAAATTAAAAGAAATTGTTGATATTGTATTCATTTGCAAAATTTGACAGAATATGAAATATTCCAGAACAGAGAAAACAAAGGCATTAAACATTACTGACCGAGACATTTGCGGTTTCGTACTTTCTCGTTTATCCAGACGTGCAAAAGCAACAGGAAAAGCTATCATTATTTGACATACTTTCCATGAATTAAAAGAAAAAAAAAAACAAGATTCAACCGCGAATCTTTGACGAGAAATAAGTTGCAAAAGTGAGAGTAAAAAAAGTCCACCGTGATTTTCTTCCAAGTTTAACTTCTGTAAATTTCCAAATTTTCATTCATTTTAATTCGTATTTTACAAATTTTACACATTTCATCATACGTACCATTTATTTTCTTCTTTGATTTGCTTCTTGGCATAAGTCGAAGTTACTCTAATCCAGTTCGCAGAAATTAGAACATGTAGTTATGCAACATTACGCAAATTAACCAAGAATAACCATATAACCGCTTTCCATCTTCGTTACTTGAAAAACACTTGAAGAAAGATGGAAAAAAAATCGATTTTTCGAAAAAAAAAAAGAAAAAAGTAGTCTTCGCAGTGTTGATACACAAATTCAAAAAAATACAAATATAATTATCCATTATCCGTCAAATGAAAACGCACGAGCAATAAATCACGAGTAATAATCGCGTTAAATAATCGACGATGAATGAAGGAACACAATCGTTAATAATTGCAAGGGAAACGACGAACACGATGCGACGATTAACCGCAAGAAGCTTAAGGCATAAATTTTCTCTGAGAAGGATCAAAGTAAAAGGATTATGCACGCGAGTATGGTTATTCAGAGATAACGATGCGTTTATGCAAGTCTCGGCAAGGACAATGGATGCAACGTGTCAAGGATGATGGAAAGCGATCACAAATCGACGAAACGTTCTACGTCCGAGTTTCACCGGTGAAATGCAAAACCATTCTTACGCGGCTGCCTACTGAAAGTGGCGGTGAAACCGTCTTCTAGCTTCCACTAATAAACACTTTCGTGTATATTTACGATAACGGGTATCTTGAACCAGATGTGTGCCGTAGAGTTCGTCTTCGACGGGATGTGTGTCGCCTGTTCTCTAAAAACTTACGTTTTTAATCCTTGTATTTGCCCCTGTATTTATGGTAACTTTCTTTTTTCTATGATGGTATCCAATATTTCAAATTATATTTAAAATTTTGTATCCTCTCAAAAACAATCCGTCGAAACAAAACGTCCACCCTTTGTTGTTGTCTGTTCGCTCAAAGATTTTACGTTTTATTTTTGCATCCGGGATTCGTGAAAAATTTCATGAGATTTCAAATTTTAAATGTGATAATTTCCACAGCGATGCTTCGAATGTTTTGCAAACATTGGTAGGAAAAGGTTCAAAATTTTAAAAATTCATCAAAATCCATGGAAGCATTCAACACGAAATGTTCAAATCTGATCGTCAAATTTTTAAAACGGATCGTCACTGCACTGTCGAGTTAGTAAAAAAAAAAATATCGTTGCTTTTGCAAAAGAAAATCGATATAGATAAATTCGAATTCGTTTGAAAGAGCGACCACGAAGATAATAGAGATATTCTTTAAATTGCTTACGAAAAAGCTAGGATTTTACAATTTTGGAATCGAGAGATATATTCGCCATTTCTCGGAAACCATTTCGAAAAAAAAAAGGTTCAAAGTATACGTTCAAATATGGAAAGAGTAAATTTTTAGATGGGTTGGATAATTATAGATGATTGAAAGGTAGAGAACTCGAGGCAATTCTGAACTTCCATTTCTGCCCGAAGGAGCCGAGAGGATCGTATGAAAAATGATTGCGAAAATACGACGAATTGTTTAACATAACGGAGACGAAAGGCATAGGAATCCCCTGCATTAGAATTCGTTAACAATTTTTTCCTTCACTTTTACAACTACGCCAAAGCGTTCATTTCGCATTTTATCACTGCGCCAAACAACGGCTATAAAATATTAAAAAAAAAAAAAAAAAAAAAAAAAAAAGAAAAAAGGAAAAAAAAAATTCGCAAAACCGTCCATTTACAAAGCCGAAGTATCGGGTGGATCGACATGTAAAATAACCACCTCGAAACGCTATATCTTTGCGTCTATCTATTTAAGCTCTCTACAACAATCCACCAACTGAAAAGCATCTGTACAAACACCGTACATGCATCGCCGTGTATACGAGAATTTCACAACAAACATCCTTTGCTATCGAATGGACGGTTGCGCCGCGTGATTACCGCTAAAGCGAACAAAGTATGGAAATGGTCATTGTGCCTCGGGGCATAAAAGAATCGTAGCGTTTACGTAGCGCGGTTATTGTTAACTCGAGGAACAAACGTTCGATAAATCGTTCTTATAGGAGGCTACTACTCCTTCGACAAAGTTTCAATCCAGTCGAACCACCACGCAACGAGGTAGCGCGTGAACAGTTTTCAATGCCAGTAAACTCGTTTCCTTTGTGAACAATGGATACGGGACAACGTAACGTGCCGTGTCCCTCGTTTAATGCCACTTTGTTGTTCGAGTTCGCTAAATTGGTGGCATTGTGCTAAGCCAGTCGTCGGGAATAACTTTACAGTCTCGAGTTAATCGAGAAGAGACAAATAGTCGGATTGGATAGGAGCCAGTTCTATCCGAAATTTATTTATCGTATTTTTATACGTTTTCGTTTTGTTGAGTAACGATGGAAGAAGAAAGAAGGAAATATGAATTTATAACATTAAATATAATTAGATATTATAATAGGATGATCAGAGGATAAATGGATTTCGATCGATAAAAATGATTCTTGTAAATTGTTCTTGTTATCCATATTGCATTAAGATAAGGTAAATTAGTTGAAACTCGAGAGAAGATTGAATAAAAAGAATCATCATTCTTTACAAGGAAAATGCTATACTTTAGAACTTAATTACATAATATTTCACGATAAAAAATGCTAACTTATTCAAAAATACACGTATTCGACGAATTCAATATTTATTTTCAATTTCAAAATCTCTAATATCAAGCCATACCTTACGTAATCAAAAAAAAAAAAAAAAAAAATCGTAAAAGGATCTAGTTACATAAACCTTGCAATATTAAAACGTAAAACGTGTCCACGCTCATTTATCGAAAATAAAGAACGCGAAACTTGATCAGGAATTACACGTACTTACCTTCTTTTCTTTTCTTTTTTTTCTTTTTTTCTGTTTGCAAGAAAAACAACACTTTTATTCGCCACGACTCTAAAGAATAACCGAGCATTTTGAAACGGTCCGGTGATCAAGAAACCGGGCAAAAAGTACCGCGACAAAACCGGACTTATTATTCATTAGCCTCTCCAATAGCTCGTCCGACCTAAAGATGAATATCCAATCTAGGGAGAATAACATCCGGTAAGAAACTGTTGAGATATTATTAACACGTGTATCTTAAATATTGAATATGTAGATCTATCCTCTATTCAAGAGTCTTAAGACATCAGATTTTTTTTATTGAAATAGATCATTGATATATAGATCGTGAGTATTAAGTGAATTTTTTCATCACAAATTGTCAGACACACGATATAAAAAATTATTAGATATTTCTAATTTATTAGATATTTCTTTACTTTACTGTTCATTTTTTTTTTTCTATATTCTTTCACAAATAAAACAGCGTGACAGTTGCTTCGAGACGCTTTTGGATGAAAGTGTTTCAAGGTGAACGCTTAAAAAATGGTGAATCGTACGATTAAAAGATGTTAGACAAGGGTTGCAAATTGAGACTTTTTTGCTCAAGGTCGCGGATGGCTTTCCAACTTTGCACGAGATAGAATGTGAGAATGTATTGTTATACCGTGGAACGTTGTCCGAGTTTGAACGCGACATAAAGGCCGATGATAAGTCGGCATTAATACCGAGGAAACCCGTTGAATTCGCGGATACAGTGGTTTTAAACGATCGTATTGCGGTTTACGCGATTCAGCTTTTTCTTCGCGCCGCCATATTGATTTTAACACGAAGGACGCGGCGCGTTAATTTCGTATTTTACGTATTTACACGTATACTATCAAAATATATGTATTCGTATCAAGTTGTGAAAGTTTACGCGTTTATGGAAAATTTAAGTGTCAATTATCTATAGGGATATAGCGCGTGATATGCAGAAAGACATAAAATTTTCAGAGCAAAGTAGCCCGTCTATTTATTTCAATTCCATTTTTACAGTCATAATGATTCATAAAAATTTAGATTTTTACGCACCTTTTGATCTTTTGGTTCGTAAAATTTTATGACAAATTTCAACCGTTTATTTGTTAATATTATTTTTTATAATACGAAAAAAAAAATGTATAAAATTACGTAGACGGATATTTGGTAAAAAAATTTTTTTTTTTTTTTTTTAAGGAGGATGAAACCGAACACCGAATTTGATATACCGACTTACTTTTCGAAGCAAAAAATTTTTGAACACGCGATCGTTGCGATTCGTAGGTTTTTTTTTTTTTTTTTTTTTTTTTTTTAATTAAAAGTTTCCAGTCACGTGAAATTTTGTTCTTCTTATTTGGCAGTTTCCTGTATCTACACTCGTATCATTTAATTGAAATCGCGTGACTCTACGTACGTAGGAGAGAAAATTTATATTCTGAATTGCAGGAATTGCAAAAGGAAGAAAATTGAATTCGTTTAAACGTATCGCTAATATTATTGTTCTATAATTAAACCTGATAATAATAACGATAAATTATTGTAACAACAAACAAATGTTACATTTTCGAGTTTCAATAATGGTATATAATAACTTTTCTTTCCACATTAAATTGTTAATAAGATAATTCATTCGATTAACGTTGTCCCCGATAAATCACGAGTAAAAATATTAAGATTCACATTTTACATGTAACACACGATGAATCATAGAAGGCAGCAGCCTAGACATGTGTCTAGAAATGGAGATTATATAAAGGATCCGTGAAAAAAAAAATTAAATTACCAACTAGTCATCAACGTTAGCTGGATAATGAGGGATAAACAAAGCTCCATAATCGCGTAATACGCTTTCTAATAGCGGTGTTCGGTCATATAAGAGCATCCACCACGTCTTTGAATAGGTTAAAAGTGGGACACGTTTGACTATGAACAATTCTCCTTTAAACACAAATTGGAATAAATTTAATAACAACACGATATTTTTATAATATATACAGAAGAAAATTTAGTGATCGAAGAGAAAAATATTTTCTTCTTCTTCTTCCACGATGATTTCAATAATCATGCGTGAATTAAGATGAATAACGAATTTAAAAGATAAAGATGCAACTAACAATCGAAAAATCGAACGATCGTTAAAATCGAATTAACCTTGAATGAAATTGCTCGTGTATCGTTAAATTATTTTAATTACATTTTGCTCGAATGTTAACGATCTCCTTCTTCCTAGAAATTTAATCCATAAGAAAAAAACAAGTAATGAGAAAAAAAATCAAGTAAATAATTTTTTAATACTCCTGAGAGAATTGAAGAATTAAATTATTTTCAACTCGTAACTGTTTGATCGTTGCGTGTAATAAAATCTACATTTCAAACTTCGACAAAAGCGAAGCGATATGGATCGATCAGTTCGATAAATATCGCAAAAGTAAATTCGTTAAAAGGAAACTCTCGCGTTTGTCTCGAGATAATCATAAGGAATTAACATAAATTAGAAAATCTGTTGTTCGTGCGATTTATGAAGGATAGGTATTCCTCCTACTCACTGTTTCTTGAAAAGACAATGCGCTATTAAGAGCGCATCCTCGTAACGAGTAGGGCATTACTAATTGCGTTAATCCTTGTTGCTGCTCCTCAGAATACGGTACGAATACGCTTTTAAGGAGAGATCGAACAAGTTTCGTGTGAAAATTTGAAGCTAATATAAATTGAAAACGCTCGAAATCGAGTAAGAATTTAAAAAAAAAAAAAAAAGATTACAAAAGTTGAAAGATTATCATAAAATTATCTTTCTCTTTCACTTTCGACATTTTAAGATAAATCGTTGATACTAAAATTCTTTTTGCCGTGGATTAAGCGATCTTTTTTCCATTGAATTGATTTTATTTATTAATTATATTCGTAGATATCTAAAGAAATTTCTTGTATAATTATATAATAATATATATTGTAATATTGTAATATATCAATACGTAACAATTGAATAATAATTAAATATTATTATTTTATCAAATTTCTGTTGCGTAAAGTTACTTTCATAATTTACCATTAATTGATTTATATTATTATACAAGAGATTACTATATTATCAAACGTATATTACCTGAAATCAAAAAAAAAAAAAAAAAAAAAGAAGAAAAAGAAACAAGAAATCGTATAAAATCTATTAATTGCAAATTTTAAGAAATTTATTCGATGTAAATTAAAAAGTGTTTAATTAGAAATCAAAAGGATTAAAGAAAATATCATAATTGGCGATATAATTAATGATAGAAAATTAGTAATAACGATGATAATCAGTAAAAATTTAACGAAGATTCAATTAGTAGTAACTAACTACGAAATTATACGTGTTTCAGAGAACAAAAAAATATGAATTATTCGTTAATATATTCCCCGAATTAAGACACGGTCGCGTGTTTTTCTGTTCCTATGATGAAAAATTCCTTAGATTGTTCGCAAAAGATACATTTGTAGTAACAGAATGCATTAAATTTATTTTGCAACAAGAAACTCTTATCGAATTCTCATTCTTTTGTGAAAAATTCTATTCTGTTGACGTGCTCGATAATTATGTAGTTTTTTTTTCCTCGGGAACTCGTATTTTGTCAACTGAACTGAAAGATTATGAAACGAAAAAGATAGATTTCGCAAAAAAAAAAAAAAATGAAGTTCGTAGAAAATCGTTGGAAAAATAATAAATATTTCAAGCATTATCTCTCATACACACAAAAAAAAAGAAGTTTAATGTTTATTATCGTATCTTCAACTTCATAAAAAGTTCATTACAGGGAATAATTACCTGTAGAGAATTTATGTAAGTTACGCGCAAGTTTTTATGCCTCACCGGCGGAAATAACTTATGCAACTAACATAAGAATAGGAAAGAATAAACAGGAAAGATTCACGCGGAAAATATCTGCAAATTCTTTTAAACAGAAAAATTATATCACAAAAATATACATATTCGTTCTCATAGTATTTAATTAGAAGACGAAAACTTAAAAACTGTTCTTCTTGATTCCCGTGGCTTGGGAATATGACAAACTTTATTGAACGAAAAAATAACTTACTGTTAATTCCAATACATTTTTGTTTCAATAAAAATTGCCATTTTTATTATATTTAAATTCAAATTGTAAAAAATATCTATCCACGCTTATCAAATAATAAAAACACTTTTTTTACTTTTTTTCTTAAAAAATGTTTTCTTTATTTACGTCTATGAAGCGCAGGGTTCCGTTAATTCTTGAAATAATAAAAGTCAATATATAGTCGGTTCATCATCGTTGCGGCAAATTGGCTTGCGTATCATTTTGTCTACGCTCATTATGGCGCCAAAAAATTGTGGTGCACGATCCTGTCCTATTCTTTGATTACGCACCTCCGAGTTTTCATTTTCAGATATGCTGCTAACTTCGCTCCTGAGATTCGATAAAAATCACATTATATCAACTTTTACGTTCTATGTTCTATGCATTTTATTAAAATTTTAAAAAAAAATATTAAAAATATGCAAATTGTTCAACGTATATGCAAAATGAATAATCGATCGATATCGTATATCTTTGGGAAATTTGAACATCTCGATTCGAAACTTGCCCGTTTTCTAAATAAATAAAATAAAAGAAATATCGTGCTTTTCAGAATTTCAATGGAAAAAATATAAATGCAGGGAATAAATTATAAACCGTACGAATCTCTCACAGATATTACGTTATCCGAAACTAACTCTATCGGCTCATCCTACTCCACAACCACGCATCCCATCCGCAACATCCACTCGTGCACCATCCAAATCTCGCAAAAGGCAAAGGGAAAGGATCACATTCGAACGCGAATCCCCTGAAACGTGGGATGGATTCGCCGATGATCAATTAATCACGATTCACTTGAATATTCAAAGAAGGCGAGAAACGTTCGCGATTGAACAGCGTGTGGGCATTCCCACAAGCCAGATTAACACCAGATGTCAACGATTCGACTGACTTCGCTCACTGTGAGGGAAGAGGCTCAGTGCAACAGAGGTCGGACGCGTTATTTTCACGCGTTGCGTGGATCCGTGGAAGAGCCGTAGGACGGCCACTTTTACTTTTCAAAGCGATAAAACCGCGTGCGCGTATCATATACGAGAAGGGCTGAACCACGGCAAATAAAGAGTTGCACGCCCACGAAATGCATAAACTACGTGGGATCCGGCGAAAAAAAAAAGAGAATCTTCGATACTCGTTCATGACCACCCACCTAATCATCAAAGCGTCGTGCGCTTGGCTGCATAACCTTATGAGATGCGCCGACTAGGATCTATAGGAACTCGCAAAGAAATTGTAAAATTACGTGAAAAAAATTTTTATCTGTGGAAAAATTGTGAGATTGTATTTTCTAATAAAAAAGAACGTTCATAACCACTCACTTAATCATCAAAGCATCGTGTGCTTGGCTGCATCTTATGAGATGCGCCGATTTCAGGATCTATAGAATCTCGCAAAAAAATTGTAGAATTACATGAAAAAAAAATTTTTATCTCTGGAAAAATTGTGCGTCTGACCTTATGAGATGCACCGACTAGGATCTATAGGAACTCGCAAAGAAATTGTAAAATTACGTGAAAAAAAAATTTTTATCTCTGGAAAAATTGTGAGATTGTATTTTCTAATAAAAAAGAACTCGTTCATAACCACTCACCTAATCATCAAAGCGTCGTGCGCTTGGCTGCATCTTATGAGATACGCCGACTAGGATCTATAGGATCTCGCAAAGAAATTGTACAATTGCGTGAAAAAAAAATTTTTATCTCTGGAAAAATTGTGCAAAATCTGATCTTATGGGATGCGTCAACTAGGATCTATAGAATCTCGCAAAGAAATTGTAGAATTACATGAAAAAAAAATTTTTATCTCTGGAAAAATTGTGCGTCTGACCTTATGAGATGCACCGACTAGGATCTATAGGATCTCGCAAAGAAATTGTAAAATTACGTGAAAAAAATTTTTATCTGTGGAAAAATTGTGAAATTGTATTTTCTAATAAAAAAGAACTCGTTTATAACCACTCACTTAATCATCAAAGCGTCGTGCGCTTGACTGCATCTTATGAGATGCGCCGACTAGGATCTATAGAATCTCGCAAAGAAATTGTAGAATTACATGAAAAAAAAATTTTTATCTCTGGAAAAATTGTGCGTCTGACCTTATGAGATGCGTCAATTAGGATCTAAAGGAACTCGCAAAGAAATTGTAGAATTACATGAAAAAAAAATTTTTATCTTTGGAAAAATTGTGCGTCTGACCTTATGAGATGCGTCAATTAGGATCTAAAGGAACTCGCAAAGAAATTGTAGAATTACGTGAAAAAAAATTTTTATCTGTGGAAAAATTGTGAGATTGTATTCTCTGATAAAAAAAAAATTTTTATCTGTGGAAAAATTGTGAGATTGTATTTTCTGATAAAAAAGAATTCATTCATAACCATCTATCCAATCATCAAAGCGTCGTGCGCTTGGCTGATATGATCTTATGAGATGCGCCGACTAGGATCTATAGGATCTCGCAAAGAAATTGTAGAATTGAAAAAAAATTTTTATCTGTGGAAAAATTGTGAGATTGTATTCTATATAAATAAGAGATAAATAAGAGATAAAAAGAGATAAAAAAGAGCTCACCTGCTTCTAAATTTTATAGATTTAGCGTGATAAAGTTTTTGCAAAATTAATTTTTGAAGTTTTGTCGCGAAGAATTTGAATAATTTTCTTTCCTTTTTTTTCCTTTTCTTGGAAGCATATACGATAGTAATGAGGTATTACTCAAAAGTTACGTAAATTTGACATAATTAGAAACATCACGCTCCCTTATTTGCGAGTAACGATCGATCATAAATCAAACACACGTGTACGCTTCAAGGCGCGGTACGAGGCACGCGATTAAAGTTCGTAAGACACGCGTGATAATGCGACGAGAAAATTCCAGTAGAAACGAATCACGCGAGTGCTCACGAAAGTGTTAATTTCGCTTGCCGATTCTCTCGAAACTCGTCCAACTCTATTAACCTCTCCCCACTTTCATCTCGAGAACACCGAGATTCATGCTCGGCATTACCCCTCGGCTAATGAGGAAGGATTACGAACAGGAATTAATCCAACGACCGCTTAATGACATCAACCTTTTCGTTATCACTGAATTTTATCTTTCCCGACAAAGATTACAATTCCTCGTCACGTTCGCCTAATAAGACACGAGTGGCACGATGTCGATTGGAACGGAGCAGAATAATAATTAAAAAATTACAAAGTTTTGAAAAATATCTAATCCTTTTACCTTTAGAGCAAACACCTACTTTAAATTAACCGTGAATTTAATCCATGATTATCCCCTGATGAAGCTCTATTATTGTCCTTTATTGACTCGTGATAAAACAATTAAAAACTCATTCTCGACTATCATCATATTCATCGAAATTGAAACAATTTCACTCGTCGATCTGATACATACGCGGATGAAAAGCAGACTGGCGGTAACCGAAGTTAAAAATCAATGTTTCCAGTTGCTTCAAATTTACTACTAAAATTCGTTTCGACCTCTTAACAGGAAATTCTTAACAGGAAATATGGCTTAATAGCGCGCGATCGGCACGAGACAGCGGTTAACCGTTGTTCCGTAATCGAAAATTTTGCGAAGCCTTATCCGCCACGGCACAGTCGCCGACTAACACATCCAACCTGTACTCCACACAATCCGTGTAACACACGATCGACCCGGCAAAGAGAATCCATATTCCGTGCCAGGATGCACCTGCCTCCCTGACAAATCGTCAAAGTTATTCCGCGTGGCGGGGCACGATTCATCCACCCCCCACCCCTCTTCCTCCTTCATCAGAGTCGAAGAATCCGTAACGAAGAGGCGGGTGGAGTGTAACCACGGTCGAGTTTAACCGCAAGCACAAGTTTTAAGACTAGAGAAATTTCTCTTCTCCATTGCTCGAATTTCTGTTTGCATAATGCTACGGAGAAAGTGGGGTTTTTATCGTTGACTATGGGGAATGTCACCGTTCCGTCATTTTTTCACGGTTTCGATTTTTAACTTTTACCCGAGCTTGATTCCACGCCCTTTTCTTCGACAGGTTTTCGTTACGTTCGATCGTAATGGGGTTGTTCAAATGGGTCATTGTGAATCATTTCACGTTTAGCTGTAGTTGAATGGGGCTGTAAGTATTCAAATTTTTTAATAACAATTATAAACGTGAAAATTATAGATTTATGCGTGATTACGTTATCTGTTTCGATAATCCATTATCTCTGTAAGTATATTTTATAAAAGCAATACGAAATCTCGTACGAGGTATAATTTTAATGTTTGCTTTTTATTGTTTAATTTCCCCCGTTCACTTTCACTCACATTGATAAATTTTATTTTTCATTTCTCGTCGTATCTAGAATATCGTTACATTTATCGTCGAGAAGTGATTCATTAGATTATATTCTGTTTATTAATTTTTCACCGTATAAATATAACATTATCACGCGATTTTCTTCTAATCTCTAAAGCGATTATTTTATCTCGGCCGAGTCGAGATAATCGAGAAACCTCGATTAATCCGCGAACAATGATATCTCAACTCAAATAGATGGGACTATGATTTTCAATATCCATTATTATTTTCCTTTCGAGGGGAAATAATTCATAGCGCGCGTAATACGAATTTCTCTCCTCCTCCGCGGACAAAGAACGCTATAAATAACGGATGAAATTAATATTTCAATTGCCCCGCCACATACTTTCTCGAAACGAGGTGACCGATAGTTACAAACGTGTACACCGGGTGTGCACAACGGTGTGTACGAAACGAATGAGTCACGATCGTAGACGTAACCACGGCTCGGTTAGAACGCAGCCTGTAATCAAATAGGATCTCCTCTGTACGATTCAGTGAGCAAAACGCACACTCGTGAAAGTCTGGCACCTCGAGTTACCGCCGTGGAACTCGTTCAGTTACACTTCACTGTCCGTGTATAATAAAAGCCGGCCAAGTTTTCGATGGAAACTGAATTTGTCCATTATGCGCCGATCGGTTCACGGGTTGCAAAATCGAAAACGATGGAATGGAATTGTTGCACCGGCGTGCATGGATCGTGAATCATTCCATTTTGTTAATTGATTCTTGCGCCGGGGAGAGGAATAAAAAAGAAGAGAAAAGAAAAAGGTAACGATTTATGCGATTGAGGAATAAAAGATGTATTGTGTGGATACGGCAATGGGCTAATCTAACCCGTGGATAAAAGAAATCGAAGAAAGTTTGAAGAAGATGGTATTTTTTTTTTTTTTTTTTTTTTTATGGATTATTATTCCTTTCCTCGAGTATTCGAAATCGATTCGTCGAAAGTATAAGGATTCATCTAATTCTTTCAAGTTTGCGCAAATTGGTCAAGGTGATTCGACTTTATATCGAATAAGATAAGAACGTTGAAATTATTAAATTGTGATGAAAATATTTATCTGTGATGTGGCACGATATTAATTTTGTCGGAAATTATGTTTTCGATGAATCAAAATAAAGAAGTCATTGATCGACGAGCGTGAACACGGGAGATCATAATCGTGCATAAATTTCTAATTTTCGTATTGTTATTGTTATTGTAAAAAAAAAAAACTGTTATTTATATAATACTATTTATATTGAAATTGGTTCGTCGAGAATTCTCATCTGTGCGCAAATTTCGTGCAAATTAGTCAAGGTAGTTGAATCTAATTAATTCGATACCCCTTTACGAATAACGCGTAATTTGAACCATTAAGTGTGTCACTCGTAGTTCAACTGGCTTAAGAGTTTAAGTAATCTGAATTTCTTGACCAATATGTTTATTTTATTTGACTTGGAATATATTATTTTAAGTAAAATTTACAATCTTTTAATGGTAATTTAAATTTATATGGCAGGTTATTACAATTTTGTATTTCATAAATAATTATAATTTTGTATTTTTATCGGGCGGCACGTTAGTTGAATCTAACATCACAATTATTGCAAATCGGTGAAATAAACGAGAAATAACATACTGTACATGGAAATCGATTGGCCGAGCGTTTTGCCATGGTGTAACGATGGTAGAATAGATGCAATATTTCCTTCGTGAAATCACCTCGACAAATCATTTCACTTGGTGCAAGGATAAGGATTTCCTTTCCATTGCCTTTCGAGACCTCTCGTAATTTTATCCTACGCGCAACGAGAACCGTCTAGACAATTTGTATTTTATTGGCCATCGTTTGTATGAAAATTGATAAAAACAACTAACGGCCAGACATAAAAAGATGATAATCTTAATATCAATATTTGTTTATAACAGCATAAAAATATCCTACTGTTTAATTAACGATTTTTAAAATTGAAAAAAATTACAAGCCACCGTGGCCTACCGTTAGAACAATTAAAATAATTTATGGATTTTAATAATATTGCGTTAGTCTTACCTACAAAAGCAGAACTGGAACTAAAAACTGAATTGAATAAATCAGTTTAAAATCACGGAATTGACGATATTGGTTTAAGAAAATCAGAGTAACGAAATATAGGATAATGGGTCTTTTAAGAAATTAAGAAAAACAAGCAGCGATTACTTCCTTCCTGATTCGCTCGATATGAAAACGAACTATTTTTAGCTTGAATTATTACCATAAACGAGAAGTGAATTATGTACACCAACATCGTTAAAACGAAAACAATGAAGCAATGAACGAACTAAAACTAACCATAAAAGTCTGACTACAATTAGAAGGACTTTGGAACCTATTGTATTTAAAAAGAATTATTTAAAATCGTATCGAACGATTATCATACATTTATATAGGCACGGGATGCCTATATGAAATTAATTTCCTCAAAGTTAAACCAGCCAGATTAAATATACACGCACGCAGTTAATCGATAACTTGTCGCTACGTAAAATAACTGTTGCGCTTGCAGCGATAAGTAAGCCGTCTATAAAGAACAATATAGAATATTCAACGATCAAAGGAATTGAGAAAAAAAATTAATTACGAAACAATCATTTAGTTATTGCAATTATTCCTGAATAATTAGGGAAATAATTCACGATAATTCCACTCCTTCGACCATATATTATCTATTTTCATACTTTCCAAATCCCTTGGAATTACTTGGCCGACATCGACTCGAACCTCGGCCTCGAAAGAGAATCGTCACGGACGAGCAGTCAGAACCTCTTCACTCGTCCGTGTCACTTTAGGATACGGCTAATAAGGGCCATCTCACGGCCAGTCATCCGCCAACGGTCGAAAACTGTTTCCGCCGAGGCTTATTCCATCGACGACGTTCGACGAATGCAAACCGACCACAATAACGATACCGTTACCGATTTTTTAGCGCGGTTAGCACGCGAGTAGGTTTACCGAACGGAGCCGCACGATGCGCCGCAATCTTCCACTCGGTCGTCATGCCGCTCTGCGCAGTTGTACACTCGATATCTGGGGAGCGCTCTGCGGTGCGCCCCGAAACACGCGTACGCGAAAACCAATGTAAAACGAGAAAATATAATGCTGCGCGTGCAACGTGTCACCGCAGGTATTAGATTGAGTAACAATAACTCGTCTCGATTTTGAAGGAATTCGCGCGAGATGAAACAATCTTCCAATCGTGACGAATCAGAGTAATCGAATGGTAATAGGTTAAAGGGGAGGGGGATATTCGATTCTGAGAATTGAATAGAGTTAGCGGATGAATAGACTGATTCACGTAACGCGCGCTGTTCGAATGATCGAATTTGGATTCGAGTCGATAGGATTTCGTTTTGATTTTTGTCGAGATTTTTTATTTGTATCTATGTGGGAGAAATTATATTACGTTGCACGTAGGCATTGAATGTTCGATCGATAGATATGATAGGTAGAAGCTGTTAATTTTTATAAAGAAAATTATTGGTTGCAAAGGAATGGTACGATAACAATTTTATCTTTATATCCCAACAAATAAAGCAATTTTATAAGTCATTTAACTTCTTATCATTGTCTACAATTTGTAATAAATTTGCTATGATAAGCAATAGAGAAGAAGAGAGAAGAAGTCTGAGAAGAGAAATGCAAATCTGACCGTGCAAACAGTTTAAAAAGGAAGAAGTTTACTTAAATACTTATATCCTAAATAATACGAATAATTGTTATTCGATGTGCAAACACGTGTAATACAAACAAATGATTCACAAAATAACAGGCACACTTTCTATTAATCTAATTTAACAAGCAATAAGTTTATCGCTCTCGGATTATATCTGTTTATATATAAATACAACAACAAGATTGAAGTAATTTCACGCAAGATCTCTAATAAAACGTATTCGTGAATAAAAGCGTAGCTCTTATTTACACAGATTAAATAATCAAAGGATAATCATTCAAATCAGATGTAATTTCGAGCTTACCTCGTATTCGATCCACTAAATCCACTTTCAACGTTTAATGTATTCTGCAGATAAAGCTCTTGGCGATCGTCGGTTTGAATATAGAACAACGGGACATTTCGAGTCTCTTGGTCTCTAACTTCTTCCACTTGGGATCTAGAGAGTACGATATTATAAACTTTGTGATCGATGTTACAAACTTTTCACGCGTTAATCCTTTCACGTTTAATTGCACCTCGAATTGATACCATCAATGCACGATTAAAAAAGATTTAAAAAAAATATAATATCTAAATCATTGATCAACTCTTCACTCAACCAAACGGAATCATTTTTGAACGCATATTTCTAAATGATATTTAGCATATGTACATAATTCAAATGCATAGGCGAAAAATGGATCGATCACTTTTTTTCGTCGATGATTCGATTCGGTTAAAGATAACTAAATTTACCCTATGTGCGAGGACAAAGCTTCTCTGAACTCCAATATATTCCCCCCAGGGATATTTTCGCGGTTCAACACATTCACGAAAATCCCATTCGTGGTCATCGCTTCGGTGGTCACGGAGTTTGAAATCGTTTGAGCAGGTTCGATTTCAGCAGTCGCAATCATGGCGGGATATTCGCCTGTAAGGAAGCCCGACTAAATTTCGTGGCGCATAAACCGATGAATATTGCATTACCACAGAGTACAAGTCGAGTATAAAGAAAAATTGAAAATATAGTCTCGAATCTATTTCTTCCTTCTTAGAATAATTGGAAATTTTTGTCGTTTTATGTAATGTAATAAAATTTCTTAATAACGTGAGAGATTATGCTCCGTGTTACGATACGATGTTATTATTAATTAAACTTATTTAAATAATGGATAATGAATCGATATTTTTTCATTGGAATAAATTCTTTTAGATAATTATAGAAATAATTATAGAAATAATTATATAACGCGCTACAATAAATAATCGAGTCAATTCAAAAACGTGTAAATAATTTTTTCACGTCTTCTTCAGCAATTTTTCAATCGCACAATTTTTTATTATTATAATGTATGATATATGTTGGAGCATAATTTTTAATTCGCGTTATATGTAGGAGAATCGCACTATAAGATTCTGTACATGATATAATTGTGGTAAATAATTTTTCGTGAAAAAAATTCTGATAGAGACGCGAACAAACAAACAAACACAAAAGAAAGAAGCGAAATATGAATCATTAAGGGCAAACATTTCGAAAATCAATAAGCCCGCATGATAGGATTTACCCCTTCTCCCCCTTTCCTATTCACATAATCAATGATTGGAAATACTTGTGTTGTCGTTTTCGTTCGAAGACGAAGGTCCTCCAGGATCATGTCCCCTGAAATCGTTCGAAGGTCCACCATAAATCTCGTAACTATTCGTTTTAACAGCATGGTTCTCCGACCAACTGATCGAATCCTCATCTTCCGGTATAGTTTGTTCATTGCTCGTGGACACTGATAAATCGTGGCTCATCAACATTATATTATACATATAAATACGAAATATAAATGTGAAGAATTGTAAATGTTTCGTTTCGAATTGCTATATTTCGAAACAAACGTAGATTTGAATTTTAAATCGATAATCTGAACAGCAAAGTTTATAGATAATATCCTTACATTTGATAACAATCGTGTAATCGTACAAAAAATTAGGATAAATATTTCGTCTAGTATCTTTGGATTCCTTGAATCGTAGAATGAAAACGAAATTTTGTAGAAAAACGAAATATTTCGTATATATCATTATTTATAATTATAATTTATAATTATATGATTTAAAATTGAGAAAAAAATAAATATCTAGAATTGAATACTATATTTTGTAATGCAACCTCATTAAACATCTAAAAAAAGAATTAAAGAAAATATCTTCTCCTCTCTTATTTAATATTTATACATATATGCGAAAAAGAGAAATCAAACTTTGTTGTTCGTAGAAAATAAATTCATTATATTTATCATACACGTTATAATTAATATAAAATTAAGTTAATTTCCATAATATAAACATTTACCCATCGAGATTTCTAGCATCGCGCGGTTTAACATGCTTTCCGTGATTTCGGTCATTTCAGAAATATTACTGATCGGTTCTCTTTCGGATTCGAGATTCCCTCCGCTCTTCAATCTCATCAAACGTCTCAGGTAATAACCGACATTCGGTAGCTTCGATCTGATCTATTCGTTATGATCGCTAAACGAGGTTCCGTTCAAAAGCAAGACGAAATGTCGCGACACGTGTAACATTTAAATCGTTAAATAAATATTAATACTTGAAAATATGTTGTTTACTCGAGACCGTTACAAATGAAAATAAATTGACGTGTTGGTGCTACGTATTTGTAATTCTCTTTTTTTCATGTGAACATTCATGATTACTGTAACACAGTAACTGTATTCATATTTAGATATCACCGATAATTCTAAATTTGTTACTTTTTGTATTAATGTGATTTATAAATTTTAGTCTCTAAAAGAAATTTTTAGCATTTTGTGCTTTTAAAATTAAAATTAAAATACTTAAGTATTTCATACATTAACATTTTCATATTGCATACTTTGATTTTAATTAAAAATATGAAATTTTTTATTAAAAATAAATTTGAACGTTAAAATTTCCAAAGACTTTTTTTTTTTTTTTTTTACTTTTGTATTATATATTAGAAACATCAATTTTTGAAAAAGAAATATTGATTTTAATATAGATATAATAATTAAACAAATTTAATTGACTTTATCTATTTATTTTTATCAATTTCAATAAAAATAATAATATATGTAATAATGTTGTTAATAAATATTGAATATAAAAATAAATGATTAATTAACATTTTATTTAATAATTATTTGATTTTGCATAAACATTTGCAAACATTTATAAGTTTATTCATAATATACTAAAAATTTTCAACAATTTGAATGTAATTGAAATATATGAAGCAATAAATTCAAAGACACTATAATAAGTGAAAAATGAAAAGAAATCATAAATAGTTACTTGATTCAAAAGATGGAACTATATTTCGAAAATTATGAATTTGAAAGAACATCGAGTTAAAAATAAAAATAAAAAAAAGATTATGTGTCAGACGTTAAAATCTCACCTTCTTGGTTATGTTACTCGCGGTGGGTAGATTCGTACCCTTAACATGCTTATCAACGGAACCCTGCGAGTTTAATTCTTCCGCATCATTTGCCATAGAAATATTACTTTCCGACAGATTTTCTGAGAAAGTACCATCACTCATAGCGAAAGTCAAAATATCCACGAGAAGGTATATAGAAACTAGGCATAGGCCTGGGTTACTTGTCAATTTTCACATCGTGCAATTTGACATTACCCGTCGGTTTTTATCGACCGTCGCTTTTTCGTTGGCACCACCTTCATTGTTTTCGTTTACGCGTGTTACGATTTTAATATTTAAATAACAATCAGAGCATTGCTTTATTACAAAACACCGTTTGATATATTTTAAAACGTAAATAAGCAACAAAAATCATAACAAATTTTAATTATATATATTATACGCAATAAATGATATTTCATGTAACTATTTAAATTTCATATAATTATGGAAGTTTGTGTTAAGCGATCTTTATAGCATTGTTAAAAAATAACATTCATTATATTATTAATTTCAAAAACATATTAAAAATGTCTTTCATAATAATTTTAATAAAATTATACTAAATGATTTATTTCTAAAATATATTGAACTACACTTATTAATATTATATTCTGCTTATAAAAAAGAATCAAATAAAATATTTAAAGGTTATGAAAAAAAATTAACAATTTGGAATCCTCCTTGCAAAAATATGGCGATGCAGGAAGCATCTGATTATCGAACACATCGAAGCAATCGTAATTATTACGAAAAATGACAAGCAATAATTCGCTTACCTGATAAGTGTAGGGTGTACAAGGAACGTAAAATTCTCTGCTCATAATCGAAACTCGGAGCGGTTGTAAAATCCAGCTGACGAATCTTGGGCAAGTGTCAAAATGCCGGTGGCGCCATCTTGAACTCGTCTGGAGTCGAGGTCGTCAAGCTGTCACGAGGAAAAATTCTTGATTTCTTCCAAGTATGAGTGCCATCGTTGGATATTCTTCATGAAAATTGAATTACGTTAGTTTAATTAAGCTTGTACATCTCGTTCGACCTCTAAAACATTAACAGGAATTCGAACATATCCGTTGTCAAATCACAGTACGAGTCACCAACACACAACACACTTTTCACGCTGTTATTAGGATGAGTGATCCATCGAATTAATCACAATGCTTTTAATTGGACGGTATCGTTATAAATGCTTAAAAAGTCAATTGATAGACGCCTGTTCACTGTTCGAAACTTTTCACGACATATTTATGCGATGATAATTACGGCGTTATACCACCTTACTACGCCATTTTCATGTGCAGTATTTGACTTAACTATATTACAAACAAACCACCGTTCGCGTCCACTGGCTAGTGCCGACTGCCGCCAATCATGAACATCAAGCGGATAATAATCATGGCGGCGCGATGTTTCGTTGCACGTAGCGCCATCATGTAACTTATTTGAATCACAATTTAACTTCTGTCGATAATATAAATAACAAAAATTTTTTTTTTTATTTGCAATTTTATATATATGTATGTAGCTTTTCGCTTATCAATGTATGTAAAAGCATAAAAAATATAAAAATATTTGATAAAAATATTATTTTTAGTTCGTATCAATATATATCAATATTATTTTTCTACCGTGATATAAACTACATACATATTAAGTGATTTCGATCAGTTAAAAATAAACTCAATGAAAAAGATTCTGAGCGACCTTGTAGTTATAAAAACTTGCACAATCTGATACATTTTAATATATTTTTTTATACGCTTATAAATTTTTAAATGTGGAATAATTATTCTTTAATAATTATTTTTTAAATCTTAGTACTGATCGTATATTATTTTCCAGGATTCTTTAAAATATATACTTATGCATTTATAAAAAAGTGCAAAAAATTTTATTATATCTTCAAAAATAGATATTATAAATTATAAAATGTATAATATAAAATGATTTATATTATAATTATGTAAATTAATTTATAAATTATTTGTAAGGTGAATTGTTTTTGCATCCAATTGTACAACAACATTTGCCTTTTGTAATTGCTGTTCGAGGTGGATATTTTGAAGAAGGATGCTTCTTTTTTTGTGATTCAATTATTATATTTCGCGGTATTAAAATGTCATTCCATGGAATCTCAACATCGGTAGTAACACAAGCCTCTTCTTGTACAGGTTGTATATCCATTGGCTTTTCGAGTACAAGATCATTCCAAGGAATTTCTAACGTAGAATCGCAACTCTCGATAGCATCTTTTTTCGAAGGTACAGTTTCCGTAATAATTAAATCTTTCCATGGTAAAAGCATAGTTCCTAAAGATTCTTTTTCCTCTGTTTCTTTTTCTTCCTTCTCATTTTCATCTCGATCAATCAAAGGAGTCAAGGAAACATCTTGACGAATTTTCATGCCAACTGCTGGTAATACAATATCTTTCCATGGCAATTCAATCTTTGAATCACATAATATAGATACACGTGAAAACTCCCTCCGTAAATCTTTTAAATATGGTTCATGCCACAATTCTTCCTCCGGATTATATACTAATGTTTGTCTCTTTCTTTTGCATTCTTTCCTTCGCTTTTGTAATTTTTTGCATTGACATCCTAACACTTTTCTCCCGTCAGTCATAATAATTGAATAGTATATAAAATATATTTTATATTTAATATAACATTAAATTATAAATTAATATTTAAATATAACTTGTTAATTTTCTGACATTATCTGACCTAGGGTTATAATTGGAATCAACGTAGTTGTTTTGTTTTACCATATATAGAGCATTGTTAATATAAATATATATATATGGAAAGAAAAATATCTTCTTGAAACAGAATGATGTCATACCTAAGATATAGACATATAAACTATAACTTATACAATAATAATATATTTTTCTTACTTTCGTTCCACTTTTATTTTAAATTAATCATCTCGGAACATAAATTCACTATTATTCTAGGTTAGTTACTAGATACTTGCTTTAAAGAAAGGAAACAGCGTAATGTGATAACTGCATAGTAAGTATTTGAAAATTATATGATCATCGTTAAACTGAGGTATATATTTAGTATATGTATATACATATATACGTGGTATATAACACACATATGAATAAAATTCGTTTAATCACGCGCATTGGCCAATCATTTGTACCTTTCATCACGACATCTACCGAGAAATGATAGTATAATGTTAAAAATCCACTAGTTGCCGATAAAAGGAAATCCGTGGAGTCTCTGGCTTAATTTCACAATAAAAGGTGTAAGAGAAAACACAATAATATTATTTTCCTTTAAAATGTTCCTCCAATAAAATTTATTTGTTAAAATAATCGTAGACACAATTGCAAATAATTTGCTTGAATATGAAGGGGACAGTGCAAGAATAGCTCACGGATGCTGATTTGACCAACGCTGTAAGGCTACGTTTAGAAGGCAGCCATCTTGCAATCCCTAATCAAAGATCTTCGGCTAGCGGCTATCGCTGTCTGATTTTCAGCCGGTTAATATCAACACACAGTTCAACAAATGGCTTTAAAACGAATTAATAAGGTACGTGAATGATCAGAGGTGTTCGTATTATACAAAGACAGTCGGGTGTTGATGTGATTGTGTGTCGAATGCGGTTGAACGCCCTTAACGATTTTGCAGTGAAGCAATGTGAGCCAGCATTGAAAATCATGTTGGCTTTTCCCCTTTTTTTTTGCATTCTTCGGTTGTGCTTTGATTTACTTGCGTACGCGTTTATATCGACATAGTGCATTATGCACGTTGCACAGTGCCACTTTGTGCCAGTGGACGTAGCTTCGGTGACAGTGAAAATCTAAAAAAATTTTAAGTGGCTAGCCGATAAATTGCCGGAAGTAACGTAAAACCGTGCATTACATACATCTATGTATACATATATGTTTACTCATATATACATATGCATAAAATTATAGATAACTTAGAATTTACGAAAATTTCATTAATATCTTCATATTCTATTTGTAGATAAAAATACTATTAGAAATCTTCTAATTAACCGTTACATATTTGTTTCATAATTTAGTTAATAATTGTCACCATGTGACTACAATTTACATTAGTATAATAAAGAGAATCATTTAAAATTAATATATTTTTTTATAATGCATAATCTATCAATTATTATATTTCTTAATCAAATTATAATTTAACGTAGAAGGACAAGAGAATAGAAAGTTCTACATGTATCGTTCTCAAAATAGTCATATAAAAGACAAAGTATATGTTACTTTCCCTTCTTACTTCATTTCTGTTATCTTGTTACACAGAATACAAAAAATATCATAAATGTTTTAACTCACTCATATTTAATTTAACTATACTTTTCTTTTAAATTATTCATAAATTCATCTGAATTGATTTTTCCATTTAATTGCATGAAACAATTAAATTTTTACATTTAATTATATTTTTATATTTATTTTAATTCAATATAGATTCTTTACTTTAATCAATTTACTTTAATCAATTATACAATGTTAATATATTATGGTTATCTTATGTGTAAGACATGAATTATTTTTAAGATATATAAATAATATAATATAATATAAATGAATTATTTTGTATATATTTATGAACTTGTATATTATAAATAAGATTTTGAAATTTAATTTATATTAATGATACATTTACATAATTATATATGTATATAGATATATACATATGTAAGAATGTTCTAGAATATTTTGTTTACACATGTTCATATATACTATATATCTATAGATATATAAATTTTAAAATTCAAAATTTTATTACACAAGACAAAAGAATATATTATTAATGATATATATGTATTAACAAAAATTTAATTTAAAAATAATTTTTTTAAAAATGAAACTATATATTATTGGAAGAAGTTATATATAAGATGTGAATTATTAAATAAGATTTATATATTTTTATATCTATCTAAAATATTTTATTTATATTATACAAATTTATTGATATTTAGGAACTTCAGGACCTTGGTAGAGATCCACCTGCGCAATGCTCTGCTGGTCCTGTAGGAGATGATCGTAAGTTCATTAAAAATTATTATTTATGCATTCATTTTAATTAAAGATTAGTAAATCATAATTGTCTTCATTATTATTATACTTATTATACTTATTTATGAAACATATAATTTATATAATTTTTTTGATTCTTCTAAAATATATACATATCATTCATTGTCAAGGGAAACTGAAATCATTTTTTCATTATTTTTGTTTATTATTTGAAATTTTTGATGCTTTTATAAATAAATATAATTTATTATTTAATTTTAAGATGATCAATTATGATTTTTAATAAACTATAGCTTTTACATTTAATTCTCTACTTGCTTTCAGTATTCCATTGGCAAGCAACTATTATGGGACCAGTAAGTATATAATGATTTTAATATTATATTACATGAATTAATTAAATATTTATCATCTTGAAATGCATATCTTAGAAATATTAATGTACATATAAATATAATTTGAGTATTATTTTCAAGTATCTTCACTTTCACTCTGATATTTAAAGGTAATTTTTAAGTAATGAAATTTATATTGTATACTATCTACGGCTAATAATTTCATGTAAAAATATATAACCCAATGCATGTAATAATCCTCAATAAGATTTTATAAATCATTTTTCATTTGATTATAATATATTATAATATTTATGTAATATTATAATATTTGTTTCTATTTACAGTAATTATATTTACTATTTATCATTAATAATAATATTGGATATTAATTATTAAATTTTATTGAATATAATTTTAAAAAAGATATTATTTCTTTCTTTTTCATATATGTTAAAAAAAATTATAAATATCGATAAAATTTACATTATATTTTAATCGCAATTAAATATTATATATTTAGGAATAAATGTTATTTTCAGCCTGACAGTCCATACCAAGGAGGAGTATTTTTCCTTACAATTCATTTCCCCACAGATTATCCATTTAAACCACCTAAGGTATATTAATAAAAATTTTCAGAGTATTTTATTATATAACAATATATAAATAATATATTAATTCTATGTGTTAATTATATATATATATATATAGGTTGCTTTTACAACCAGAATTTATCATCCAAATATCAACAGTAATGGAAGTATTTGTTTGGATATTTTAAGATCGCAATGGTCCCCAGCACTTACCATATCAAAGGGTTTGTAAAAATTTTTAAATAACAGGATGAAGAAAACAATAATAGCATAACATTTTTATAAAATTTAATATTTTAATGTAATCTTTAGAAGAACAAATTTTTTTTTTTTTTAGTGTTATTGTCAATATGCTCTTTGCTCTGCGATCCAAATCCAGATGACCCTTTGGTACCAGAGATAGCAAGGTTATACAAAACTGACAGGGAGAAGTACAATGAATTGGCACGTGAATGGACGCGCAAGTATGCCATGTGATGCGTCAATCTCCGTTGATTTCAACATCTAAAAACCACCAACAAGCAGCCCCAGCCTATTGCCACTTATGCATCAGCACCGATTGAAATTAGCTATGGCTCGTCTACTTTAAAACTTAAGCCAGTACTCGGGTTCGAAGAATGCTCAGACAAACGTGATCAATCTGAAGTTCCCTTCGTACCGAGAGGCCTGCGAATATTGAGACGTTGCCACAATGGCAATTGAGGCAATTTGAAAGGTGGTCACATAACATTATATATATATATATAAATCAGGAAAAAAAAAAGAAACATGTCCGCTTTGATTTTCATAAATAAAAATGGAAGTAAAATATAGGAGAGTGAAAGTAGGATTTGTATTTGAATTTAATAGTTTAATTTCTAATTATTGTGCTTATAATATCGTAATATTATATACCTACTTTCTCAGTGAAATGAAAACCTTGAACTGACAGCACACCGATTGTTAGTTTTAACGCAAGTGAGCAATGTTTGCCCGTCCCTTGGAACGATGCGGTCACTTTTTTGTAAGACTGGGCTATATATAAATACTACTGAAACTATACCTGTATGTTTTGTTCAATTATTAAAATTCCTTACCTATCTAACAAATTCTACGAGTAACTCGAAATTTATAGTTTGGTTCCTGTGTGTGTGTAGTAATTTAATTATGCATATCGTTAATCGATAAATTGGACTATACATCTTAAAATAATTCAACGTACGTAAAATAATAAATTTTGGTGACTTAAATGACCGCGACATAAGTACCTGCCGTTCATGGGCCCGTGCGATACTAATATCAATCAAAGGCATTCACGATTTCTTATGACGTCGTTTGGCTTTATTTACATATGAAAAATGTAGTCATCGATGTCACTATTTATCGATAAATGATGAGAGCGAAATACATTTTGTTTGAATTCTTATATAAAACGCGTTACAAAATAGATAAGAAATGTTTCAAAGAGCCCTAGAGCTTAACAATGGATTTGTAAAATCCTCTGAATTCATTTTATAATAGTGCGTCATTATATAATCAATAAAGTCATGCGTCGTACCTTGCGAATTAAGAATTCGCCCGTCGCTATGTTTTACTCGAATCAATGCGTTAATTATTGTTTTGCGTGTAAATTTTTCTTTAAGCGATTTTTTATTATTATTTAGTACTTGTCTTAAGTTTCCTTTCCATCCACAATATAAGTATATACATACCATCACATCCCATTATTATATTAAAACTCGTATATTATCGTATATGGCAGTAAAATCATCCTTTAAAATTGATTTTAGTTTTTTCAAATACGTTTTCAATCGTTATACATTTTTGCAATTTATTGTGGCTGTAAAGGATCACAGTAAGATTTCAAATTATTTGCAAACTCCATTGCAATTTTTACAAGATAAAAGAACATGTTGTTAATCACGATAACATGTTATTTATCGATAGTTTGTTCAAACTAATTTAGAAACAATGCACCTCTCGTTGGTGCTAGCAGTGTTTCGGCTTCTAATCCTAGGTAACGAATACAATCCGAGATATCATAAAGATGGTCACTTAATTAGAGAGTAAGTAAACGATTTTGTCTTGCGAATGGTGTAAAGTGCGTTAACGAGCAAGTTTTGAATGTAATCGGTGCTTAAAATATGGCAAGCTCACGGAGCGAAAACGAAGCCTAGAAAAGACAAATCGATTAGTATGTAATATGGTATATCACTTGTTAATGTCGATTTTGTCTCATACGATCGTGTACTGCTGTAATTTAATTACAAGTAAATGCGCGGCAAATCAGGTATTTAAATATTTGCCTCGAAAATGGATCATCGTTCATCTCTATTAGAAGGAAAACTACTCATGTGTAATTAATTATTATTACCACATCTCATGTGTAATTATTATTATACATATTATAATTAATTATTATTATTTTAGCATTAGCCCTTTATATAATAAATTTCAAATAATGATAAGGTATATCTATTCTGATCACTTATAAACTACGATCATTGGCGATTATAGACAATTATCTTGATATTTCCATTTTATTTCATATTTTATACGTACTACAATTCTGTCATTGTTGCCTTTTATTTAAAATTTGTATTTAAAATCTGCAATATCTGCAATATGTGCCTTGACCGAATTTCGAAACGTAAAACTGGTAATTTAAACTTTTCAAAATAAGTGTTTCGTTAATTTTAAACAAGAATTCAATATCCGCGTAAAATTGTAAATATTAGTGCATTTTCTTTATTAATTTTTTAACTTAACTTTTAACTTAGGACAAAATGAAATTTTAAGAATAAAATTGATGTCAGATTTACAGTTTCATAACTGTAGACAAAAAAAGGGGACAAACAAAGAATCTTCGAACGATCGGAGTTTAAGGTACACGTCTGAACCAGCAGATGTCTTTGTTAGACTTTCACGAAGGAACTGACGCATCTTATGTCCGTTAACAATTTTTAGATACGCTGAAAAAAAAAACCGTGGAACGGTGAAAGTGGCAATGCTTTCCCCCTTTTGCTCTGGCTGCTCTTGACCGTTGTGCACCTATTTTACAACAGTGTTGGCAGAAACCTGCTGAAACAGCGAAGTCAGTGATGGAGATAAGCATATTTTTATCTGATCAACTGAATTTCAAGACTCTTGGAAAAATGTATCACAAACAAAAATCCAATTAAAATTTATTCATTTTAATCATTTCTTCGAGTTGTAAGTTTACATTTTTTGTTTACATTAAATTTAAACAAATACGAATTTATTTTCGAAATTTAAATACATTCTTTATCATTATAATATTGAAAAATTAATTTTAATATAAATACGATTCAACTATGTATATTATGAAAATATAGAATCTATTTCTTTTGATTCAAGAAATCAAAAGTTCATAAAAAATAATTTTTTTAGTAATAAAATGATAGTAATTATTTTATTATTATAAGTAATATATTATTTTCAGGAATCTTTAACTAAAAACTTTATGCGGATGTGACAATTAATATCTTTACAGTAAAAATTTTATCTATTTACGATTCTATTTAGAGAATAGAATATTTAAAATATTTTAAAATGTTAATTGTTATTCAAAATTTTATCAAGTTTTATTGCACCGTGTTAATGTAATTCTTATTTTTTTTATCCCGTATATTAAGCAAATTTAACAATATATATTAATATAATTAATAATTAATAATGTCAATAAAAATTAAATTGAGTAACAATAAAAACTTCGCGATAATATTTTATATTTATTTCTTCACTTTTTTTAATATTTAGTATTATTTTTAATTAATTCTGTGGAACGCGCTTTTTTACGATTACTTTTTTACGCGCTTTTCTTTATACGAATGTAGGACATCGGTAACTATATGATTTACATATTTATATAATTAAGTTCCAAAAAATATTCATCCATTTCATTTTTGCTGAACTTCAAACTTAATATGTTTATTATTAATAATAATTATGATTTTTATATTATTTATTCTAATACATAAAAAATGCATAGACATCTTCTTAATATATAAAGAATGTTCTCTTTATCTCGGATCGTATAATAAGGAGAATAGAAAGTTTGAAAAAACGAAGTTGTCCAGTATTACTCATAAGTGTTCTACTAAAATATAACAAACTTATACTCTTTTCTATTCTCTTAATATATTCTTATATTTCTAATCTATTATACATTCCTTATAATAAATATAATATAATTTTTCGTCTCAATAATTCGATGTTAATAAACTGTTTCAAATAAAATCAATATCATTTTTCATAATTAAATATCAATTTAATTTATTTCACGTACAGAACTATAAAAATGATATAATATTAAGCACAGTATAATTACGGTAATCAAAAAAACTAAAACTACTATTAAACTTCTTCAATAATCAAAATAAATATATACTTATATTCTCTAAAAATAAAACTGAAAATACGAAAAAACAAAAAATATTTAACGATCTTCTTAAATATAAATATAAATATTTAAATCATAACATAAATAAATGTTTTTATAAACGTCATAAACTTATTAACCAAATTTGTTTTAAAAAAACACGACAAACACTGGCAATAGAGCCAACAACCGAGTCAAGCGAGAGCGTGTAAAGCATAAGAACGTAAGAACGTGATTAACACGGAGATCGAGTGAAAATAAAAACTCGAGCCCATCGCTAGCCCGTAGTACGGGAATGTGTTTCGATCTATCGAGCGGCGCTTTGGACCGTCTGGTTACAGTGCAGTTCGTTCAGTGTCAGTGCTGGTCTCGGCACGTTCGGGGATCGAGACGGAGGAAGGTTGATTCGCTCGTGGTGGTGGATAGACACGCATGATCGTCGGAAGAATGTGTCGATAGATCGACGACCGAGTGACTTGCTGCACCCGCCGCGATCTTTTCAAAACGTTGATTGCGATCGCTCGATAAACACTCGCGTCGCGAGGGCTTCGTAACCAGACGACAGGCCGCAGTCAAGTGGTACGTAGGCATTAAATGTTAACGATAACCAGACAGACGAAACGTTGTTCGCGATTATTGTCAGGGCTTCAACAAAGGGGGAACGTTTTAAATCATTGTAAAGTGGCATATATCACGCTGGAATTGCAATTAGCGTGGTACGTATCTGTGTCCCCCGGTGTCGCGTTCACTTGTCGACGCGCTTTGTGTTTACGAACAAACGCGTGCATTCATCCATCGTCTGATTCTTCGCCGAGAGTTTTCACTAACAAATTACAATTGTGTTACATGACCGGTCATAACGTGACAACGTAAACGAACCATATTTTATACTCTGAGTAGTAGTAGTAGTCGTTGCCAGCTTTACTTATCGATATTTTGCCGCGAAGAAATAATGAATATTGAAAAAGGTATTTATTATATTGATATGAAATGTTGTAAATGTGGGACTTCAACTTGTGTGTGTGTGTGTGTGTGTTTTTTTTTTAATTTTTCTTCACCTTGAAAAATAATTGCAAAATTAAATTGTTGATTATTTGAAATATTATTTATGATATAAATTTTTACTTTGTTCTCGTTAATGTATGAATTTTGATCTAAATAAAGAAAGTTAAATAAAGAAGGCTAGTTTGATTATAATTAATTGTTAATTTTATTGAAAGTTTATTAATTTTATGCGATTCAATTTTAAATTGCAAATTGAAAAAATATATATTATGCAGATTTATTTGAAAAAATTATTCTCGTCTATTACATATTTTTCTTGAACGATAATAATGGTTATAAATAATGATGGTTAATGATATTCATACGCAAACTTAAATAACGTAAATTAAACATATATGCATGATTATTTATATTTCGCTAATTTATGCATTAAGGAAAAACTACTTTGACGTACTTTAAATTTTCTTTTAAATCAACATTTATAGAAATAAGTTTTTTTGATATAATTTGTATATGCAAATGTTAAACTTACATCTCACATGTAGACATTATACTTATAGATTTATCATCGTATTTATATCATAATATAAATTATAGAAAAGATACATTAAAAAAAAGAAAAAGAAAAAGTTTTAAGTAACATGCGCAAACAAGAAAACCATAAGAAATTAAATTTCGACATATATGAATACAATTTTATCAATCTCAACTAGCTTTAACATAAATAATATTGTAATATTATAATGCTGATAAAAAGATTGAGTTTTTTTACTTATATTTTCTACGATAAATATAATGTGATTAAATTCAAAAAAAATATAATGCGATTAAATTAGAAAAAAAAAAATACTTTGATCTCAAAAAAAAAAAAAAGAATTATCGACAATAGTTAATCTAAAAACGGAAGCGCGGAGTCCACTTGTTCTGTAGAGCGCCTTCAACTTTCTCGTGGATTAAACGCAAAAGATTGAGTGCGCAAGAGAGAGTGAACAGATATCTTGTAAACATACGAAATAACCAGACTATGGATACAGCTTTCCGGATATTATTCTTTATCGAGCATTTCGAAAGTTTACGATCAAAAGAATCGAAATGTTTACTTCGAAAGAAAAATCTAGAATTATATTCTCTTTTCTCACAATATGAGAGATATTTTATTGGAAACGTTCGAGCAAAAAGTCGAGTCATTAAAAATACTTCTTGTTTACCATAATTTCTACTTTTTTTTATTTTTTGCCTCCATCCGACATTTAATAAGTTCCTTCTCGATAATACAAAATTCGAAACGGGAAAATTTTACAAGATAGTCGAGATCCTCTCTTGTCGGTTTCATAGAAAATATCTATCTGGAAAGGATTCGCGTGTGAAAGGATAGTCGCGTGCACGAGATTTCATCCGGCGAGAAGTTTAAAAAATATTTCGAAAGTGGCCATTATATTAAAAACTCGACATGTTAGAAAACGACTCTTGTCACTATGTCGATTGATATGGAAACCAAAGCGGATCTGTAAAGAAGATCTTGGGCGTATGAATGCGAATGAATGCAATGAAACTCGAACGCACTAATGAGAATAATGAAATAAACGTTATATTTTGATTACACTTCTATTCGATTTAAAAAGCAACTTATATATAGACCCTCAACAAAAATTTCTTTGATAATATACGATTCAATCGATTTATTTTCTTTTTCCTTTTTTAAGTCTTATTTTTCAATTATATAATCGAGATAAGAGAAGTAAATGAGAAGTACGCGTTGAATAGATAATAACAAATATCTTGGATATTATGAAAAAAACATTTAATCAAGACTGCAAACAGTTTCCTATTCATATTAATTAGATTATTTTACATAATATATTATATGTAAAAATTTATAACGTGTATACATAGTAATATAATACTGAATAAATTATGTTAATTCATCATTTAATAATTTTTTGACAGTTAAAAAATATTTAATAAAGATTTAAAGAATAAGTAAAGAGGAACAAAATAAAACAATATGGAGAAGTAAAAATTCTCACTTTAGATAAACGAAATACCGTGCAAAAATTTTAAATCATCTATCGAAAATTTATTTGTATTTCTATAAATAAAATAACACTTAATGCCAATTAATAAACTTTTTACGCTTTATATAATTTTATAAAAAAAATATTTTTTATATTATGATCTGAAAGCAAATTTAATATTAATATTTGAACATTACAAGATAGTCTCTTATAGTCTAAGAATTTTATTCGGTATTATGATTACGATTATTATCTGCGTTTAAGCAATTATATCATTACCGACGAAGAAAAAAAAAATTTACTGAATTGGAATTGATTCATTCAACTAAACTGGTCAAAGGCTAACATATATAATCCCACATAATCACGACTGTGTATTATAAATTCAATATATGTAAAGATCTTATAGTCCTATTCATCCTTCCATTTACAGACTAGAAGATATTCAAATATTTTTCAATGATGAAATTACTAGCGGGTGTGGAAGAAGTAAGCGATCAAAGTGAAAAGCAACCTAACGACGATCAACAGCACAACAACAACCATGAGAAGCAACCAAAAACAGATATCACCCAAGAGACCCTCAAATTACTTACTGGAGAGGTAAATGTGAAAGTTATTATCGTTCAACATCGTTACAACGATATAATTACAATCATTTTTTTACGATGATAATTATTTTTTTCCCCCAAGTGGAAATGATTCATCATGGTATGAAAATGTTGGAGATTTTTTTTTTTTTTAACGAACGAATTATTGCAAGCACGTGTTTACGTATTCCAACTATAACTTTCACTTTGACCAGTTCATAATTAATGTTAGATCACACGGTATTCAAGTATTGTATTATGCACAGTATGCTCCATTTTTGTTTGAAAAACTTCGGACAAAACGTCGATATGCATTTCTGAGTATGTAGGTTGTTCACCGATATACGTATAACGTATGTGATTATTCTTTGCTTATTATTCCACGTCTATCAAGGTTACGAATGAATTTCTAACGTAAGTATACAAGTCACCGACTAACATTGGCATTCTTTTTTTGTTCGATTCCAGTTAAAAAATTATCCGAGAATAGGAATTTTAAATTTGAGAAAATGATTATTAATATTTTATCAATAAAGAAATCTTGAAACAATCATTATCGATATCCTGAATATATACCATTAGAATAATAATTCTAATAGAAGATACAATAAAATGAGGAAATTTATTATTTTTTTTTTTTTTTTTTTAATTATGAATTGAATGAATTATCATTTTGATGAAAGCAACTTTCTAATCGTGATTGGATCTTTCTAATCAATAGAAAATATAGATATATAGATATAGAAAAATTGAAGAAATATAAGTATTAAGAAATACAAATAGTAAGATAAGTGTAAATAATAGTGATAGTGGAATATTATTATCAAATGAAGATTTCAGAAAACTTTCAAAACGCAATATTAATTAAATCCGGACAAATTCGAGAACGTATTGGTATCCTAGATGGAAAAAGTAAAATATGCTCGTACATATAAGAACTGGCGCTAATGTGAAGTGAAAAATCGATTTCGCTAGTGAAAGATACAGAAAAGATGAGAAAGAAAGCCCGTGGTATAAACTTGACACACTGAGATGAAAGGCAAGTCCCGTTGCGACCTACTTAACAGCTTTCGAGATAGCAACTAAATTTTTGCGGCTATATCCTGAAATCATCTATTCATAATTACGATGAATCAACAGAGTGTGAAAAGTAATTGACTTTATTGGTCATTTACGAGTAAAAAAAAAAAAAAAACTTACAGAGAAATTTATTTTATTAAACTTTTATTATTGTAGAAAATAGCCTCTTCGCATTGTGATTATTGGATAAAATATTTCAATCGTATGTCTATATTTTTATTTTATCACATGCATTACACATTTTACGTGATATATCTTTCTATCTTTCATTTTATTTTTAATGTACAATGTATCCAGCTTAAGACAGACAGACTGAATCACTTTGATAAATTATAATAAAAAAAAATAATTGTATTACTTATTTTTTAATGTCTTTTTGAAAAGAATTTCCATATTTTTTATATTTTTGTAAAATATAATATTTTCGTATTATATAAATGCACTCGTTATGTAACTATAACTCGGATCTAATAATTTCTGTTATCATGTAATCGATTGCAATTTATTATGAAAAATATTCTAACATATTCACGATGAATAAAAGTAAAATATCGAGATGATAATTTCTCTCAGGTATACCGTAGAACCTCCAAAAAATTGGAGGATTCACCTATTAAAGGTAAACTTACGCCGGAAGATGAAGAAAAAATGAGACGTCTTTTGCCTTACAAAGAAGCTCCTGAATATCTTCAACACAATCCTTATATTCTTCATGGTTATCGAGGATATCTTACCACGAAACTATGTATCGAAAGGTATATAATTACATAATATATGTACATATGCATGCATAAAATTATATGTTAGTATGATTTGTCAATATATATCATATAATAAAAACACGTTAGATAATCTAAAAAAAAAAAAAAGATCATAAGCATCTTTCTGAATAAAAGAAAATTTTTTTTCTATAATGTGAGAAATAAAAAATAAAATCATAATTTTTATTTTAATCATTTTTAAATCTGTGGGTAGGATACAATATACGTACATCTACAGCAATAATTTATGTATTGCATAGCAATTTGACAAAAAAAAAAAAAAAAAAAAAAAAAAAATACTTATTTCAGTATATTCTGGTGGACAAATGAAACAGTAAACATATGGAGTCATATATTCGGATGGATGTTATTTTTTGGTCTGACTCTGTACGATCTATGTCTACTGAATATTCATGCACCTTTTGGTGACAAAATGATAGTAGCACTTCTATTAGTTTGTTTTCAGGTAAAAATATGAATGCTTAATATGAAAATCACGAAAAAGATAAAAAAAAAAAAAAAAGTAAAATAAAATTATTGTTTCAGGCATGTATGATATTATCATCAGTGTATCACACATTTTCTTGCCGAAGTGAACGTGATTATTGGTGTTTCTTATCATTTGATTTGTTCGGCATTGCTTTAAGTCTTTTATCGATATACATGTCTGGAATTTATTATGCTTTTTGGTGTCATACGGTAAGCAAATCAATAATAAATAAATAGTTATATGTGTACATATTATAATTATAATTAGTCCAAGATATTATTAGTATACTAGATACTACATGTATCTAATCTTTTTTATACATATAAATAATTTTATTCATTATATTTCCTATTTTATCTTAAACTTTAGCTAAGAAAAAATATTCTTTATCATGTTATTCAAAATAAATATGAGAAAACATTTTTTCTCTTTCCTTTCTCCCCCCCCCCTTTTTTTTAGATAGAAAAAAATTATTATTACGATTAATAGCAAATATTTTCCTTTATCCAGGAATTACAGAGATTTTATCTCATAACCGTATTAGCAATTTTTATATTTGCAATGGTATTGCAAATACCAAAATTAAATGTCAATGGCAACGTCAAACTAGTCGTTTTTGTCGCTTGGGCGGCTTATGGAGTTTTGCCAACGCTGCATTGGAGCATTGTTATGGGTGGTTTGGACAACCCGATCGTTAGAATGTTGCTTCCAAGGGTATTAGGAATGTATATTATTAGTGGTGTAGCATTCGCTATTTACTTGAGTAAAATACCAGAACGCTTTTGTCCAGGTAATTGCAAATACTGTTGACTATTTTTCATGAAATACAATAAAAGTATATAATAAAAATTTAATTTTAAATTGTGTATAATTGTTATGTTCTATGCTGTATTATTAGAATTTTATTTTGTTAAAGGATGGGTAGATTATATTGGTTCTTCTCATCAATGGTGGCACGCGTTGGTAGTATTGGCTCTTTATTATTGGCACAATACTGGAATGCTTTACGTAGAATACAGAATGAACCATGGTTGTCCAACCAGTATAAGATCATTATGACAAACACAGACTGGCGACCAATCAGGTATAAAAGACATTTTTAAATATTTATCTTTAATTCCAGAGAATCTTAGTTCTTTCTATTACAAATTTTTTATTTTTCTTTTTTATTCATTTCCTTTATAGATTTTAAATATATTAATTTCTTATTTAATTTGTTTCATTTCAACAGAATTATGTAATTATGTAATTGAATTATAATGATTTAATATAGCGAATATTTCAGGTTTTATCATGGAATGCGCTTGCGCTATGGAATTTAATGTTTGGTCGTCAGAATATTACAACAAGCTACCGTTTTATGCTGTTGAGAGAAAGACAACTTGCGCAATTGAGAATCCATTACAAGCGTACCTTCATCGGCAGACAATCTAATATCACAATGCGCAATATTCGTAATATATATATTTGAAATATTATTATTGCGGATTCTTTGACAACGTCTTGATAATGTTTTCTAACACTAGTGATTTTAATTTATTTTATATTTATACATTTTAAATAGATGCATTGCGTTTTCCTTTTATTCGTACAATTTTTATAACAAACAATCTTCATAAACATTTATTTTATTTCTATTGAGAGAAGTATGATTTTCTAATATTCTTTTTGTTGCAATAATTATTATCGCGAATAAAAAGAGAAAGAATAAAAAGAGAATAAAAAGAGAATGATTACGGTACACATTATAATATTTGATAATGTATCTTCTCGTAATTATACTTACGAAGATGTTTATACAAGTAACAAAAGTTGTTAAGATTGTACATTTCAATGGATATTTATTATTTAATAACCAAAATTATTTGTGCATATTATAAAATACCATTTGTAAAAAGTATATTATAAGATAAACAATAGATATAGAAAAATGATATCCTTTGATTCTGAACAGTGCCTGAAAATTATATTTTGCATTTTTCAATACATGAAAAATAAACGTACATTTTGTACGTATAAATAAAAGAATTTAAAAATACATCTTTACATTTTTATATGATATTGTTAAAATTAAAAGTATTTAAATGAAATGATTGTAATAAAATATTGTTAATCCTGTCAATTGTTAAATAAAATTGTTATCTAAAGATACATTATTTTCATCTTTTAATAATTCTAATAATATTATATATATATATTTTATGTCTATATGTCTTAATATCCCTTAAATTATATTTTTTTAATCAATATATTAGACAAAAAATAAAGCTAAATAGATATTGAAATCGTTTTTAAATATATAAATTTTCGAGCAACTATAGACAAGGAAAACAAATAACAGAAGCAGGACAGAGATAGTATAAAAATTAGGGAATCAGCGCCATCTTCAGAGTGCCGCAAATGAAACACATAAAGAAAGGATAGAAAATAATAAGAGAAAGATAGAGATAAGAATTGATCATTAGCGACATCTCTTGAGTGTTAAAGATAGCTTTTGAAAAATAGGATAAGTTAGAACAAGAACAAGGAATCAGCGCCATCTCTCGAATATTTTTACAACTTCAGTTAGAAGAAATGTCAAAAGCACCCGATAGATGGCGCTGGCAGTCAATTCTACTCTATCTCTATCCTTTTTTCATTATTTTCTGTTCTTTTCTTTGTGTTTCATTTGCGGCACTCTGAAGATGGCGCTGATTCCCTAATTTTTATCATATCTCTGTCTCTTTCGCACATTTGTTCTCCTTGTCTATACTTGTTCAGCACGTGATACAAGATACAAGATGTCAATTGAACGTACTTTTATCATTTCTGTTTTAAAATTACAATATGTTTTAATCTTAAATTAATTAAAAAATATAAATATTACATTTTTATATCAATGTATCTCTAAAACAGCGATCTTTTACGATATATCCATGGAAATATTTTAACGTGTTTTGACTTTGAAAGAAAGAAAACAATTTTAAAATATTCTATCGAAATATTTATCTAAGATTTCTTTGTAAAATTTATAATTTCATTCAATTATATTAATAACAATATTTCTGCATGTTACATACAAGACGCGAATTGTGTCACGTGTATGTTTAAATAATATTCAAAAAATTTTATACAAAACATAAACATTTTGCGGTATATTATTTTAATTTCTTCCACTTTAAAACAAAATATTCTTTTCAATCAAACTTCTCTAATCATACAATCGTGATTATCAATAATTTTTATTTTTCAAACTCTCTATCATCATTCACGGAAAACGAGATATATCGAGATATATTCAGACATTTCGTAGACATCTAGAGAAAGAAGAAAAACAAAGATATCTGCACATATCGCATTCTCTTCCTGGAAAGTTGCAGGAATCGAGGCACAATGTTCATTTCACGTCTCGAGTATTGGAAAGAGGAGTTCGTCCGTCGACTATCTTTGCATTTACCATCCCTTCTTTCCCCAAAACCACAATTCTCGCATCATCATGTCGATTTTCAGCCATCCCCTTGGCCCAGGAACCGGAAGAAATCGTTGGCGTAGTATCTCATCGACAAATGGTATCGCACGCAACCACCTACGACGTCAGTCTAATCTCGGGGCACCGGTTGGTCGCCGAGATCCTCGCTCTTTTCCAGCGTCGAATGGGCGTGCTGGAAACGCCCATCTACCCTTGCTACATAGATCTGCACCCCTGTGCTGTCTCAGGGGTGGAGTCGACCAATGACACGGTGGTAACGTTCGTCTGACAACGTGGCCTTTGGAGCCGCCCCCGCATTTCCCGTGGCTAACTAGCACTACCCCACTATAGTCGCGTCAGCCACTCGGCCAGCAAGTCCCCGGGCTGTCTAGTCGCCCGTTGGAATTCCCCACCTATCCTCCTGTCACCTTCCTCTCACTCCCCCCTTCGCCCATTCCACTCCACACCCCCTCCCTCCTCCCCTCCTCTCTCTATTTCAGGCCAACGTACCAGCCACATCGAAGAAGTGGTGTACATCGTGCAATAGCCTGACTAAAGCCGCATCTAGCGATGGTTATAATCCTATCCCTCGTCACCAAAGTCGAACAATCTGACTTGGTTACAAGATAATGTGTCCAGAATACGAATTATAAAAAATTAAATATAAATACGCGATTTTTTTTTCGATTTTCGATATTCGAAATTATTCTGAGGGAATATAATAGTTTAAACCTTCGATGCAATTTCTTTCTAAAGCACGGATCATCACATGCTACATTCAACGATAAAATTCCACAATTATTAGAATTATATTATATAATTATACAATTTTATGACTTATTTCTAACTACGATATAAAACATACATTATCATTTACATTATACTCAAAAAAAAAAAAAAAAAAAAAAAATATTATAAATTTAGGTTTGAACGATTACACGAACGAGACTTTAAAAAAAAAAAAAAAAATCGAAGAAGCGAAAGTCGACGAAGAATGAATCACTCGACAATTGGCCGGCTCGACTCGAAAGCAAAAAAATCGGGAACGCGAGACGTTCGAGGCCCTCGCCACCCCCATGTCGACGTCATAGCTACGCCGACTCGCGGCCGTTTAGGAAGTTCTGTACGTGTGTTAGGCACCCCCGTCCACCCACCCACTCCTAGAAGCACGTCGAGCGTGTTGAAGAACGACCCGTGATTCCAGCTAGTATGGCTACGGTCAGGGGAGATAGGCAACTCCGACAGCCAATCGGGCAGCAGCCCCTATATACGCGCGTATACACGACCCCGTACAAACGCACAGGGGGTGCACACATAGGCAGGAGCATCCCGTACACGAGCACGGGGGATCGTACCCGCCCTTCCCGGCGAGATGAGTAGCTACGCCAAGGCTCGAAGCCACCTCGTCACGGAGAACGCTTCGAGACTTCGCGCGACTCCCTCGGCGTCGTGTCGGAAACGACCACTGGTCCAGTCGTCCGTCTGGGGATGCTCGACTTTGATCAGTCGCGAAGGATGGGCACAGGTCAGTTCGATAAAGCGTGTGCCTCTCTCTTGATTTTCTCGCCGGTGATACGTAGCGGTGGTTTCAACAGACCCTGATTGCAAACGCAGTGACACACGTGTCTCTTCTTTTTCTTTTTCGTTTTTCTTTTTTTTTCTCTTTTTTTTTTTTTTTTGTAAAAATATTATTAATACCGGGATATTTGATACTTTTTCTTCTTTTTTTTTTCCATTTGATTGGTTCGTTGTCGATTGATTTTTTTCTTTTTCTTCTTCTTCTTCTTCTTCTTTTTCTTCTTCTTCTTTTTTTTATTCGATTTCGACGTTTTGGAAATTTCGACTCCGGCCGGGTTTTTTGAACTTTTTCGCCTATCGACGTTTTCACCAATTCTCGATGCGCGTTAAGATTTTTTTTAATTTCTGTTTTGGTGGTTTGATGGTTCGTTGGTTGATTTTGAAGGATTTTTTTTTTTTTTTGGATTTGATCTTTGAGTTGATTTAAATGTGAGTTATTGTTGGTTGGTGACCTTGGAATGGATTTCGATTTCGGTGGAACCGATGATTGGGATTAGTGATTGAATTGTGGAGGTTAGGAATTTGTTCTGGATGAGAGAGCGGTTATCTTCGGTTTGTATGGAATGTACAAATTTTGATGTTTTTCTAAATTGTGATTCTTGTATCGAATTATTTGTTTTTATGGAAATTAATTGGCTTGCTTGTTTACTTATCAACGAACGAACTTGTTTCGATTTCTATAAATATTCTCTGTTGGATTATAATGTTCTTATATTTCTGTTTTCCTATAACTGTTCCATGATAATATGATAATACCATTATATCGAATCTTATTTCTTATTCAATTTATTTATTTATTTAACAAAATAAAATAAAATTCCAATAAAATTTGAATATTAAACAAAAACAAAATTAAATTTTACTTAATTACTTTCAATTTTTTTTTTCCTAATTCTTCAACACTTTCAATTCTTAATAATTTAAGAAAGAAATGATCGAAACGCATTCGCGAAACGATGATGATCACCACGACTCGCCTTTCCAAAAGATCGGACACACTTGACTCCTCTTGAATCCCGCGTCACGATCTTTTACACTTAATCGACGCGTTAGAACACATAAGACAACACTCTCAAGATATAAGCGTAAACGTCGAAAGGAAATAATCCGTTAGGGTTGAAGGGTGATCGGGTTAGGTTGGTAGGTTTTCGGTGTGAGAAGAAGAGGTGGTTTGGTTCCCCAGGCCAGAAACGGAAGCTTTGGTTGGCTTAGGCATGGCCGTGTTTTTCTTGCCGCGGATCATTAGGACGATTAGGGTTCCTCCGAAAAGGGGGAGAACAGATTAACGCTCGAGCTCTTCTTGCGGTCCGCTTTGCTTTCTTAAACGGAGTCCTATTTCCGCCAGCTTTTCGCTCCGTTTTTAAGTTCTTCCGCTCCTCCTCCTCCTCCTCTATACGATTGCTCGATATCTCTCACGGTGGATTAATCGCATGGCCAACTCTTTGCCTTGAAAGAGAAATTCAAGTACTTTTTATTTCAAAAGGAGATTTAAACGAGTTTATTTTATCTGTGGTATTTTTTTTTTTTTTTGCGATTTAATTAAATGGACATTATGTCTTGTAGATTGACGATGTTTAAACGAATGGAATTTTTTTTTTTTTTGGATTTTGAATTTGCGGATAGGATCTTGTTTTGGCGAAGAAATGTAAAAATGATAAATTAGTTTAACAATATTATCGTGATTGTGATACACAGCTGTTGAGAGTGGTATAACGTGTATGAAAATTTGTAAAAATACGTGGAAAAGAAAGTTTCGAGGGGAAAGGTTGCTTGAATGCATTGGAGAATAAGGACTAAGTAGAAATATCGGTATATGATCAGACAGAAAGTACTAGATATAAACGTAATCAATGAATTTGTTTTATCGTTTTAATTTTTCGTATATTGAGGAAGGAAATGTCAAGTAATTGAGTTATGGAAAATATGATTTTTAAAACTTTTTGTCATTAAAAATTTAAACGGAACATAAATTAAAATAAATATTTTTATAGAATAGATATACCTTAATTATAATCGCATAGTAATTAACAATTTCTAACATTTAGAAATATTGTAAAAACTTTAATTATTTAAATAATCATTTATTTACCGTGTACTTTTTTTAAAAAATTCCAATCAATTTCGCATTGATAGAAGAGATACATCCTTAATAAAGTTCAATTTTTGATTTATTAAATTGATCATGATTCGTTCGTGAATTATATATTTTTGAAAATAAAAATAACGTTTCAATCAATTATCAAACGAACGAATATGAATAAAAAATGAAAAAAAAAAAAAAAGAAAAAAAAAAGAAAAAAAGAAACGAGAATTATAATTAACACTTTTATTAGACTTTCCGTTTTTCCATTAAGTCAATTTCTGTTGTAGGGGACAGATTACTTGATATACCGTGTCTGGTATGCGGTGACCGTAGCTCTGGAAAACACTACGGCATCTACAGTTGCGACGGTAATTATCAAGCTCTTCTGTACATCAATTTTTCCATTAAAAGACACAACAACGGTTTATCCATTATATAAGAGAACAACAGATTCGTTGATTACAAATTTTATTTGACAATTCGTTCACTTGACAGCTAATTAAAATACATACATATTCGAATTTCACGACAAGTTTCGCAACAGTTCCTAGATTAGATTCGTTCGGAACGTTCATTAAAAAGAGACGCCAATTCAATTATCAATTAAATAAATAATAAAGGGTAAAATGTTAATTAATGGCCAATTACAAATGCGTCATGCAGAGATAGTGACCTATCCGTCGGTACATATATAGGTGCTTCTAGAAACAGGTGCAGAAACTTTGGTATTCTATCTATTCTTTTTAAGAATAAAAAAAAAATCAACAAATCAACCTAAAATATATCATTAAGAGGAATATGTATATATATATATATATATATATACATATATATTTCATGATCTTTCTTTAAATCTACGATATAATTTTGGACCATCTATTTTTAAAGTATTTAAAGTAATCTTAGAAGAGAAAATTTATCGTTCGATTCTCCTTTAATGTTGAAACTCGAAACTCGATAAAACAACTCGTTAAAACAAGGTCGAAATTTTTATATGTTGTCCAGGTTGTTCAGGATTCTTCAAGAGGAGCATACACAGCAATCGAAGGTACATCTGCAAGGTGCAGGGTGCCATGAAAGGGCGCTGCCCCATCGACAAGACCCACAGGAACCAATGCCGTGCATGCCGACTCGCCAAGTGTTTCGAGGCCAATATGAACAGAGACGGTAAGAGACGGTGTGCAAATGTTTTTATTCTCTCTTTCTCTCTGTATGTTTAACATAGAATCGTGAGAATCAGATATACGTCTCCTATAGAAAAAAGTATCGTAGGTGTGTGATTCCGCGAGAGGAAAGAATACCACGATATCATAGGAGCAACGGGACGCCGGTCTAATGGCGCGTTTTCCTGTCAAGAGGAGGGCCTCGAAGAGCTCCCACCGGCAGAGCAGGCTGCCTCCGTTTTCTCCGCGGACTCTACACCCTTCTTAGCTATAGTAGAGACGAAAGAAATAGGCTTCAATCTTGTAATTAAATATTTTACAGTATGACGATTTTTCTTTTTTTAATTCAGTTAACTTAGAGAATTTTGAGAAACCATTTCTTGACGAATTTGAACTTCTTTAATGGGAAGAAGAATCATATTCCGAGGAGTTGAAGATTTGAGCAGAGATGTGAGAATCACTAGAAGAAAAAGAATAGTTAATGAGAAGTGGTTCGAAGTAAAAAATAGAAAAGGTTTTTAATTAGAAGAAAGAGATAATTAATTAATCATCTTTAATGTATTCGTATTGATCTTTTTGTGAGGAATAATTGTTGTTTATAATAATATAATTTGTTGTGAGTTTAATGTAACAAAATTCTGGTTGAAAATTATAGTATTTCTTAATGTGAAATGTAAAAATGAGGATGATGGAGTGCAGAATTAATTTTTCGAATAAATGAATTTATAAGATATTTATTTGATCTTATTAATATTTATTATAATTTAAATGATATATATCCAATGGAATATGATTGGATAGGGGAAATAAATGATAGTAGAATTTGGATAGTCTATTTCTTTTGTCTGTACTGTATATAATCAATGTATACGATGTAGAATTGCTTATTTTCAAATTTATATTACGATTCATGACAAAATGATTGCACGTTTCTCTTTCATTTTATAATACATATGTGTGTTTAATATTCAATCGATGTAAAAAAAAAAAATGTACGAAATAAATTGGTTAACATATTATATACATAAAATAAATCGAGTATTTGTCATTTGTCATTTCCAGTATGAACTAATAACACGTTTAATTTAAATTACAGTATGTGCTATCATTTTGTGGTGGATTTAAGTAGAAAATGAAGTAGAAGTTGCACTAAAGTTTTTTTTTTTATTAAAAAAATTATTACATTATTTTTGCCATATTTGAGAATGAAATTGTTGGCTTCGTTTCTACGAATTAGCATTTCTTTCGTCGCAATTTGTGGTTACGCGAGCTACCACGAATGCCTATCAAAGACAGTGACTTTAGTGGCTATTGGTCAGACAAACCCTCCTAAGCAAACGTAGTCGTGGACCTAGTAAAACAGCAATCATGGTCGAATCGTCTATTTGTCGTTGGTTTTACAACTGATTCGTCAATGGATACGCCTAAATCAAGTATCAAAATTTATTATCTTCAAATTTTTAAAAATTATATAATTATATCGTTTCAAAGTGCAGAAGTATACGCAGACTATCAATTATAAATTAATAATTATTCAAAATAATCTTACGCTCGTTCTTCACCGAAAATCCTTAATTCTTACATCTCGCCTAAAATTACCTAATTAATTAATTAATTAACACGTGGAAAATCGATACGATCTTATCTCAAGGAACGCGTTCGACAACTTTCACATAAGCAAGAACGAGTATCGCCAGTGCACCGCACTCACTGTCAGAGATGTTTCGACCTATTTTCGATCGAATTTTTCACCCAGTATTAAACTTGATCGAAATTGCATTTCTCGCGCAACATGCCGCGTATCTCTATTAATCGACGACACGAGAGACTTCAATGGAACTGGAACGAAATGCGGAGAGACTCAATAACGATTCCGCATCGTCATACCACGTTTCGCTTTTTCCATGATCTCTCACTTGACGCGTTACTTTCCAACGCGATTCTCGATATATATATATTTATGTATATATATCGCCACAAAATTCACGAAACGAGTTTGTATATACGTATACTTCTATATACGGACCGTTGGCGACCATTTTCATTTAATTAATTAATCGATCGAAAACGCGTAATCTCCTCTCGATGTTGCATTACATTATGTCCTCTCGATGAAAGGTCGAACGGTAATTAACATTTATTTGCTGTAAACTTTGTCGCATTTCTTGTATTACGTGTAAATGTTATGTTATTTGACCCTATACTGCTGTTTCGAAGGGAGTAGTTTCATACTTTGGTGGAGGAAATTTTGACACGAGAAATGACGATGATGTTATTCAACGATGATACTTTTAACGATGTACACGGGGATTCGATATTTTATATCCGTCTATTGTGCGATACCCCAAGTATCGGAGTATGATATTGATTCGAAGGTATATTCCGCGTGGCAGGGTAAATCGGATTTCATATCGATAAGTACACGACTTTGTGTAATCCTCGTTTGATATTTCAACTGAATACGATGTCACGGTTATGCGAGTAATTAATAGATTCTTGGTAAAATGATTTACATTCCCGTGTAAAATTCTATTAATCGTTTTTAATCCTTCAATGGCGCAAAATTTTATTCTTAATTTTAAAATGTCCCATATTTTTATATCTTCTCTGTTCGAATTTTCCATAATCCATTGTTCCATCGTAAATTTTACACTTCTAACACGTATATCATAATTTTAATACTTTATTGATTCGTATCATACGTCATCTTGTTATTCGTGTGAACGATAAATTCTACGGTTGCGAGTCTATTAATCGCTCTTCTGCTAATCTTCGTTTCGTGAGATTCTATATTTAGTTCATCTTTTCGAGATACAAAATGATACGAAAACTTTCACATCGATCTATCATCGTCGACCGTCTATTATTTAAGGGATTCCATTATTGCGTCCAAACATGACCACCACGACACTCTTCACTTTCATACAACATTTTTCATACTTCGATCCCAATTCTCATTAAATCGAAGAACAAACGAGATTTTTTTTTAAACTACGAGAACTCAGAGACGACGAAAAAATGAAAAAGAGAAATGGAAAGACAAGCAGCGGAGTAGCGATCTCGAAGGAAAGGAGATCTCGATCAAGAAGCGATACTCTTTCGAGAAACGTCGCAGGCGGTTAAATAAGAAGGAAGGAGCGGCGCGGAGAGAAAGGGAGAAAGAGACGAGAAGTAAGAAAAAAAGGAAAGGAAGAGAAAGAAAGGCAGAGCATATTCAAAGGCGAAGGCAAAGAGCGGCGGATGAGAGATAGAGGTACATATCGAAAGAGAAAGGCAGCCAGGGGCGGACCAGACCGAGCTCGATGGGGATGAGGGTGGACAGGGTGTCGGGGGTGTTTAATGCAGGACGGGTGCTCCGGTTCCCAGCGGTTGCTGAGGCTCCAGACGCGAGTAAGAGAGGAGATTCAATTAGTGGCAGAGCTTCCTAACGTTAAGGAGACTCCACACGGGGTGAGGTGAGCCTCCGGTTCTTGCGTCTCTCTCTCTCTTCCTCTTTCGCCTCTCATTTGTCTCCTTCTCCCCCTCCCCCCAATCATCATCCGCGTAAAACGAGTACACTCGTGCTCGTCGCGAGGCATCCTTCCTCTGGATGCTCCCAGTTTCGTGGAAATTGATGACGCGATGCGAGCAGATAATCGAGAAAGGTGTGTAGCATCGTGCATGAAAGGGGTGATTGTTATCGAAATAGGCGAAAAAAGGAAGGCGAGTGATTCACGAAGATCGCGATTCGAAGGTTGATTTTGTCAGGTTAGTTGAAAACTTGACGGTTTCGTTGTGATAATATATTGGATTGATATTAGTAATTGGAAAAAAGTTGATGGACGTCTTGAATTGTTTGGATAAAAGATTGTATTGTACCAACATCAAAAGCATCTATACGTTTTAAATATAATTGGAAAGAACGTAAATCAAGTTATTTTTGATAATTCATATTGGAACACATCGTTACACATCGTTCGTATGTTATTTTCTCTCGAGGTTACAATTTTCGTTTTACAGGCATAGTATTTTTTTTTACCGCGAGAAGATACATATATATATTTTTTTTTATCACGTCACGGAACGTTGTGAGGCGCCCATAAAACGTAGGTGACCACTCGGTAAGTGGTATATATTATGTATGCGGTGCTTCGCGAAGCTCCGCCGCAGGCATGCAATCATCCGCCGCCTGACAACCGGTACAGATCTCTCTAACCCCTCACACCACCAACGTGTACCAGCACCCTTCGCTCAGGAAATTCATCCCTACCCTACCGGTGTCATTTGCTCTGCCCTGCCTACCTTTTCGACGAAACGCGCCTCGCCCGGGCCCGCGTATATATTTTGCGAAATATGGCGTTAAACGATATCAGAAGATTACCAAGCGGCTTACCGCCGAGGATTTGTAACTTGTAAAGGGAAAGAGAGGATTTCGCGGCGACCCGTCCAATCCTCCTTCCGCTCCTCCAAGTCTTCGACTTCCTTTCGTCTCTTTATCGAATTTGCAAGTAACGATTCCTACCATACCATATTAGTTTTACCTTCTCTCTTTTTTTTTTCTGAATAAAATTCCTTCTGCCCCCCTTTTTTTTTTAAATGGATTCGAACGGACGAAGTTGAGAAGAAGAGGGCTCTTTTAAAAAGTTTGAAATTCGTGATGAGATGTTTTTTCATGATTATCGTGAGAAAATTCTGTGAAAATTGATTCTCGAACGAAATCTCTTCTTCGCGAGTTTTCTTCGCGTTGAAAATTTTAGAGCTCGAAGTCAATCATTTCCCACCCCCACATAAACGCGGGAAGCGTGAACGTTGGAAAGTTATCGTGGAAACGAAGTATCGGAAATAATCCCGATTTTCTACGGGCGAAAGGGGCAAACACGGGACGCGCCGGTTTAATTCCGGTTCAGAGTGCTTTTGCCACCTCCAGAAAGGGTGGCTCCGAATTATGAACGGAAACAAAGAGATTTAAACTTGGAAGTTGCGAGCCACGATCGATTGGGCATGAAACGAGGCAAAGTTTGCAGATCCAAGCGGCTGCCTCGATTTGTATGTGTACATTGGGAATGATGTTGACCCGTAAGGCGAGAAAGGGCTAAAGGGGTTCGTTCATTTCGTTTTCGAACAAGTCATAGACTTAGCCTTTCGCGCTATTAATTGAAAACTTTCCTCGCATCGTTTTGAATTAAGATAGGATTCACGAGGGTACGTGATCTAGGGCATGGATAAGATTTCGAGATTGATTTTAACATTTGATAATTATGCTTTGGGAATTTCATTAATTTTTACGTGTAAATTTTAAATATTTCAAGAATTATTTATTTTACACTTGCTATTATTAAACTTCTTTCTTTAAAAAGATTGCAAGTTAATCAACATCATCAAACCAAGAGAAATAAAATTAGTCTGACAAATTAATTAATTAAAATTTCGAATAAACTTTACTTTAAATATATGTATAATAACATTTATCTATATATAACTAGTATAATTAGCTGCTCTTCATAATCTTGATTATTCGACTAACTCATTGAAATAACGTATCTAATCTTCGACGGGCAAAGAAAATCAAACTGAATACCCATAGAGATAAAAAAACAATGAAGAATCAAGACTACAAAGTTATTTAATCATCGCTCTCTCATCATAATTCTTTTTTCATAATTATCATCGAACGAAAGAAAAACCAAACCGAATACCCATAGATATAAAAATACAACGAAGAATCGAGACTATAAACCTACTTAATCATCACTCACCGATCGTTCTTCCATAATTATCATTCGAAAAGAACACCAAACCGAATACTTATAGAGATAAAAGGACAACGAAGAATCGAGGCTACAAACCTACTTAATCATCACTCACCGATCGTTCTTCCATAATTATCATTCAACGAAAGGAAAACCAAACCGAATACCTATAGACATAAAAGGACAACGAAGAATCGAGGCTACAAACTTTTAATCACTCACCGATTCTTTCATAATTATCGCGTAACGAAAGGAAAAGCGAAGCACCGAATGTCTCTAGAAATAGAAAAGGCGGCTATAAAGGATGGAGCGGTAACAAGGTTTTCTCTGGCCGATCGGCGAACCGACCGCGTGCTGGCGTCGACCACGGCCGGCGACGAAGAAGCGGGGTAAAACCATAGAACAGGGGTGAGAACGATTGGAAGGGGGTTGCGTGGGAGTGGACGGCTGGTAACGCAACGAAGCGAGGCGTGCCGTACACGCGGCCGGCAGCATCAATCCATCCACATAAACGGTAAACTGTAAAGCGGGTCCCCCGGAAGAGGGACAAGGACGGTGGATGGCGAGCGTGCGAAGCGGGCCGCCGCGGGGGTGGAAAGAGGAAGACAGCGAACGGACGGTCTCTCCCTCTTGCGGTAGGACGCGCGATGTGTGTAGACGGAACGGGTCGTTGCGCTAAGCCGGGCTTTGATCGTCACCTGTCATACTAACGCTCGGAGGAACCGCGTTCATGGACACGGTTCACGTAACAGAGAGAATTACGGCCGCGAGCTTATGCATCTCGCGAAATGGGAAGCCTCTATCGCGATTTTTTTTTCAAAGGAGCGCCAGACATTCGAATGTAATTTCTTTACGATTCGAATTCTTTAGGGTTGTTTCGATCGAATTGGCTAATTATCTTTCGAAGTTTATTGTTGTTGATTGAAACGAAGAATTTTAGAGAAATGAATGTAATTTTAGGGTTGTTGAAAGAATATATGTAATATTTTATAATTTTGGATTAATTACGTGAAGACTTTTTCAATTTTGATGATTTTAAAGTTTAAAGGTTGTTGGGATTGTATTTTTGTATTTTTGGAGTGTTAAAGAAATATATGTGCATTCGTAGTTTTGGAAAACGTTACATTTAAAGCGTAGTTTAAAATTATCGTAAATGGAACGAATATAATAGAAATATATGTTCAGAATTTTTAGGAAAGGAGAGTTCGTGTTTTTAAAAAATTTCGGATCATGGCTAATTGCACAAGGAATGAATTGAATAAACATATCTGTATTGAGAATTGTGGGGAAAAAAGGGATTCGTGATTAAAGAATCGAATGATTTTGATCGTGGAAGAGCAATAGATGCGAGTTGTATTTAACACGAATATCTCTGAATTAACGTGACTACGAATCTTCGTGTACAGGTCCCTTATACAGGGTTCTATTGGACACATAATCCTATTGAACAGTCCATTAATCGTTGGTCATCTCATTTACACATATGTGAAATGTCATGCGCTAACCCTCCTGTTAATCTGCATAACATACATACGTATTTAGTCGCATCGTGAATCAGACAACGATTTCCGGAAGAGACAACAGATCATACCCTATTAAGAATGAATATGTATTACACAAAGAATTTTTATATCAAATTTTTGTAACTACGATAAGATATTTTCATAATACCTAACTCGTTGTTTTAAACACGTATTTCGTTTCAGAATAATCACTACTAAACATTTTTTACTTTAAAAACTATCGTTGAAAAATCGGTTAATATTGATCGGGAAAATTCTTCACGTGAATCACAGATTCAAGTAAAAACATAATGCTATAATTTCTTAATTGGAATACTTAGTACTATTGATAAATTATTATTTGAAATTATATTGTTTCCATACACAATGTTATATTTCAATGAAGACAATAGTACAAGTCAATAATTGATTCTTACTACTTAAATTCATACGAAAAAAAAAAATTATTCATTACAAATCCAATACCTTCTCAGATCCACACACCAATCCTCCAATCTTCCACCCCTATGTCAGAACATTCATAATACACAATATTATATTTCAATGAAGACAGTAGTACAAGTCAATAATTGGTTCTTACTACTTAAATTCATACGAAAAAAAAAATTATTCATTACAAATCCAATACCTTCTCAGATCCACACATCAATCCTCCAATCTTCCACCGTTCATCCCCTATGTCAGAACATTCATAGTATTTTCCAAAAAGGCAGAAAACAGGTTCAAAGGATCGGTTCCCTTTTTCTCTATCCGACGCAAGCAACACCGACGCTCGCTCACATTCGGTTCACAAATACGCGCAAACACACACACACACACACACACACGTGGAAGCTCCATATGAATCTCTCTGGAGTGGTAACACGTGTACGGGCGCGTCGTACACGCGGGTACGACACACGAATCGCGAATTCGGCCCCTCCAATCGGCTAAACTCGACGGCACGGAAACGTTGATGGCGATGCTGATGGTGGTGAAGGCGAGGGCCGTCGGTGATGGTGGTGGTGGTAGTCGATGTATCAACCCCACTCACTCGAGGATTAGCCTTGGAGATCGCTGACTGCTGAAATGTTCACAGATCGGTTTACCGTTTAGCAGGATAGAGAGTGTGAGCCCTGTGATCCATGGCCCGTGTGAGCACCGACCCCACGCACGGTCGAGCACACACATACGTACACATATGTACACATATACATGTGTATGTATATAGAGATACGTGTACAGAGAAGAGTATACACAGTGGCGCACAGTCGAATTTTCGTTCTCCCGCATACGTGCATCACGTGCTCTCGTTCTCCGACCATTTCTGTCACTTGTACACTTGTGCTCCTTTATCCGCTTGCTTTTCCACCGTTTCGCACTCTACTTTATTCCTTTTCCTTTGTTTCTGCCTCTCTCTTGTTATTCTAGTTTTGTCAGTTACTGATAAGTACTCTTTTAGATTCTTCCTTGCATCCGGCAGGATGAGGCAGATTAAACTCGATTTGTTCTACGATCTTTTCTCTATAATCTTTCCCTTTTGGTTCTCAATCTTGGTTGAATTGGAATGGATCGAATTTCCGAATGTTCGTTACATTTCTTATGTTTTATTGATTTCAAATCGCGATATACTCTCGATATATTTTAACAAACTTCAATATAATTATTATTATCGTATATTCTCGAACATTCCTCTTGAAGAGATTCGAAAGCTTACAGAAACCTTCAGATTGTCAGCGATTAGATAATCTACAATTCAATTATCCCTTCTCCATATCTATTCATACCTACAAATTTATTCCTTTCCACCACCCCAAACAGACATCCCAAACAGACATCCCCCTGTTGCTCCCTTTTCCTTTCCAAACCTTGCTCCTTTTCCTTCTCAACCGTCTCATCCTCCAGATCTCGCATTCTCCCCCTTCTCGTCCTTCCCTTCTTCTCGGGAACGATGGTCATCCACGTCCCCTCCCTCCTCCAGCTTCTCCCTTTCCCCCCCCTGCCAAGAGGGATGAATGACAAAACGCAAAGGCTCGAGGCCCTAACCTGGCCATAGTCGGGTTGTACACAGGCCACTCGACTGTGGGAACTCGCATTGTGGTGCACACGTGGCACAACGGCGAGTATTACGCCGTGGCTCGTGGCTTCTCTCCGCGTTCCACGCCGGATCGTAGCGCGGCGATCGTGGAAACGAGACAGAGGCCGAAGAGAAAGGATGGAGGAGAGTGGGTGGATGAAAAGGGCGCGGTCCATTCCGGCGCATGCGAATCCTAATCCCCGCGTCCATTCGACGTCCGGATCGCGAGCACGCACGTACTCGAAAATCGTCACCCTCCCCCCTCCCGCTTAAGCCACCCCAACCACCCATGGCGAAAAATTGTCCCGACGAATTAAGAGGAACGTGCCCTCGTCGGATCGTCGTTGAGACACGGCCATCGGGGGATGAAATTGGGGGGAGGAAGGAAGGGGAAGGGGAGGGGGATTTTGTTCCTCGGTGACGATCAACCATGTTTATCCGTCGTTTATGCGCACGGATTCTATTTTGCATGATATTATTATTTCCCTGGATTTTTTTAAGCGATTTTCGTCGATGCATCTTGTTGTTGAGACTTCGTAACAATTGATTTATAGGTTTATTCTTGTTGCTCTTGTAGATGGATGGATTATTTTATCAATTGGAGATTATCAAAAAGGTTGAGTAATTAGATTGATTGGATTGGATGTTATTAATTTTGCAAACTATTATTAGAATATGAATTTTAAATCAATATAAAATTAATATATCTATCAATATATTTGTTGAAAATTATTTTATTTATTATTGAAATTCGTTTTATTTATTAAAAGTAATTTTACATTTGTAAATATATATGGATTAAAAAGGAAAAGTTGAGTTTATTATAAGGGGGGAGGGGGAAAAAAAATACTCGCTCTATAATTTTGCGCATGCGAGATAAAGGCAACGATAAGCAAAATAATATGTATATATGATAAAAAGAATACGTGTATTGCATTTAATATCATCATAAAATTATTTGAAAAACATTTAAAAATTATATATCTGATAATATTTTAAAATGATAATATTGATGACGATAAAAATTATAAAAATTTTAAATTATTATTAACTCGAAATGATATTATCTTATCCGGCGAGAAAAAAAGAAGAGAAGAAAAGGGAGAACATTTTTAAAAATAATTTTTATATTTTAATATCTCGACCGCGTGCAGCATGCGAGGAATTTTGCTTACAAAGCAAACAAGCTCGCGGCTCCTGCTGGTTTTTTCGCTCGGCTGAAAATTCTCCGATGAAAAAACAATTATTACTCTCGGAAAATAATAATATTTGTACCTGTTCCGATGCACGGCCAATTTACTCGATAAAACAAATAGACCCGAAGCGGATTTCATCTCGTCTTACTTTCCAACTGATTACATACATACCCTCCCCATACTTTATATAACATTTCACTTCTAATCAACATTTCTTTATAATTCTTAAAAATTAAATTAAATTAAAATTAAACTAATTCACTTATTCAAAAACAATCGTATATTTAATCGATTATTCCAATATTACTTGCATCGTATACACGTGTACTCACTCTTTAAAATTATTTCATTAAACAATTTCCCAATCAACGAAACATCTAAGACAAAATTCGAGCAAAAAGGAACCGAATTGCTCGGGAACCTTAATTGCTCGAAAAACAAAAAAAGACAGTTCCCTTCCCATCTCTGACCTCCTTCCAACCCCTCGTTCCTCTTCCACGCACGCGATCTCGTCGTCAGCCTCGGATCAAGGAAAGAGATACTTACGCCGCCAATGGCACAAAGAGAGGTCGGATAAAGCGCGGATATTGCGACGCCAGTGCGAACGTGGGAATCCACGGCTGCTATCCGCTCAGCCTCATTAATGATGATGTGCTTGCCACCCAGTTGCAGTTCCATTCTCTCTCTTCCTCTTCCTCCCTCCCTCCCTCCTTCTCTCTCATACGCATACATCGACACCCTCCTACATATTTCAACGTGTGTACGCCTCTGTCTTTCTCCGTTGTTACTCCATCTCTTTCTCTCTCTCTCTCTTTCTCTCTCTTTCCTTTCTCGCGATGCCTTGACAAGAGAGAAGCTGACGCCCGGTTAGCCATCGCGTTCACTCTCTCTCGTTTCTCTATTCTCCCTCTCGCTCCCTCTCCCGCTAGATTCAACCCTCCTACAGGCCTCCTCTCGACCATTCCTCCCCAACCAGCCTGTACGAGCCACGAAATACAGCTCGTACATCTCGAACAGTACCACTCCCCCTCGACTCAATTCCGCGCAACCTGCGCGCACTCTTTTTCGCTCCCACCGTTAAGTTCTTGGGCGATATTAATAGGAAACCGGTGGAAGATCGAGGGAGAGGAAGGGAGGGGGTCGTAGTATCGCGAAAGATGATTTGTGATTCCTCGAGATGATCTTGGTTGAATCGTTGGGCTTCCGTTGCTTTTCCTCTTCGGGGATGGGGAGGAGGGGAAAGGAATGGGTCGATCACGAATGGGTGAACGAGAAACTTTGAGGTTTTATCGATGCGCAAATGAGGCGAGAGATCGTGGCAGGATCGTGGTGGAATTGCGGGCTCGAGTTTAATTTTCCACGAGGAAATTGAATTGTGATTCGATATATAGAGTTTAGAAATATGATCTTGTATAATTATTCTATCTATATGGAATTTTTATATAGATATATATATTTTAAATTTGAAATTTTCCAAAAATCTTATTCTTCTCGTTGAATGTTACGTAGTATCAAATGTTTGATACTTTTTTTTTTTTTAATATATTAAATTATGAATAAATCATTTCTAATAATTTTTCATCATCCTTCTTCATTTATCGTTATTTACAAAGATATTTAAAAGATATTGAATGATGTAAATGTTTTTATAGAACAGTAAAACGTGATAAACGATTGACTCTTTTAAAGTGTAATTTATCGTATTTAAAGGAATCTTCAACCCCGGGTTCAATCCTACGCGGGTCTTTTTTGCTTCCCCTATTAAGCACTTGAGTGGCATCAATAGAACCATTGAAGATGGTACTCCGGCATTAAGAGATCACTTGTGATTACATTGAAGGTGTATTTCATAAATCAATCATTCAGCTTCTTGTGTATTTGACATATACGAAAATTATACGTAAAAGAAAGAAAAAAATAATTTTCCATGTATTGAAATAAATTTCTTCTTTTTGAATTACGAATTTTCTCATTATTAATTATTTTTGAATTTTTATTTTAAAATACTTAACGATATATAAATTTAAAAAATATAAAATATATAAAGAAATGATTTTATTAAGGAAAAAATTGTAAAAAAATATTATAGAAAATCATTTAAAAAATTAAATGTTCAAAAAATAAAAATAACAAAATTCTTTATTATTAATATTTAGCGGTACAACATGAACGAGGTCCGAGAAAGCCGAAACAACCCCAACAACAATCTCCAATCGCGCCACCTTTACACAATGATCGATTACGGGCTGGCCTTAGCTCCCCTTATGTTCTGTTACATCAAAGGTGTGTATAAAGTTTTTTTTTAAAAGCTCTGCTAAATCTTTAAAATTTGTTGTATTTATATTTTTGAAATAAATGGCTTACACATTATCGACTTATACTATTTAAACAAAAAAATCTTATGAAAAAATGATTCAACTTTTTATTTTAAAATTAAAAGAATGAAAAATAATAATTAAATAATATTAATAATAAAATATGAACCATAATTTATTGTAAATGTACGAAATATTACGAAATCATGTTCTTAGTATTTACATTTAAATAACTCGAATAAAAGGACGCTAAGGATAATGTGTGCAGAAAGTTCAGGTGTGATCAAAGGTTTTCGCCTTATCCACGGCCAGTGGCATTAGTTCAGAAACCACCAGAAGATTCTTCGTCCCCGGCACCATTGGCTCTACCGCATTCTCCTTCGACCACGACTTTGTATTCAGCACCCTCGAGCGTCGCCCTAACGCCGCAACCACCCCTTCTTCAGATACTAATGTCTGCGGAACAGTGTCAAGTAAGTAATTCAAACTTTGCAAACTTTATAATCAGCAATCTGACAAATTTCACCGTTTTCACACGATGAAACTGATAAATTAAACGTAACTGATTGTGAACATACCATATTTTTATTTAGGATTTATTTTTAAAAAATTAATTTCGTTTAAAATTTTTTTGAATGTATTTTTAAATAAAATATTTTTTTCTTTTTACTGTGATACTACTAATTATTAAATCTATTTTATTTTTAAATATCTGTTCGTTTTTTATTTACAAGGAACTCGTATGGAATGCACCATTACAATCGGAAACAGAATATTCTTTAGAGCAAACAGAAGGTAGTCATAATTCTTCCGGAACTTTACCAAATCCCAATCCTACGCGAGAACTATTACAGGTAATTATATCAAATATAAAAAAAATTAAATAATATCGTATAATATTATCATTTATAATATTTTATCGCACATCAAAAATCAACTAAAAAAAATTTCAGGAAACTACTGCACGTTTATTATTCATGGCAGTAAGATGGGTTTGTTGCCTACCTCTATTCCAATCACTTTCGAAGAACGATCAATTATTATTACTCGAAGGTTCCTGGACACAACTTTTTCTTCTTCATCTAGCACAATGGTCCATATCTTGGAATATTACCGGCTTATTGGAGGATGAACAGGTACGAGCAAGATTACCGGACGAAGCTACAACAAATCAACAATTAATTACAATTCAGGTAATTATTCAAAATTATCATTTAAATGAAACATTTGTTCTTTCCATCGTAAAAAAATCAATTTACCTTATATATATATATATATATATATATATCATATATTTATTTTTAAATTTAATTATATTAAAAATCATATGGATAATATACCTATGTTTTAGGATACAATATGCCGTTTTAGGCAACTTTCACCAGATAGAAGTGAATGGGGATGTATGAAAGCAGTAGCACTGTTTACTCCAGGTAATAAAATTTTGATTTCTGGTAAAAAAAAAAATTATATATTTTTAAGAGTATGTAATAGAATTAATACAGCGAAAAAATATTTTAAATCTCTATTATCAATGATACGTTCTTTTCTCAGAAACAGAAGGTCTTCATGCCACTGAGTCGATCAAAATGTTACAAGATCAGGCTCAATGTATTTTAGGAGATTACACGAAATCCTGTTATCAACGACAACCAGGTAGAAGCGGGACATTAATGCACGTGGTTGGTCGTTTGACGTCTATTTTTCCAAAGTTGGTTGAACGTTTATTTTTTCACGAAACCATCGGCGAAATTCCTATTTCGCGTTTACTCGTTGACATGTACCAAATGAAAGGGCACACAAACTGAGATTTGTCAATAAATGGCAAAAAAATTGTGTGAAAATTCCCCGTGGATTTCCAAAACTCTTCCGATTCTTTAAACCAATTGTCATAGAGAACGGGATAAGTTTTCGAAACCTATAACCAAAGACTGCAAAACTATACGAAAGATTACTCGTCTTTTCGTAAAATTCATAAATAGATAGATTCTCACAACAGCTTCGTATGAAATGAATCGTGTTAAATTTATTGTTACACTAATATTTTCTTCTTTTCGTAAATTCGCTAAAAAGGAATTTGATTCGTGAATGTATTATATAAAGATAAGCTTCCATAAAAAATATATAAATATCCTATATTCATTTGTAAATATTCTGATAATCGAGACTTAATAATTATTTTATTTATTTCTTGTTTTTAATTTATATGTAATATTTAAAATTATTTATATAATATATTTTAAGCATATGTAGTATATTATTTTTCTATATATTACAAATATGATTGTTTTTTTTTTTATCTTTTTCTTGTAGATAATAGTCTAAGTGTTATTAATCGTAATTTAATAAAGTTATACTTTACATTTTAATATTTGATAAGTAATAATGTACAATTATTTTAATGTTACTTGTGATATGAATGTATTTGTTATCATTGTATTTAATATTCGCTAAAATTAATACATATTTGTTGTAAAAGAAAAATAAAATTTGATTTTATAGAATAGATATTGATATATAATATGTTTTATATATATATTATATGTATATCAGCATAAAAATGATTTATATGGATCCGTGAAAATGTGTGACGGATAACTGAAATGAAATTATAAAAAAGAAAATACTTACTATTAATGATGCTTTTTTTATTTCATTCCTTATATATAAAATTTATATTTTCACTTGGCATATTAATCTTTATATATATATTATCGTTATTAAATAAATATATTATTACGTATATGATATATCTAAACGATATTATAACACAGAATATTTTATAAATAGTTGAACCATTGTTATAATAAAAATATAACAATTATAAAATTGTAATTTTATCGAAACAAATAATTAGGTTAATATTATACGAAATAATACATTATTTTCATATTCCAAAAACATTCCAGAAAAGTATATTCTAAAATAATATGTTCATTTAAAATTATGAATCTCATGGAAATTTCTTATGGAAATATATGTTCAAAGAAACTATAAAAATTATTTTGAGTGCACTCTTATTGAATAAAGTAGTCTATGGTTTTCATCATAATCACTGCTTCCATTGAATTGAAAGCATGATTGTATATTCTAACCTAAGTTTTTAGATGAAATACTTTATTATTTTTTACTTAAAATAAAAAGAACAATGGGACATAGTAAAATATTTTTAAGAAATCGAGCATTAGGATATGTTTCTAATCATATTCCTCTCATCACGAGATATATTAAAAGACGAAAAGAAAATCTTATAGTAACGTGTACAGGTAATGCATTCCATACATATAGTTGTTCGCACTTTACACTTCTTAGTGTATCAGGAGTACATCCAGGTGAAATCACATGTCTTGCGGGAGATGTTTATCACGTTTATACAGCATGTGAAAATGAAATATACGCTTGGCGAAGAGGATCAGAAATAAAACATATCTACAAAGGTCATGATTGCACAGTGCATACTTTATTACCTTTTGGACCGCATTTAGTGTCTGTTGATGAAAATAGTAATGTTAAAATATGGGATATTAAAACAGAAGAGTTAATAACAGAACTTACTTTTAATAATACACATTTCAAAATTACAACACTAATGCATCCTAATACTTACATAAACAAAGTATTATTTGGAAGTGAACAAGGTCAATTACAATTATGGAATTTGAGAATTTTAAAATCAGTTTATACATTTAATGGTTGGAACACAGCAGTTACTGCACTTGAACAAGCACCGGCAATAGATGTTGTAGCAATTGGTTTAAATGATGGAAGAATTATATTGCATAATTTAAAATTTGATGAAAGTATTTTTGAATTAATGCAAGATTGGGGTTGTATAACATCCATTAGTTTTCGCACAGATGAACATCCAATTATGGCTACAGGAAGTTTAGATGGTCATATTGTATTTTGGAACTTAGAGCAACGTAAAGTAGAAAGTCAACTTCATAAAGCTCATTTTGGAGCTGTAACAGGATTAAAATATTTACCCAATGAACCACTCTTAGTATCATCTTCTCCTGATAATTCTTTAAAATTATGGATATTTGATTTAGCTGATGGAGCTGGAAGACTTTTAAGAATCAGAGAAGCTCATTCAGAACCTCCTACTATTATTCGTTTTTATGGCAATGAAGGTGAAAATATAATAACTGCTGGTAGTGATTCTTCTGTGAGATTATTTTCTACCATTTCAGAAATGTTAAATAAAAGTTTAGGAAGAGCATCTTTTAATAGAAAAGCTGCAAAAAAAAGAGGAAGAGCTGTTGAAGATCCTTTACAAATGCCACCAATTACTGAAATTGCTATGGAAGTAACAAGAGAAAAAGAATGGGATAACATTGTAGCAACACATTCTGGTTTGGGTACAGTTACTACATGGTCTTTTGATAAAACAAGAATGGGAGAATATAAATTATTTCCAGAAAAATTTAAAGGCAATCATAATATTACTGCAAGCAGTGTATGTTTAACAAAATGTGGAAATTTTGTTGTTATTGGATATAGTAATGGATATGTAGAAAGATTTAATATACAATCAGGAATCCATAGAGCTAGTTATGGTACTGATAAAGGAGCACATAAAGGTCCTGTAAAAGGTGTAATGGTAGATCCTTTGAATCAAGTTGTAATTACAGCTGGAAAAGATGCATATATAAAGTATTGGAATTTTAAACCAAAAATAGGTAAAAAAATGAATTATTTTTATATCATATATATTAAAAAGGATGTATGTGAAAATAATAAAATATAATAATTAATAATAATTAATATTTTAATTTTAAGGTGATACAGAATCACTAGCAAAAATGATACTAAATGAGCCAATTGAATGGATACGATATCATGATGAAAGTTCACTTATAGCTGTAGCATTGGAAGATTTTAGTATTGTATTAATAGATCTTGATACTAAAAAAATTGTTCGACGTTTTGAAGGACATAAAGGGCGCTTGACAGATGCATGTTTTAATCCTGATTCAAGATGGTTAATAACAGCATCTATGGATTGTACAATTTGTACATGGGATATTCCTTCTTCTAATTTAATAGATATTTTTCAGGTATATAAAAAATTAGTAAAACTCGATTTAATTTTAAAATATTATTAATTTACAAAAATTCGAAAATATTTAAATATAAGTCAAATATAATATTTTAGATTCCAGAAGCATGTACATCATTACATTTTTCCCCAACTGGAGAATTTCTTGCTACAACACATGTGTGTAATCTAGGTATATATTTATGGTCGAATCGCACTCTTTATTCCCATATTTCTTTAAAAGCAATAAATAAAGATGATCCGATTCCAATGATCGGACTTCCCAATTCGGTAATAGAAATTAATGATAGTAAAGAAGATGAACTTTCTGAACCAGAATTGGAGTATATTTCTCCAGAACAAATTCAGGATAATCTTATTACAATGTCTGGTTTAGCACACTCTAGATGGCAGAATCTATTAAATATAGATATTGTTAAAAAAAGAAACAAACCAAAAGAAGTACCTAAAACAGTGGAAAGTGCTCCTTTTTTCTTACCAACAATTCCATCATTAGAATTGAGATTTGATTTTTCGGATGTTACGAATACGGACACGAATAAAAAATTTATCGTCCATCCTGATTTTCAAAGTCTTACTGTATTTGGCAAATCTTTACTATCTGTAGAAAATAATAATTATCAAGAAATTATTGAAAAATTAAAATGTATGAGTCCAAGTTCTATCGATTTTGAAATTCAATCACTTTCAGCAGATGAAAAAACATTGACTATCTTATTACTTCATTTTATGAAAATGATTTATTATATGATAGAAAGAAAACGAGATTTTGAATTATCGCAAGCTTATTTAGCTGTATTTTTAAAATGGCATGGAACAACAATAACAGAAACTGAATCCTTAAGAAATTATTTAAACATATTACAAGAAGTACAATCCAAAACATGGTTAATATTAAGAGATAAATTGTTTTATAATCTTAGTGTTGTACAAATGTTAAAGAAAATGTAAAATTTTATTATAATAAAAATATAATTTTTTATAATATTTTTTATTATCGCAAAATATTTTTTTAAAATTTATAGAAAAGTCATAAATATTTGAAAAATAATTAATTTATTATAATATTTTATACATTTATTTCAGTACATTTAGAATTTAATTTACAGTAATTTTTTTTTAAAAAACATTGTACATCCATAAGTTACAAAGTTAAATAGAAAAAACTGCATTAATTATAAATACAATTCATGTATATAAATATAAAAAATAATCATATACTTTTGTAATATATTTTAATACCAAATGTATTTTAAGTGTAAGTAAAAAATATTTATAAATATGTATATACATTAAGGTTTTGTATTCAACAAAAAAAAAAATTTATTTCCTATATATAATTAAAAATTATTCTCTATAAGTGAGAAAACTGTATATTTGTTCCATTGTTCTGGTTTCTAATGCTAAATCTTGCATATAAATTTCAAAACTTGTAACAATTCTGTAAAGGCTTCGCTTTGTTGCAGCACGTAAAGAATAGAAGATTTGTTTAATAAATTTATCATCTCCATTTTGTTTTTTTGCCATAATATTCGATTTCTGTAATTTATCAAGAGCTTGTTTTAGCTCAAGTAAAGTGTTAATTATAAGTGGTAGATCTTTTTGGGCAATTCCATAAGTATCTTCAGTTAATGATACTACAGCTAAAGATGAAATTGCATCTGCAGCCCAAATTACCATTTGTCCATTGAATAAAATATGACACACTTTACCTCCTTCTATTTCCCCAAAAATGTAAGAAATAAGTGGTTTAGAAAGTAAATATGTCAAAAAATTGTTCCATTTTGTTTTTATAAATTTTTGAATGAATAATTCATCATCTTCTTTTTTTATGTCAGTTTGATCAGTAGGTAATTGTATTTCTTCTTTTACTAAATTGCGCATACGATATACATATTCTTTTTGAAATGTACTAACATGTGTTATTGTTGAACATGGAGCACATGGAGGTATTTCTTGTGGTTTAACATATGCTGCAGTAAGATCATCAGAAAATTTTTTAATGAGACCAATACATTTTTCTACAATACAATTCCAATTATAAGGGTGGCCTCCAGGTTGACTGAGTGTAAACAATATACTCCTTCTTGTCTTATCTTTTTGAACTATTGTAACTAAATCTAAATATCCTAGATGTTGCATTATTGGTACTTTATCTATAGACAATGCTTCAGAAAGTGTCATTCTAGATTCATCAATGTCAAATACATTGTTCTGTTTGAATTCAAAAAGAACCCATTCTGTCAAATATAATTCAAACAATAAATACATGCTATTAATTGCTAATACAAATATCAATTGATATAACCACAATTGAAAAATCAATGAAAAATTCAATAAATTAGAAATATTACTCAATGGTTCACTTTCTAATTGTGCAGATGATAAAAATAATATTGTACAACAACAATTATAACCTAAGAAATAATAAGCAATTAAATAATATAAAGTTGGCCATATACACTCAATCATCAATGATGGAAGTAAGGAGCATATTCCTGTTTTAAATCTTGAAAATTTTGATGAAAATATTATAGGAAATTTCAAATATTTCGTATGAAAGATACTAGTCTTTAAGAAAAAATATAATCCACTCCATAATCCACTTAGAAATAAAAAGTAATGTTCTTCCTTTAAACATGTTCCATAAACTATATTACATTCTGTCATTAAAAAACCATATCTACCTCCTTTGATTGATAAATGCATCCAAACAAGAAGGCCACCAATGATAATATGTAATGCACCCAGTAAAATATTTTGTGATGTAAATATTCCACAAAATTTATTAAACCTACTTTTTAAGTAAGGTGGTACATTTGAATAATTTTTGCTACAAATAACTCCTTGAAAAAATGTAACAGTACCAAGAACGCAGAAATAACTCCACATTCGAAAAGAGGTTATTGCTATCCATGTATTTTGAATCCATGATGTGTAATCCGTGTTTAAATTTGTAATTAAAAATAAAAGAGTCACAAGAAAGAATTGTACTGCTATACTGGAAATTATAGCTAAGAACATTCTTTGCATTAACAATTCTTTACATCCTTTTTTATTCATCTGCATCATTTTATTTACTTTTAATGGTTAACCTTTACTTTCTTGATAAAACTTCACAAATTGTGCAATTCAAAATTCTTTTCAATATATTGAATATATTGTTAATATAAATTTTTTTATTTTTAATAATATAATATTTATATATATATTTTCAACATTTTTTCAACATTTTAACTTTTCAAATCTGTATTGTCAAATTGTTAAATTGGAACGATATAAATCCGTACTTTTAAAAAGCCGGTATGTTATAAAATTTCCGTTGAATTTATTAAGCGCGCCATTACTATTGTTCTTATAGAACGAATATTAAAGTCGATATTTAATATAATTGTATTATATTAATTTATTATAATTGTTATATATATAAATATATAATAAAAGACAGACATATTTTATTTATAATAATTTTTATATTACATTACATATATTAAATATGTATATGTTTATTAAAAATATATATATGTTTATCAAGAAAGATACTAAAAAATATATAAAAATTCATAAAAAGTAATTTTAATGTTAATAAAAAAATTAATAAAATTTTAAGTATTAAATTAATTTAGTTTTTTTGAAAAAATTTTAATTGATCTTAATTAAATAATAAATTAATCAATTAATCATATGTATATATAATTGATAAATATAATAAAATTTAATATCTAACAATTTTCAATAAATTCTTTAGAATCGAATATATCATTGTAAAAATTATTTAAAAAATTATAACAGAATATTTCATTAACAAAAATTTATGAATGAACGTATATACGGTTGTCTTATAGTTTCCTTTCTATTTTGTATTCTATGATCTTAGTAAAGAAATGTAAGTCAAGTGCTTGATAAGTTTTCGAACTCGAAGAGAAACTATTCATTATTCAAAGAGGGTTGCCTTACTAGTAACATCTTTAATTAACCCGCATGTCATTTTCAATGCGCCTATTCATATAATATAAACAAAATGGTTTAGAATTTCGTAAAAATTAATTTTTATTATTTTATGGAGATTATAAGAATTTGCCGTCATGTGGAAGTGCCATAAATGCGGAAAACCAGTGTATTTCGGTTAGTTTCAATCAATCGTATATATTAAAAAGGCGTACTAATTTTGACAAGTACCATTTCCTGTCATTATGATGAATTGATTTATTTTTTATTTATATGAATATTATATTACTTATATATTTTATGTTAAAAAATCATTTTACAATTATTTTTTTATATTTCAATTGAATTTTCCGCTTTTAATTAAAAAATTATTTTTACAATTAAAAAAGTAATTGTTTATTGTCGTAATATATGATTTAATATTTGAAATTTTTAAACAATCATATAAATAAAAACAAAAATTTATATACTAATTTAAATAAATATTTTAATTTGTTAAAATTAAATCAATAATTTATAATTTAAAAATAAAACACATGTTGTATATATTTGTATATATTTATATAAATATTTATTATTTATTAAAAAAATATATTTATTAAAAAATTAATAGAATTATAATTTATCATAATGTTATATTTTTATATTATAAAATATAAAGTTTTTATGAATATGAAAATGGAATTAATGTACTTTATATAAATATTTATTGTTTTTAAAATATTTTAAAATTATTTTAAAATGTGTCTAGCTGAACGCAAACAATCATTGGGATATGACTGGCATCCAGAATGTTTAAGATGTGAAGAATGTGGAAAACGTTTAAATCCAGGCCAACATGCAGAGGTGCAACATTTTTTAATAAAATTATTAATAAAAAATTTTAACATTGTAAAAGAAAATTCATAATTTTTTTTTTATACTATTATAGCATAAAGGTGTACCATATTGTCATGTACCATGTTATGGTGCTTTATTTGGACCACAATTATTTGGTCACGGAACAAGAGTTGAATCACATACAAGTTTTGGAAAAAAAGAAATTCGACCATCATTGCCCAGGTATATAATTTAAAGTAAAATAATATATATTTTAATGTTTCATTAAATCAATTTTATAATGAATATTTATGATATTATAATTTTCTATTTCTAGATCACATTTAGAGTCAAAATTAAAGGTTTTCAATCAATATTATGAAGGCAAAAGTGGTGGAATAAGAAGCCGTGAAGTAAAGAAAATTTTTAATTTATTTTTATGAAAATATAAAATTAATAATATTAATTAATATTAATTCATAACAGGTTAATGGAAGATTGATATTGGAAGGTGCACTTCGTATTTATTGGGGTGTTAGAGGAGTGATTCATTTAAAAGAAGATGATGATCAGCGTACAGTAGTTACAGCTCGGAATAGAAATTCGTGTAGACGTAGTGTTTCCGATGTACGTATATTTTTATGTAAGAAGGAAGGAAGAAATATATATATATATTTATATTATATATATATATATCTATGTGAATGTAAATATATTAAATATTTTATTGCTATTTTGTAAATTTTTTTAATAGAGTATAGAAGATGAGGAAAAAGAGGAAGATTCTGTTAAAGAAACTTGTGAACAAGATACAGATACTGAAACAAAATCTATTCCAACTTCTCCTGATCATCTTAAGAGTCTCACTTTACCAATGAAATTAGATGTTAAAAATATGGAATGGGATGAATTGGATGAACTGCTTCAGGTTAAATATCGATAAATATTAGGATTTTTATATTTTTTATATTTTATTTATTTTAATTTTTTTTGTATTTTTCAGGTTGAACGTAAAGTTGAAGATGGAAAGAAGTTATATCAAACAATGCCCGAAAATTTGCCATCAATTAGTTCGCAAACTTCTGACACACAGCCTCTTTCTTCTCAATCCAGTCTTGATAGGTCTGATTCTCGAGAGAATTCAGAAATAGACAGTCCAAATCATCAAACTAATCGTGGTAATGATAGTAGCGTAACTAGTACACCCACGCACAGTATAGGTAGTTCTTCCGGTACTGATACACCTATTTACCATGGTACACCAAATCGAAATGGAACGCTTCGAAGGGTAGAATATTTCGATAATTTGGAGAAAAATATATCTAACAACAGATCTATTAGTACTGATGATAGTTGGATAGAAAAAGGCTTAAATCGATCAATGTCTGGTCCTGATTGTCTTCAAAGACATCGAACTGATAGCGATACAGATTCTGTAAATTCTTTACAATTTAGAGAGGATGATAATATGACAATGTCTACTGACAGTGGATTAGAGGTGCTTAGCAATTATAGTTTTGCAATTATTATTTTACTTATATTACATTATTCATAGATATTTATATATCTATATCATCTCAGTCACTATATTTATATTCATATAATATTTTTAGCTGGATGGCGTAGTTTTACGTCGAAAACAAGGATCCACTGCAATTAGACGTCGTCCGGGTGGTAGACGCCAATCGCGTAGTCGATTACGTCGACGTTGTTCGATTAATGGACATTTTTATAATCGTGAAACTAGTTTTTTCACACCACCTCATGGATCTCAAATGTCTGTTTGGATTACAAGTTTGGTAAATACTCAAGAAGTTATTAATCTCATGTTAGATAAATATAAAGTTGATGCGAAGCCAGATAATTTTGCATTGTTTGTAGTCCGTGATAATGGTGGTAAGTAAAATTATTTTAAAATTATAAATCATTTTATTAATCTTTGTTTTACAAAGATAATTTTTTTTTATAGAACAAAGAAGATTAAGAGACGACGAATATCCGTTGGAGGTTCGCGTAGTATTAGGTCCACATGAAAATGTCGCGCGACTTTTTTTAGTGGATAAATTGTCGACTCCAGAAATTAGTTCTGATGTTGCACAATTTCTTAATCTTTCTTTAGCAGAATGTCACGGTATTTTACAGCGTTATCATTACGAAGAGGAGCGTCAGATTCTTTTATTGAAAGAAAAGTATGATTTTTCAAAGTTGTACATAAGTTTTAATTTCAAATTCTCTTTTCAAATATTTAAATCATATTTATTTAAAAAATCTTAATCATTTATATTTTTATACTAATTGATAATATATATATATGTGTGTATTTTTGAATAAATTGTATTGTATTAATTAGTGAAAATTAATTAAAGAAAAATATATTAAATTATATATTTTTTTGTTTTAATTTTTAGATATAAGGAGATGCGAAGAAGAATACGGCAAAGAATGGAAGAATTGAAGGTTCGACTATAATTAGTATGTATTCATAATGAACATTCAAATATCTACATCATTATTTTTCTATTAATTTGCACTCGAAGATTTTTCTTTTTTTTTAATATAAATTATTTGATAGAAAATGTGTTATCGTAATCGTTTTAAAGATATGTATTGCACAGTACATAATCTTTAACTTTAATAATCTTAATCTTTTAATTTTTTATTGTTTATTTTAACATTCAAACGTAGAGTCATTCTATATGCAATTATGATTGCAAATTTTGTATAATTTTTTTGAATGATTCATTATTGGAAAAATGATTTACGTTTGAATATATCGAATGATAACATTTAATATATCGAATGATAACATATTAATATTTTTTAGCTTAAAGTCTTATCGTTACATTATTCAAATGTATTCATTATTTTTGCATCTTTGTTGCATTTATTTGTAGTCGTTAATGTGCAGCTACTATCAAAACATTCAGTGCAATTTAATTAGAAATTCAGTGTATCTAAATGATATATATATATTGTATTTTTTAAGTCGACTGTGCATCGAGCGATAGTCATACAGTCACGAATCATTCTTTAACGCAATATCTTCTAAATTGCTATTCGCTAATTGTTGTATTATGTATAGCACTTAATTTGAACTTCTAACATTGAAAATGAAATTATTGTAATTTAAAGTCGATTAAGTATCCATGTAGTACACAAACATCGATATTAAGTCAATTTTCCAATGACTTTTAATATCGATACAATGAGAAATATTTTATAGAAAACTGTTTGCAAATTAGATGTATAATTGTTAAAATCTAATGCAAGGCTGTCCAACTTTTTACCTCGTGAGGTTTTTCTAAATTTTTTTTTCACATAGGTGCCAAAAAAAAAAAAGAAAAAAAAAGAAAAAAAAAGAAAAAAAAATTGAAAAAGAAGAGAAAATATTATATATTAAACAATAAATGGAAATAGAATTTTAACGAAGGAATTGTTGAATTTAAATGAAAATATTAAAAAAAGCAGAATGTTTTAAATATATATATATATATCGTCCAGATGAAAATGACTATAAACAATTGTACCTTGAACAATGTTAGTTGGACAGCTCCATAGATGATGAGATTGTTATTAACCAATAGTAACTTTCTACACGTGTCACTGCCGCTGGATCATTGAATAAATATTTTATCTGTAGAATATAATAAGAAATATCGAAAAGAAAATTGCTTTTAAAGATAACTTAATTTCTAAAGATATTTTAATTGATCAATGGTGAATAGCTCTATTTGAATGGAATTTCAGGGAACCAATTTTAGTAGTAGTTTTTAGTTTTTGCAACATTATTGTCGATGATGATTAATCGTAACTAAAATTTAAGAATTGATAAGTTTTGAAAAATTCTTTTTGCATATAAGAGATAGTATATTATGAATATACTATTCAAATTTCAATTTAGAAATTAAAATTATAGTTATATTTATCCTTATTGGGATTAATAGAATTACAATTATAGTTATATTTATCCTTATTGGGATAGTTTAAATTTTTAAAAATAATTGAATTTTTCCAATTAAAAAAATTAAAATTAGAAAAATAGAAAAAATAGTTTCATGTGTTAATGATTTTAATATTTTTTATGCTGAAAATATTTTTTTATAGAATCATAATAATTATTAAGTTGGCATTTTTTTTAACAAAAGAACCATAGTGACCATATTTTTGGAAGAATTTTTAGAGATTTCTTTTTATGAATTACTTCAAAATAAGTGTTTTATGAAATATATATATATATATAGAGTTGTTAAACAAGAATGGAATTAAATTATTAATTATTAAATTTAATTTTTTTTTAACATGAATTTTTTTTATATGCAAATAAATTTTATTCTGAATAATTTTAGAAATGATGAAAATAAAATCTTTCTTGAATTTTTATCAATTTTACGAAAAACAAGAGATTTTCTTCACCACAACTCGTTTTGAAGTATCTCATCATGTGTTACAGAATTTTTATTAGCAGTTATTACATATTTAAAAAATTTCTAATTTTCATATATAGATATAATGGAGATATTTGCGTATTAGTTATGATTGTAAAATCATATGCTTAATGTTGCACAGCGTAACTGATTTCCAGTGGAAAAAAAAAAAAAAAAAAAAGAAACGTGTACAGTGATATACAACGGTAGAGATAAAATTTCCACCGTTGTTTATGACAATATCCACCGAGCATATAATCATAATTTTAAGCTAGTCACACTATTAAATAATTATATACGTATAGACGATATATCTATAACAAATGTTTGCAAATCAAAAATTTTAGATAGATAAAATATATTTTTCTAAATTATTTAAATTATCTAATTTTTTAATAATTATTTAATTTTTAAAAATTAGATTGTATCATTATTTGGAATTAATGAAAATTAGAATGGATCATTACTTTATTAGAAAAAAAATTATTAAATAAACTATAATTTATTAATTATAAGAATTTAACATTTTGACGTCTCTGTTTTATATATTGAGATGATTTACTATAGCAATATTTAAATTTTTTATTTTTAACAATAAATATATATTTTTTAATTGTATATTTTTGAGAAATTCCTTTTAATTTTAAATTTTAAATTTAATTATTCGTTTTAATGAATTATTAAAGGAATATTAAATTTAATTATTTTATGAGTTTTACTTATCCTAATAGATTATCTAATGCAAACAAACGTTAATTCGGTCTAATAATAAAAAAAATCAAATATAATCATATTATACAATTTATCTTGTTTTTCATTTGTTTGCTGAACAAACATTGTATAAGATGAATCAATAATCACTGCCACCTTCTTATTTTTAAAATTATACAAATCAGCAAAATACTTGTTTAATAAAAATTACATAGAAAAGATTTTTCTACAAAAATAAAGTAAAGATTATAAAGTTATACGTGAAATGTCTGATCATAAAAATACTGAAACTACTTGCTCTCTAATCAAACAATTACAAATAGATATGTATTTAAAAAAAAAATTTTAATATTCTGTTTCTGCAAGGATAGAAACATATAATTTTATACAAAAAAATAAAACAAAAAGAAAAAACAAAAATAAAAAAGAAAATGGAATTGATATTCATATCATAATATTAATTCTTTTATAAAAATATTATGCAATTTTTATTAAGTTTTATTTCTTTATTTTACACATAGTCTCAGTAATTATTATTGATCAATTGTAAATATATAATGAAAAAAATAATATAAATTAAAATATTTTTATCTTAATAATAATAGATAGATTTTTTATATTATTAAAAAGATTTAATTCCTATAATTTCTATCTAAAATATATTGTTTTGCAAACATTCGAGTATGATACTCAAATATCAATTTTCAATCATCGACAATTTTTATCACATCTTGAAATAGATTTTGACTAAAATAAAAAAAGAAAAAAGAAAATGCATTAAAAAAGGAAATTGGACCAAAAAAAGCTGCGTATATGCGTATATTTTATATAATGAAAACAGTACACGTTTTATTTTTTTTTTTTTTGCCATTTTATTTTATTTTACGATAATAGAAAGAAAAACGTGTTCGAAGTATAGCAATAGTGTAAGAATAACAAATTTTGAATTTCTTTTTCCAAGAAGTTGAACAATAGATTTTTAATCGATTCCCTCTAAGGCAGCTTCCATTTTTAGTTATTACATTAAAAGGAAATTGTAATAGCGATATCGTATAAGAGCGCATTTATAATCGATATCACACCTGTTTCTTGGTTTTTCCACTCTCGAACGAGATATTTAGCGGATGTTCTGTGAAATTTTACATACGTAAAATCCGTGAAATGTGTTTCGATGGGATAGAAACGAGAACGTGGATGATGAAGTTAGAAAAAAAAAGGAAGACAAGGGAGGGAGAAAATAGGGAATGTGTGTACAATAAAAGTGAGGGGAGTTTGTTCAGAGATTAAATAGATTTAAAATACTCCGTACCATGACATATTGAAGCGAATATTGACAAGAATAACGATACTTGATGTATCGAGACGTAACGTATAGGTACGTTGATAATGCACAGTCCAAAATACGAGGTATATTAAATGTGAAATTGTAAAATATATATACAGAATGTATCTGAAATTTGTATGAAATCGTTGAAAAAGTAATAAAGTGATTGCTTCTTTTATATAGATTATAGTTCATTTACTCACCATCTTATCGTTCGACCTGTTATTCTTCACGATATCGAATGTTTTTTCAAGCAATTTTAATCCCAAAGATTGTGACGTAAAAATTGTATTAAATATATAAAAATACATAAAGGTTTTTGGAAAAAAATTCAATTTTGAGATTGGACAGAATGTATTTATTTATCTTTGAAGTACGTAGAGTAAAGTAGATCAATGCAATGTTATGAGTAGTGTATCGAGTAGTAATTGTCATACGAGTTGCTAGGAACGAGTATGTATATCCACAACACCGAGGAGCTCAGCCGCTCAATTTTTTTTTTTTTTGCACGACACTGATATACATTAAACGTTACAAGATAGCAATAACGATTATCACCGTTGTTCATCGTTATCATTGACGTTACCATAGTACCTTAGCCACAACTTTATTACATGACTTACATGATCTTTGGCATCGTGGATACCAGGATTCAACAACAATACACGCGTTCACGCGCACACGTACACACACGCACGCACATTTACACACGTATCTCAAAATCCTCAAAATTTAATATCATTTCTCGCAGCTTTTTTTTTTTTTTTTTTTAAAGTAACGCGAAACACGGCATGCTGCTTACAATTATTAAACTTAGGCTTCCTCGCATCCCAGTCACACAGACTGGAAATTAATAATATCGATTTGTTTCCTCCGTGACGATTCTCTTCCTATTTATCAATTCGTTTTCTTTGTTTCTTTTTTCAGGAAGTTCAATAAAAAGTACAGAGTTTGAGATTGTATATACGTAAAATAGATTTCACTTAATTTTCTAAATTCTATCATATCATAATAAAAATTTATTCATTGATATCGAATTACTGTTCCATAAAATTACAATTATACATTTTAAGAAATATAGAAGATTGTACAAAAAAAAAATAATCTTAACATTTGCAACAAAGGTAAATATTCAAAAGTCTGTACTTTTTATGAATTTCAATCCTCGAAGAATTCTTAAAAAAACATCATTTCCAACGATTTTTCGGTTTCTAAATATTTAACAAATATTTATTTTGTTAAATATTTAACAAAGAATTAAAAGTTAGTTGAATCGAACAATTTATGAACGAATGCTTGTGAAAGAAACTTCACTGTGGAAGAAAATCGTCACGATTCGAAAAAATTCAAGCGAATTCCCTCGTCCATCTTTCGTCCAACTCTTCCATCTAATCGACGATTTTGTTTCCCTCGCGCCGGTGGCACGCCGGCCCATCATCATCGTCCATTTAATTGAGGATTGCCGCGGACTTGGCTATCACAAATCTGGCACGAACGAGCCTTACAAAAAATACAATACGCGTCCGCGACTTTTTTGTTCCTTTTTTTTTCACATTTTTCTCTTTTTTTTGTGTTTTTTTTGTATCTTTTTTTTGTTTTTTTTTTNTTTTTTTTTTCGTTTCGTTTTATCACAGACCAGCGCGCCGCCCGACATATTAGCGTCCTCTTGCTAATTACGCGTCGCTGCCGCGTTTTTTTTTTTCGCCTCGCAACATCCGTCTACGAAAGCTCAGGGCCAGGAGAGGGGTTAAGGAGAGGAAAAGGGGTGGATCCATCAATTAGTCTTTAGCTGCCGTTGATTCGTCGATCGTTGTTCGTGCTGTGAGAAATTCGTTCTAATAAATCGTGTCGTTCCATCATCTCTTCGTCTTTTCTTTTTATTGTTTGTAAATATTTTTTTTTTCTTTTTTTCGAAACATGACAAATGAAAGAAAGATTGAATCGTAATTCTAATAATGGAAGAATAATAGATACGAATCGTGAAACGTTTGATTTTTTTTTCTAGTTCGTAATTGTAAAGTAGTAGAATTTGTCATTGATCCGACTTGAATCAAAATATAGCATTTATGGAAATGTAATCTGTGATATAATATTTACTGCGTGTATATTACAATTTAAAATTACAAATATTGGGAAATTTTAAAACATTTGAATATTTGATCAAATAATTTAATCGTGAATGGTTAAAATGGAAAATTTGTCAACGTTTTTTTTACGCTCTCGTGTAATAAATGTTTTCCATTCTGTTGCAAGACACTTGTTACAATAATTAAACGTTTCCGTAATTAATGTTAATATTACTAATTGCAAACCAAAATTTAATTTGCCAATTCGTTAACCAAATTCCTGATCGACTGTTTAATTTGCTTCTTTATCGATGGATTGACTTATCAATGTAATTTTCAGTATTTATCTCAAATATAATATACGTGTATAATTTATAATCCTAACAATCCTGATGTTCGCGTTTATTTTAAAAATAAAACAATAAGGATTCAATTACCACTATAAAATAATAATTCAACGAAACTTTTAATCTATACGAAACATTAAAAACAATTTCAAAATTACACAATTACACACACACAAAAAGAAAAGAAAATAATACGAATACAAAAATATTGTTTAAATCTTTCTCGCTTCTATAAAGATAAAAACGACAATTAAATACTTTATCAAATACAAAACAAACTAAAAATTGAAAATCGTAATTCAAACGAACGATCGGAAGGAATGGCGGTCGTGCCGGAAGTTCCATCAGGAGTGGAAAGGTGGAAAGATATATGGAAGATTGCGGCCGCCTACTAAGTTTTCTCTCTCTCTCTCTCTTTCTCTCTCTCTCTTTCTTTCTCTTTCTCTCTCTCTCTCTCTCTATTTCTCTCTTTCTCTCTATTTCTCTCTCTCTCTCTCTCTCTCTCTCTCTCTCTCTCTCTCACGCTTTCTCTCACCCTCTCTCTCCCTCTCGCTCTCAACGATAACAATTGAATATGAATTAGAAAAATAACATTATATCGTAGACAACAATTGGTTACAATGTATATAATAATGTACCAGTAATAATGTATTATTAGTTCTTTTTTTTTTCTTTTTTCTTTTTTCTTTTTTTACTCCCCCTTTACACAGTACTTTTTATCCCCGTTTTTTTTTTCACCGTTTTTTTTTATTTTTTTTTGTTTTNTTTTTTCTTCCTTTCTCTTCTTTCCTCCTTTTAAAACGTGCCATTGACGTGGGGCGCCGTGACTGGCGGCTCATGGAACGCTAGAATTAAATTTTACACGCCGCTTCGTAGTCGTTCCGCCAGCTTGGTCGGTCGATCGATCGCCGATCCGTGATGATCGACGATCTCGCGGTCGATGGGATCGGATTCAGATGAGACTCGCAGCTTTGTACCAACGGCTATTTATACATACGTAATATATCGAACGTAGTTACCGTGAATGGGCTGCCGGCATCCTGTTGGCAGTTTTGACGTCTAGCAAGAAATGCCGCGAAGAAATATACGCGAGATATTTTTTTTAATGTTTCTCTCTTTCTCTCTCTCTCTCTCTCTCTCTCTCTCTCTCAATATCTCTGTTTCTTTTTATCGATCGTTCGAAAAATGTTAATTTCGAAGAGATGTGTTGAAACTCGCGTATAAAAAGTATATTATCTTTTTCTGTGAAATCGAGAAATTTTAAAAAGCATTAATATTATATCAATCTGCCATTCGTTCGTTAATTTACTAACTTCGTAACTTTACTTGTAATTCAAATATAATTTACCAAACTATGTATCCGCGCTATACATCCATGCAGATATAAATTCAATCGAGAAGTAACTTGATTAAATTCGATCGAAACTTCTTAATCGAATGAAAAGTTGGGATATAAAGAAAGAAACGAAGAGAAAGATCAAGCGTCACGATGTACCAAAGGACGGATGCAAATCGTTCAGCCCATTCCGGCCAATTCCTTAATTAATTGATTAATTAATTAATAATTCGATTAACCGAGAATTGAGCGTAACACGCATCTCGACGGTTTAGCACGGAGAACAGCGCCCGGCGTCAGTGGAAAAAATTCGTGGACAGATTTCGAGACGGCGTGCGATATCATATCATCACCACAATTCCCTCTCTTTTTTTTATCTTCCTCTCACTCAATCATCTCTCATTCCTCCCTTTCTTTTTCTTTTATCTTCTCGTTTCTTTTTTTTTTCTCTTCTTTTTGCGCGTTTTTCTTTTTTTTTTTTTCTTTTTTGCTCTTTTACTTAAGCCCTTTTTCTTTTGCTTAAGCCTTTCGCTCGTACGCACAGACAAAAGAAACGTACGCTACAACGTCGTTTGTTCGCTCGACAACTGTGTACAATCAATTAATTTTAAGCTAACACGTAACTAATTACGGTAAAACCTATTTCACGGCTTGTACGACATACACGTATTTATAATATATATATATATATAATATTTATATATATAATATATATAATATAATGTTTATATATATATTACAGTTAGATTGCTCATTGTCAATTCATCGGTTTATCACATTTAGTACAAGTTGAAAAATATCTCTAACATCCACGTGCGAGGGGCGGCGTGGCCACGTGCGCCACGTACCGTCCAATTATAATTTCTCCGGAATGGCCGTAGCGCACGGCCGCCCCCTCAATTCGTCAAATTACGCTAATTATTATAAGTTACAATCATCGTTAATATCTAACAGTAGGTACGACAAACAATTACGACAGTACGGCCACGAAATGTGTTGTGTGTTGTAAATGTGTGTGTTCGTTCCATTTTTTTTTCTTCTTTTCTTCTTCTTCTTTTAATCGATTCACATATACTTTAAACATCCTCGCAAACCGGCTTAAGTATGATTGCAAAATCGACATTCGTTAAAGCTTCGATACATTGGTGGGAATGGTGGTGGGTTTCGTCGAGGGGGTTATTAGTGTTGGGGTATTTTATAGGTTAGGGGACAGAGGCGAGAAAATTTCGGTGGGTTTACCGAATGAATATTCACCAAACACGGTGAAACGATTCTCTCTTTTCATTCTTTCCTTTTCGCGTTCCTTCTTTTTTTTTCAATTTATCATCTTCTCCCGAATTTTCGAGAAATAGCTTCTCGCAACGCTTTCGCGCCTCTGTTCTCTCTTATCTTCGTTCTCTATCTGGGATAGTAGCAGCGAGCGGGACGATCTCTATTTCAGCAAAATTACACGATAAAGCGACAGACATTCGTGCCACGGATTACAAATGGCTCGAAGCAGCGAGGAGAATCGTGCTACCTGGAGGCAGCGATAGTCGTTCATTATTGCTAGGATAACGAGAGAAGAAGATTAGGAAAAAGGTTTTTTTTTTCGAAATATACATCTACGATTAATTTTGCCGAAATAGCGCGGGAACCGTCGCGCGCGCATGCGCGCTGCACCTTTCTCTGGTTTCATCGTTGACCGACGATCGGTAACGTAGACGATGTTTGCGATGCAGCGAAGCTTTTCGACGGTTTATGGAGAAACCGGAAGAGTGCAAGCGCGCACGCACACGTTCTCGGAACGTGGATATATTTTGCAACCACGCCGTGTGAACGGGTTCCAAAGTATCTTTTTCTATACGTTATTCCATCTTTTTTTTGTTTTTTTTTGACGTTTCTTGTATCTGACATTGTTTTTCTCGAGACATCGTACGTACTATTACACAGACGAAGCTAAACGCTGAAATCGTTCGCATAACGCATTTTTTTTTCTTTGTCATATTTTTATATTTATATCATATTTATATCTATATATATATATAATTTATATTTATATATATTTTTATATGTACTATTTTTTTTCGCTTAAATCTCTTTAGAATAGACACCAAAAAGACATCGAGAGACTCGAAGGAAGGTTTGAAATAGAAGATTAAAGTTTCCGTTTCCGGCTATTACGTTTCGAAAAATTGATTCTGACTACGTTAACGAGTCGAGCTAGCTACTATACTTCTGCTGTTCTCTATACACGAATTACGCGCGCGCGTATATATGTAGTGTTTGTGGTATCGGGAGAGAGAGTGCACGTGTGTGTACCATATATGTGTGTGTGCGTGTACCTCTGTGTATACGAGTGGTGTCGTTGTAATCTGTGTCGTGTAATGTATGCTTCGTTTTAAACCTACGAGTAGTCGTTCCGTACGGACGGACCGACGGACACCGAGGATTGAGCAAACTGTTATTGCACGGAACGCATAAACTCGAAACACTCCCCAATTGTTTCTCTTCCTTTCTTCTCCCTATATGAACCGGCACGGTTCGCCGTGCTTTCGCGAGTAACAGGTCCCCATCACGAATCGGCCCGATATTTTTCCTTAACGTAAAACGAAATTTTTGTTTCAATTTTTCGCCAAGAATAAAAGAAAAATTTCAATTTTTAATCAATCTCCTCTCTCGACGATTTTAAAATTGATCGTTGAAGGGATTTTTTTTCCACCCATTCAAACGCATCTTTTAAATGAACTCGATCGTCTTTCCACCGTCTGAAATGAAACTGAAACAGGAAACCGATACTAGATAATAAATAATACACGCTGCGGGTATTTTCGTTTCGAGGAGGACCCGTTCATCGCGTATTTAATCACTTGCGTGGTCTCTATCGATTAAACATTAACGGCGAGAGACCTTCTTATAACATTCTACCTAAATACACTTAGCGTATATCCTCGGAACATAGATAAACCAGTTAAAAACATTGTATATGTTCCTATCTACCTATACACAATATATAGATATAATGTTTGTATATCATAACCATATTAATAATATTAATTACATATATATATAATATATATACGATTGGAGTAAATAATTATTAATTAATCCTTATGCATATATCACATCTGATCGTTCAGTCATTATAGGAAGACCCTCGCCTCGTCACCAACGCACACAAACCAGCTCCAATCATTCTTCCTCTAAACTCTCGCGTGTTTCCTTTCAATATTACACGATCGTTTTACAAATTGTCGAAATTTTTTTTTTTTTTTTCAATTCAAAATTCATCCCATACTTCATACACCGTATTCCTCTACTAACCGTTCTNAACGCACACAAACCAGCTCCAATCATTCTTCCTCTAAACCCTCGCGTGTTTCCTTTCAATATTACACGATCGTTTTACAAATTGTCGAAATTTTTTCTTTTTTTTTTCAATTCAAAATTCATCCCATACTTCATACACCGTATTCCTCTACTAACCGTTCTCTATCGTTTTCATCGTCTCTTGCTTATTCGTGTATTCAACCCCCTCCTTTCTCTCTTTCTCTTTCTCTCTCTTTCTCTCTCTACTCATCTCCCTTTCCTCGTTTTCTCACTCTCTTCCGATTCGTTTAAATTAATCCGATAGTACGGCTACTATCTAAACAGACATTTAATTTTTTTTTTTCTTGTTGCTTGGTAAAAACCTGAAATCGCCATCGAATATCAATATAATACACTTAGTATGTACTTATAGTATAAATATAGGAACATTCATTAAATATATATTTATATATATATAATATTATCATCGTCATATATATTTATATATATATATTAGAATTTGTATATATATATATATTTATATATATATATATATATTACTTGGTGTTGTATAGGTAGCTATAATTTTTAAACGTGGTTTAAAATGCCCAATCCATTCCATAACGCCTGGCCATAGTTCCCATTTTGTTCCAGAATAATAGGGTTAGATTTTAGATTATTTTTTTCATCGGTTAAATCGAGACTATTCGAATACGATTAGCCCGATTCGATCGTCTATCCGCCCGCCATGATCGCCTGGAATTTCGAATACCTTCGCATCAGAATTAATTCGCGTGATTAAAACACGAGTTGCGTTTTATTATCTCGAGATAGAAACGAAATGTCACTCAATTTCTATCCTTATCCTTCTATCGAAGGTAAAAAAAGATGGCATAAAATTTAAATTTAATTTAAAGAAATATTTAATATTATGAAAAAAAGTAGTTCTCTGATCTACATACGAGACGCTGGTCAACCTCGTTTTTTTTTTTTTTTTTTTTTGCGAATTGAAAAAGCGCGATACTTTCTTAAATTTATGGCAAGCACGAGTAATCGTAAATCTCATTTTTTTTTTTTATTCTATTTATTTTTCAATCTGATGAAGTCGATCAGCGTAGTTTTCAACGAGCGATTCGAATGTTTTTTTCGAAATACAAATTTTTATTGCAGGAAAAATCTAAGAATGCGTGCGCATGCAACGTCACACGGTACGGTATAGTGACAGGAGGCTATGTGTACACGAAAAGCCAATAATGCATCATCAATGGTGTGCATCGCAGCGAACATGTTAATTATCGACACCGCTACTTAATGCGACACAAACATTAATGCGTTCGCTCGCTGCACAGCTCGCCAGAATGCCGTAATGTGTGACAGTGAACGGCATTAAGCCTTTCTGAATAAATAAATATTTTAATACCGTACCGCGTGGATTTCGAAAAATCGAATTGTGAAAACGATTTCGCGATTTCGCGATATTACATTGTTCGCATTGTACGAGAAGAAAATAAAAAGATAAATTCAAATTTTTAAAATAAAAAGAATTTCACCAATTTTTCTTTTTCCCTTTTTCGAACAAGTTTCGAATAACTTTAAAAGAAACTTAAAATTCTAAGAAATATAATTAATTAAAAATTCCTTTCGATCGAAAAGTTCTGTTTACCCAACTTTATACAAACTCAACAACCGACGCAATTAAAGTTCGATTAATTTTCAATCGATTTCTTATTAATCTCTGATAATAATATCCGAGGTATTAAACTAAACTAAATTAAACAAATAAAAACTTACACTTTACCAATTTTTGACTTTATTCGCCCCTCTTTATTCCATACCTTCTTATTTCCATACTAAACCAAAATCCAAAATTTCCAAGTTAAATCAATTATTCCCCAAAGAAAAGAGATAACAACGTGTATATCCATTTCCAAATAACCTCCAAAACAACTCCAAAACACTTGTCCAAAATTCTTTGTCCCACGGTTCTCGAGCGATGGTTCTCACCCCCTCTCCCCCGTCACCGCGAGTTCGCTCTCCCCCTTCCCCGTATAGGCCATGAAACAGACGGATCGCGCGGCGATATAAATATATCCGTAAATATAAATATCACTCGTAGGTAAACTATAAAAAAATATCACGCGGATATATTCGTTGGTGGACGTATTACGGAAAAATCAGCTTGCCAATCCCTCCCCTCCCCTCACCCCTCGAGAAGCGCTCGAGAACCGTGCCGAGGCCGTGGCTCGCCCCTGGAAAACCCGTGCTCCATTCCGTTTCTGCCCGCGATCCCTTTGTGCCGGGACACACAATCGCGTTGAATATATTATGCCGTGCACATTTCGGAGGTACGTTTTACCGACTTCGATTGAAAGACGGCTGGCTATCACGCGAGCTAACGTGATGCGGAGTCACACGCTCCATCTATCGCGCTCTTTCCCTCTTTCCACCACCACCACCACTACCATCGCGCGCTGCGTTTCGTACTACTCGACTTCTGCCTCCTCCGTTCTATTCCCCTTTCCTCCCTCTCTCTCTCTCTCTCTCTCTCTCATTCCCCTCTCTATCTCTCTCTCTATCTCTTTCTCTGTCCCTCTGCACATGCACACGGATGATGGCACACGAGAGAGAGTGCACACGTGTGCACGTCACGATTAATTGATTCGAGGAATCGTAAGTTGGGCCGAACTTAAAACGAGGACCCGATGCATTATTTCACGATATCGACGCGACCTCGCTCGACGCGACCCTGCTTCCGAGTAAGAATCGCTCGAAAGGATTGGAAATAGGGGTGATCTGCGACGATCTGAGAGTAGGTTCGAGTAGGAAAGTGGGAGGAGGAGGAGGGATGGAGTAAATTTTGTCTCTTGCTTTGGGGGGAGGGAGGGGAGAGGGTTGGTCTCTTTCGTTTCTTTTCTAGTTGATGAGGGTCGATGAGGAGGGAGGGAGGGAAGATCGGTTTACCCGTGACAGAGAATAGAATTTCTGGGTTGGTCGTGGAAGGAGGGGCGTGTGAATGATTGAAGAGTTGAAGGAAGGGAGTTTAAACCGGTGGATGTGTAAATTTTGTTTTCGAAATTTTTTTATTCGTAGAGATATAGAGATGGGGAAGGGGAGAGATGGGATCTCTTCATTCGCTCGAATGAAAGAAGGGGATTGAAGGGTAAAAGAGAGGTTTGTTTAATTTGTCGATAATTGATAGTTTTATCGTGAATAGCGAAAAATCTGAGGATTTCTGGTAGAAGATTCTATCTGCTCACAAATGAAAATTTCAGGCATCGATTTAATATTAATGGAATAAAAGTTAGGAAGATATAAATTATGAAGTTGGTCTATCGCGACGATGGATATTCACGATTCTCTTTTGGTATGGGGAATCACTCGAATCACCGAGACATTCGGTTGGATATAACACTGTCGGCGGAAGATTGATGGCATTTCACAAACGGTGTGCGTCGAGTGGTTGTTTTTACTCCTGTTCGTGGAAATTTTTGGCTCGACGCAGTATCAATCCTTCGATTCGTGATCTTTTTTTTTTTTTTTTTTTTTTTTTGTTTTTTCACAAGAACACAATGCAGCCACCTCTCTTTTCTTTGTTGCAAATCGGTGCATTGAATCGCTGCGTGTCCAGTTATATATGACGACAGTTCTGAATTAGAGACTTTTCTATCTATCAATCGATAAAATAATATTATTATTTCAAACGTTTGTGTAATTTAGGCTTAATATTTAAAATATTGCGCCAAATTTGCTAATCAAATAAAGAATACATTTCCTATAACTAATACTTCTAATTCTCTATAATACCACGTGACGTAAAAATCTTAAACTTAAATGTTCATTCTCTTTTTATTCGCCTATATCATTATCTGTTTATAATTGTACCAAATTATATAATTAATCATAACATTCTTCTTTCGTAATAAAATTTTTGCTAATCCTAATGTTAATGATGTATAAAATAATATTCGAAAAAGATATCCTCGAACTTCGTCTAAACTTGCACATTAAAACAAAATATATATATACACAAAAATTTGAACGCTATTCTCTTTGTAAACTTTTTTCGATATCCAACGCTTCGATTAATATCCATGCCCGCTATCTGTTTTTCTTTATCAGAAACTCAACGAAACTAAAAACTAAAATTAGAAACGGTCGCTATAAAATCGCATAAAAACAGCGTAGCGAATTTCAAGCATAAGAGCGTAACCGGAAGTTTCCACGCCTGAAAAACGTGACAACGCATGACTCACTCCTCTTCTCGTAACATCTGTTTTTCCCTATCTATGTTTTACCACACACACACACACACATATACACACACACATACGTACACGTACACACGATTTTCGAGGAAATCTTTTTTTTCCCCCCCTCCCGGGGAAAAATACGAAGGTTTTACAGCATCGTCACAGAGAAGTTATCGGAAGAATCTTTGTGGGTTTTTGTTTTCTGGGTCGAGTGGAGGACCTGGGCCGAAAAAAAAAAAAAAGAGAAGAAAAAAAAGGAAAAAAAAAGGAAAAATCGCGCTTTCGGAATTTGGATGTCGCGCGGTGACGAGAGCTCGTAGAAGAGCCACCCCCGTTGGCGATTTTAACTCTGTGATTTGGCAAATTGGAAGAGTGCGGAGTTGTCGACTTTCGCCCTTTGATTTCCATCCCGGTCAAAGGAATATCTTTCGTTATCGATTCATCATGGGATAGAAACGCATCGTGATCGAGTTTCGACCCCTCTTTCTCGTACACTTAAATATTACGAAAGGACTTTTTTAAAACACCGGTGTAATTAACCCCTTTGACGGTGTGAGCTTGCAAAGAAATTCATAAAAATCATCTTCGGGTAAACTTCGAAAAATTATAATTTTTTTTTTTTTTTTTTTTTTATCGTTAAACTCGATAAAACGTTTTTCTGCTTTTATACAGGTTCATAGATTGTGGATTTTCATAGAAGTACATTTCAAGTATTTTACGTTTTGTATAATTTGTAAATGATATGGAATTTATTTAAAACTCGTTTGATTAATTATCGTAATTAAGCAAAATCCGGACTCGATTAAACGAAGATTCAACTTTTTTCAACACGATTAAAAGAACTTTTTAAACCAATTTGGAACCTGCAAAATATTTATTAGCGAGTTCGTTTTAAGCATTTTAAGCATTTCTTTCAAAAATAAACATATTTATCGCGAAATTTACCTTAAAACTTCATTAAACCCTAAAAATTAAAACACTTAAAACCCATAAAACCCTTAAAATTTAAACCTCTATAACTTCGAAAATAATAATTTTCGGCCAACAGATGATGAAGGACCGTTAAAAGCGCGGAACTTTGCCCTTTAAAATGCTTTTTGATTTATTCCGATAGCAATTTCGTTTGCCGAGATATCGTCGTGTAAAGAAAAGGATAATTTTTAATCGTTTATTATCTTCGTCCTTGTCGTTTCAACGCTTTCGTTCTTTGTCTCCTCACTTTGTCTCACTAATCTATCCCAAATTCCAGACAAGTGACATGATTCCTGGAAGAAGCTAGTACGCATTTCCAGCGAGAATGTAGGTCACCCAGTCGCGAATCCTATTATCTCGTACAATCTTAAGTACTATGGAAATTTTGAATCTTTATATCTTGGCAACCGATTGAGATATCGGAATAAAACAAAAAGCAACTTTAATGGCATGGTTTTCTCTATCTCTTATAACATTTTTAATATCTTTTTTCGATTTTTATACGAAAAAATTAAAGTTTCATTTGTGATCTTTATAAAGTAGTACAGGGACACGATTTAAGACATATGCTTTGCACAATGTGATACATTTTTTCTATATTAATTGAATATCTATGCATTCAAATTTTAGCTTACATAAAAATCCACAATCCAGTAATACGATATTTGATAATTGATTGAATTTTCCTCAGATATAAAGGGTTTAGAAGGTATTTTATAATTAGACATTGAGGAAATAAAGTTGGAGTAAAGTAATTCATCTGTAATCCAAATTTCTCGTATATGAATTTGAATTATATCTCGCGATTATAATTAGGAAAGAAATAGATATTGTGAGTGATATTAAAATGGAAAATTGCATTCACAGTTGCAGAATGAAACTCTTGTAAAAATTCTTGTACAACTCTCTTGTACTATCTGATACTATCTATCGTGTTATCACAGTAAATCAAACGTTTACCTAGAACCTCGTTTAATAAAAGCTAGCTAAAATTCGAATTGGTATTTCGATATCACAAGTGAATTGTTGTTATAAAATATTATTACTGATTTATATTTCGTTATTACAGACTGTGTTTGTAAAAAATATATACATATATATCATATGTTGGTGTCGGTCAATATCGATTAATCGACAATAATTGTAATTGAAAAAATTCAATCGTACGTTACGTTTTACAAGTTTAATTACATTTAAATAGTTAATATTTAAAGTAGATTCGATTATCACATACACGCGTTAAAAACTAAATGTCAAGGAGAAAATTTGCGAAAAAATTATATTTTCTAAGCTAACGAATCGCTAACCATCTTTAGGCGTAGAAATATCGTACAAATTAATAAAAGTAGAGAGATAACAAATACTTATAGATTTTATTTATTCGTTGTCAATTTTTAAGAACACGATATTTGACACGTTGGCGTCCATTCGATTTTTTAACTAACACTGTAAAATGATAAATGCAATTTCTTATCGTTTCAATTAATAATATTCTATTAATATTCCGTTTCATTGCAATATTTGGCACTGTCGTTACTTAATAAATCTTATCAAAAACTCGTATTGACCAATTATACAAATATATATATATATCATATATATTATAAATCAGTAGCGATATAATCGTGTAATAAAAAATGCTTGCTATTCGTTTCGCGATATTAATATCCCGATAGAAGTAAAATACCCCGTCATCACGCCCGTTCTATCGCGCAATTATTCCACTTGTTTTCTTAACAAATTTCACGCGCTAAGAGTTTCTATTTATTTATTCCCGTTATTATTATTACAGGGTATACATTTTCGTACCAATTTCTAATTGTCTAAATATTTGCCCGAGTATCTGTCTGTAAAATATTTGCTAAAATACAACACCTTCGTAATAAATAATTCTAATAACAACGTTCGTTCCTACCGTATTAAAACGACGATGGAATTAAAGAAGGTAAAAAAAGAAAAAAAGAAAGAAAGAAAGAAAAAAAAAACAATGCTATACGACTGATGATACAGAACTCATTTTTTTCAAGCTTTTTACTAAGGCTAAACTGATCTAAATATTATTATTCATTCGTCATCGTCAACGACGCTCATCGTACGCTAAATAAATATCATTTTTTTTTTTTATCATTTAAAGATTATCAGTATCACAGTATTTAAAGAATATATACATATACATATATAGCTTTCGTTGCACAAGTCATTTTATTATAAAAAATCACTCGCCCCTCTCTCTTTGTTTTTTCACGTCTCTTTCTATTCCAATTAACAATCATCGCTGACATTTCTCTAGCTCTAATGTTCGAATCGTGAACCTACGAAGAATCTATAGAAATTCAAGAAAAATACTTTCTTATTCAAAAATACCGGTATCACAGATTAAAAAAATATTCCTCTCGCCACGAATGGTGTTAACGGCCTTTAAGTTAAGAAGACTTAAAACGAAGGAACTGGTTAAAAACTGATCAATTATCGAATTACTCGAAGAATTACTGGAAGAAATTTCAATCGTGACATCTTTCCCACATTGTTTCCTTTTGTATTATCGTACCACGACGTACGTATTTCCCCCCGTATTTCTTTAAATCTTCGATAAATGCACAAATCTATCTATCCCTACAAAGAACCCCAAGAAAGAAAATTCATCATAGTGATACCTTGACGCGTCATACCTTTACAACGGTAACAAAACTATAAACTCTTCTACGATCTTAAAACGAATCTATATCTCGAAATATATATCTACTGAAACCTCCTAAACCCTCCTTAAAAATGGTTTCAATCCTCGACGATTCTATAATCGCGACCAAACGCAAACGTTCCTACGATCCTACGAACAAACTCTCCTACGAACTCGTAAACTCGACAGATATAATACGAAAAAGTGGAAATACTTTTGAGGAAGATAAAATATAAATAAAAAGAAAAGAGAGAGAGAGAGAGAGAGAGAGAGAGAGAGAGAGAGAGAGAAAATAAGGAGAAAAAAAAAATACAAAGTAACCGAGGCAAAACGTAAGGATCGAGATCGCGAGTGGCAAGGGGGGAGGGGGTAGTTTCTCCGAAACGCAGAGAGAGAGAACGATCCTCGAAGCACGGTCGAGCGTATACGGCGGAGCAGGAAACGTCAAGCGCAGTCGGTCTTTCAGTGACAGAACGATTTGCAGCTTCCCTCGGCCGTCCATAACGCAGTAAATCTGGCGTGCAGTGGAAATGGAGCGGCAGGCGGGCGGACGTGGTTGCCTGTATAAAAGCTAACAGAGGCATCAGGCGTCATGGAACTATTTTCCTTAAATCCTTGGATCGTTAATCACGCGCGAGAGACGGACACGATACGCGGGTCCTGTCGACCGGCGTTATTTCGAGAGCGCGCACGGGATGGACAAAACAGCGTAAATTAAAAGTCTCGCCGCGTTTTGTATCTTTTCTATTCTATTCGCGCCTCTTCATTTTCTTTTTTTTTTTTTTTTTT